>NC_092735.1:11695902-12027531 GCF_047496885.1 Scyliorhinus torazame | reverse complement strand
GCGCCCCGCTCTCTCAACAAATATTGGCTGAACTGCTGAGTATTCCCAGCATTTCCTGTTTGTTTTCCATTCTTTTTTACAACTGGATCAGTCTGCCTTCTCCCCCCCCCCCCCCCCCCCCATCGCCACTTCACCACCTCAGCAAAATCAATTTACACGCAATAGAAAGGAGCTGCCAATAGAGAAATATTCCGAGAGAACAAGAGATTTGCATTGTAAGCCGCTGCCCCATTAGATCGTTTCTGGCCTTTTCTGCTTTCTCTTCTATCAATCGCTGCGCGAACATATTGAATAAGTACTTGTCTCAAAAGAGCATCTGCTGTGATCCTGTAAGTGGGCACACTCTCCTCTGAGTCAGAAGTTGTGAATCAAATCCCACTTCAGAGACATAATCCAGGCTGGCATTCCAGTGTTGTACTGAGGAAGTGCTGCACTGTTCGGGGCACCTCCATTCAGATACTTTAAACAAAAAATTTAGAGTACCCAATTCATTTTTTTCCAATTAAGGGACAATTTAGCATGGCCAACCCACCTACCCTGTCCAAAGATGGGTTGTGGGGGCGAAATCCACGCAAACACGGGGAGAATGTGCAAACTCCACACGGATAGTGACCCAGCCCAGAGACGGGATCGAACCTGGGACCTCAGCGCCGTGAGGCAGCAGCGCTAACCACTGCACCATCGTGCTGTGCTGCCCCCTTCTCAGACACCTAGCACAATTTGAAGAGTAGGGGTGTTCTCACGGGGACCAATATTCAACCGACATCACGAAAATAGATTGTCTGGCCCCGTCACATTTTGTGCGGGACATTGGTATGCACTGACTGGCCACGATTCTTCCTTTTTTATAATTTAAAGTATCCCAATTTTTAAAAAACTAATTAAGAGGCAATTTAGCGTGGCAATTCCACCTACCCTACACATCTTTGGGTTGTGGGGGTGAGACCCACCCAGACACGGGGAGAATGTCCAAACTCCACACGGCCAGAGACCCGGGGCCGGGATCTAACCCAGGTCCTCGGATTTTTTCTGTTACGTCTGTAAAGAGCTGTAAAGGTTTTTCAGATGTCCTGAAAGTGCCATGTAAATGCAAGTATTCTTCAAATCCGCAACTGATGAGGAAGTTACCATGTGAAAGTTCCCCCCCCCATGTGAGACTTTCAAACGGGTATCGGCTGTTGCTGTGATGTGAGAAATGACAGGTTGGGGAGTGGGAACTCGAGGAGCAAAGCCCAATGCCAACAGGTTTAGGAATGAATGAATGAAAATCTCTTATTGCCACAAGTAGGCTTCAAATGAAGTTACTGTGAAAAGCCCCTAGTTGCCACATTCCGGTGCCTGTTCGGGGAGGCTGGTACGGGAATTGAACCGTGCTGCTGGCCTGCCTTAGTCTGCTTTCAAAGCCAGCTATTTAGCCCTGTGCTAAACCAGCCCCATTAGACTTCCTTTCTGCAGGTTCTCTGGTCTTACCGTGATTTGAACAATATTCTGGAAAATATCAAAAGCAGAGAGATGGGTGTGATGCCGACCAAACCAAAATGTGCTCTCCTCTCTCCCAAAGGATTTGGCAGTTTCATTTCTCAGTCGCAGAGTTCGCATTAATACTTTCCCTAATTTGAGGTGCAGTTTGAGATGAGAGTCTTGGTATTAGATCTCTAATCCAATTCTTTATTATGCCAGTCTGCGGTCGATATCTTTCTCTGAAAGGCAGGGAGAGTTCTCTAATCGCACACTGAAATGAAGTCCGTAAAATGTCTTTGTACAAATGAAGTGCTGGTGCATTGCAGAGCCATTGACTGTGCAAGGAGGCTGCAGTTTCGTTTGGGAGGCAAGTGACAGCACAAGTGCTCGTTTCCCTGCCATTCCACCAAGCGAAACCTAGCCAGCGATGCCTCCACCTGGATCAGATAAATGAAGGGATCATTTTCTAAGCACTTACAGGCCACGTGGAAAACGGCTTGTTGAGGAGAAACCGTGATAAACAACAGGGAAAAGAAATGAGAAAATCCCTGTCCAGTTTCTCGCAATCTCCCTGAACCCCATTTACCCACCATATCACTTTCGCTCCTTCTCTCTCTCTCCCCCCCCCCCCCCCCCCCCCCCCACCGGTCAGGAACTTATCTACTCCCTACAGCCTCTCACTGCTTATTTCCCTCTATTCCTCCCCTTACTCTTCTCTACCTCTTGATTCTTTCTGTTCTCACTCTGCGACCCCTCACTCTCTCCCTCCCAGCTCACCCACCCCACCCCTCAGCTCACTCCATCCATCTTCTTCCCACTCCCTCGCCCATACATCACTCCACCTCTCTTATACCATCACCACTTCCCTAGCTTCGTCATCTGCCCCCATTCCTCACTCCACCACCTACCAGCTCCAGGGTCCCAGGTTTGATTCCGGCTTGGGTCACTGCTCTGCCTGGCTTTTCCCCCATAGTGCTTGTATTTTGCCTCGGTGTATTTGACACTGATGACTATGATGGCTGGTGGATTATCTCGGGCCAGAGAGCATTTTGTCTCGTTTGCGTCCAGTTTCTTAAAATAAATTTTGCTTTGTCTCCTTTTGCAAAAAACACGACCAAAGTGATACTTTTGCGAGTTTTAATAATCCCTCCCCCCCCCGAAACTTTGCCAGTCACCCAACGTAAGCTCCCTTCTCCCTTCCGCACCGATGCTGTCAGAGCTGCTGAGATTATCCAGTATTTTCTGTTTTTGCACCAAATTCTCTACATTATTTCAGCCTCAATGCTGCAGGCCTGGCCCCCGCAGCTCTGAGAACCGAGCAATGCACCAGCACGATTGGCCAAGTGATCGAGGGCAGCACGGTAGCATTGTGGTTAGCACAATTGCTTCACAGCTCCAGGGTCCCAGGTTCGATTCCGGCTTGGGTCACTGTCTGTGCGGCGTCTGCACATCCTCCCCGTGTGTGCGTGGGTTTCCTCCGGGTGCTCCGGTTTCCTCCCATAGTCCAAAGATGTGCAGGGTCAGGTGGATTGGCGATGATAAATTGGCCTTAATGTCCAAAATTGCCCTTAGTGTTGGGTGGGGTTACTGGGTTATGGGGATAGGGTGGAGGTGTTGACCTTGTGTAGGGTGCTCTTTCCAAGAGCTGATGCAGACTCGATGGGCCGAATGGCCTCCTTCTGCACTGTAAATTCTATGATCTATGACCTCTGTCCTTCGCCCCTCCCCTTACCCCCTCTCGCCTCACCTTCCAAGCTCCCTACGCCACTCTCCCGTCTTCTCCTCTTTGATCTTCCATTCTCACTCAGGTTGCCATCCTCCAGACTGTCTGTGGGGAGTTTGCACATTCTCCCTGTGTCTGCATGGGTTTCCTCCCACAGTCCAAATATGTGCAGGTCAGGAGGATTGGCCATGATCAATGCACTGGGTTATGGGGAGTGGGCGGGGCAGTGGTCTTAGGTAGAATAATAATAATAATCTTTTATTGTCACAAGTATGAAGTTACTGTGAAAAACCCCTAGTCGCTACACCTCCAGCACCTGTTCGGGTCAGCTGGTACGGGAATTGAATCTGTGCTGCTGGCCTTGTTCTACATCACAAACCAGCTGTCTAGCCCACTGAGCGAAGCCACCTTTTTCGGAGTGCTCTTTCGGAGGATCGCTACAGACTTAATGAGCTGAATGGATCCTTCTGCAATGGAAAAAGCCTGGAGTCTCCAGGAATTGAAGATCGGTATCTAAGACACGGCTGTGTTCAACCATGGAGAAAAATTATTAAAAACATTTTAAAATATTTTTTTCTGTCATTTTCTCTGAACATTTCTCTTTACCAGATATAGAAAGATTGAAAATGGGTGAGGGAAAAACTGTTTGGGTGACAGTCAAACATCAACCAAATGGGTAATCTCTCTTTTTTGCTTTCAATTGCTGTAGGAGGGACGTAAGTCACGAGGACGGATGTGTTTGTTGACTGATGATTGGAGTGAGCGATGCAAATGATGTGATGGAAAATTCAGGAATACATTTAATCACAGTTGTCAACCCCTATTTCTCACTACTTCCTCCATCCCACTGCCAAAATGTTGCTCCTTCAACACTACTTACATTGCGCTATTGGTATTGTGTTTAGATACCAGCCTGGAAAATGTCACTGTCACCAACCATGCTGTTAAAAAAAAAAAAATTGGTTGTCAACTTTATTTAATCCTGTAATCCCTAAAGTGCAGAAGGCCATTTGCTCCTCGAGTCGGCAACAAACCTCTGGAAGAGTTCCCAACCTAGGTCCACGCCCCTGCCCCGTAACCCAACGTAACCACAGTTTTGGACACTAAGGCAGTTTTTTAGCATTGCACATGCAGAGGGTGGTGAATCTATGGAAACTCACTACCCCATAGTGCTGTGGAATCTGAGTCATTACATGGTTTCACGAAGGAGATAGATATATTTTGATTTAAAGGGATATGGGGAACAGGGATGTGGATTTGAGATGAGGAAGAGATAAGTCATAATCTGATTGAATGGCAGAGCAGGTTTGAAGGGCTGAATTGCAGAGCAGGTTTGAAGGGCTGAATGGCAGAGCAGGTTTGAAGGGCTGAATTGCCTACTTTTGGCTCCTAATTCCTATGTTCCGATCTTTGGACTGTGGGAGGAAACCAGAGCACCCTACGCAGATAGGGGGGAGAACGTGCAAACTCCACACAGTCACCCCAAGGTTGGAATTGAACCCAATGCTATGAGGCAGCAGCGGTAACCACTGCTCTGCCACGCTGCCTGTTACAATTTCAAAATAATTTCCTGGGAGCAGATGTACTGCAAAGACTTGAGCACATCCCCCTGGGGCTCCTTGCAAGCATCTGTGAGGGAACCTGTTATCCTCAATAATTACAACGCCGACCATCTCTGGTGTGAAGTTCCTTTGGAAAGTTGGCTGGAGCATGACTTGGCTGGGTAGATTTCGAGATTATGATCGGTTCGTTTACCAGTCACAAATTCCAATGTCCCTTTAACCTGGGTAGCCTCGGGGCGGCATGGTGGCGCAGTGGTCCTCACGGCGCCAAGGACCCCGGGTTCAAATCCGGGTCACTGACTGTGGGGAGATAAATAAATAAATAATCGCTTATTGTCACAAGTAGGCTTCAGTGAAGTTACTGTGAAAAGCCCCTAGTCGCCACATTCTGGCGCCTGTTCGGGGAGGCCGGCAGGGGAATTAAACCCGCGCTGCTGCCTTGTTCTGCTTTACATGCGAGCTGTTTAGCCCACTGTGCTAAACCAGCACATCAGGAATGGTACAGAGGAATGAACGTGCTCAACCAGCCGCTAAGTTTGAACATTCTCCCCGTGTGTCTACGCGGGTCTCACCCCCACAGCCCAAAGGTGTGCAGGGTAGGTGGGTTGGCCACGCTAAAGTGCCCCTTTATTGGGCAAAAAGTTAATTGGGGGGGAGGTACTCTAAATTTATTTTTAAAATAGGCGCTGCTGCCTCCCGGCGCCGAGTACCCGGGTTCGATCCCGGCCCTGGGGGGGGCCACTGTCCGTGTGGAATTTGCACATTCTCCCCGTGTCTGCGTGGGTCTCACCCCCACAAGTCACCAGGGTAGGTGGGTTGGCCACGCTAAATTGCCCCTAAATTTGGGCGGGGAAAATTGGGTACTCTAAATTTATTTTCAAAAACTTGGCTAGCCCAAAAACCTGGCAGGTGCCACTTTGGGTTGTGTGCCTCTCCCCCTCCCAGGTAATTTAAAAAAGGAAAACGTCTTTGGAAGAGCAATGGGATGTGGCTGAGGAGGTTGGAATGTTCCATTCCTTCCCCTCCCCCCGCCCCCCCCCCCGTTTTGAACTTGGTCGAGCTCCCGTCACGAGCCGGGGCCGTTGGCCGTGACGTCAGTTCCGGCCGGACCGCTCGAGACGAGGGCGCTGCGCTCGAGCAAAACAAGAAGGGGGGGAAAAAAAACGGAGGCGGAAAACAAAAATCGCCCTCGATGCGAACCGGCGGCTTCGGATGTTTTAAAACCCCGATCGTGCCCTGTGGCGAATCGGATAGCTCTAGCAGCTGACAACGGTGTCTGCTTTTTTTTCTTCGACAAAAAAAAATTGTGCGTCGGATCCTCTCAAAAGCCGGAAAGATGTCGGCACAGGCCCAAATGCGAGCTATGCTCGACCAGCTCATGGGGACATCCAGGGACGGTAAGCGCGATCATGGCGAACCTTATCCTTCACTCGTTGAAAATTTATAGTGTCGATGTTTCCCCCTTGTGAATCGAGGTAACATGTCCGCTGTGGAGAATCCGGCCAATATGGTGGAAGATGCCCGAGCGCCCGCCCGGCTGGTGGTTTTTGGGGGGGGGGGGGGGGGGGGCGGGAAGGAGAGGGCGAGAGTGATTGACGGGCGCGCCCTGGCAATCAGCGGCGGCCTCTTCCCGGAGCGGCGGCGGCGTCGGCCAATGGGGAGCGCGCGTCCGGGGACAAGGCCGCGGGGCTGGCCAATCGGTGGAGCGGAGGGAGGCGGGCTGGCCAGCGGGATTGGTCGCTGCCCGAGGTGACGTGAGCCAATTGGTGACTGCGGCTACTGGAGTGGGTGGGACTTGTCTCTTCGCTCAGCCAATGGGAGGATCGAGGGACGGGTCTTGGCCTGTGTGTGTCGGGGATCAAAGCCCCCAATAAAAGGGGGGGGGGGGTGGAAGAGAGACTTATTGATCTGGTTCACCACATCCCTTCATTGCATTCGCATGTCGGCCATGGATTTAAAAATTCAATCTTATTGGCGATCTCTACATTGAATCTGGGAACCTGAAATTATTTCTGGAATTGCATCATTCTTACACGAAACGGATTTATGAGTTTTTAATAAATTGAAAGTATCCATTTCTTTTTCCAATTAAGGGGCAATTTAGCGTGGCCAATTCACCTACTCTGCACATCTTTTTGGATTGTGGGGGTGAGACCCGCGCAGACACTGGGAGAATGTGCAAACTCCACACTGACAACGACTCGGGGTTGGGGTCAAACCCCGGTCTTCGGTGCCATGAAGCAGCAGTGTGCCACCTTGCTAACAGATTTATAAGTTAATATCTTTTTTTAATAAACAATTTTCATGAGGTATTTTTTGGCATTGTAAACAGTAGAATTACAGAACGAGGAAACAAAAGGACTGGACAGTAAACAAAGTACATAGTGCAATTGCTGTAGCCCGCCCCACCCAGATGTGCCTAATTGACCCCCTATACTACATTCCGCTAACCCTCCTCTCTCTCTCTCTCTCTCTCTCTCTTCCCCCCCCCCCCCCCCCCCCCCCAAACGATTAATTCTCCGCAAAGAAGTCAATGAATGGTTGCCACCTCCGGGCGAACCCTAACAACGACCCTCTCAAGGTGAACTTGATTTTCTCTAAGCCCAGGAAACTCGCCATGTCTGACAGCCAAGCTTCCGACTTCGGGGGCTTTGCGTCCCTCCAAGCTAGAAGTATCCGTGTCCGGGCTACCAGGGAAGCAAAGGCCAAGACGTTGGCCTCTTTCTCCCCCTGGACTTCCGGGGCCTCTGAAAACCCAAAAATTGCCACCTCTGGACTCATTGTTCAAGACTCTAGACATGACGTCCTCGAACAAGCCCAAAACATGTGGACATGGTCTGCCGGTCCTCTCAGACACTTTACACACCTGTCCTCTACGCCGACGTATCTGCTCATTCGGGACACTGTCTTGTGGGCCCGGTGGATAACCTTAAATTGAATCAGGCCAAGCCTGGCACATATTCCAGTCTCATTAATCCTGCTCAGCGCGTCCGCCCACAGGCCTTCCTCAATTTCCTTTCCCAACTCCTCCTCCCATTTATGCCTCAGCTCCTTGTTCTGCGTCTCCTCCGCCCCCATGAGCTCCTTGTAAATATCCGAGACACTTCCCTCCCCCACCCATCCTCTAGACACTACCCTATCTTGGATCCCCCTTGGTGGCAAGAGTGGAAAAGATGGCATCTGCCGTACACAAAAAGTCCCGCCCTGAATATACCGGAATTCATTCCCCCTCGTCAACCCAAACCTGGCCTCCTGTGCCCTCAAGCTAGGGAAGCTCCCTTCCAAAAACAAACCTCCCATCCGCTCAATCCCCGTCCTCCGCCATACCCGAACCTCCCGTCCAACGTCCCCGGGGGCAAACCGATGGTTGTCACATATCGGGACCAGACCGATGCTCCCACGTGCCTCCTCCACTGTCCCCAGATCTGAAAGGCCGCCGCCACTACAGGACTGGTGGAGAAGCGTGCCAGCGGGAATGGTATAATTTAATATCTTGGTGTGCAGTTCCTGTTTTACTCTGTTTCCCAATGGTCCCATTAGTAATAAAGCTCCTCTGTTCGCATCACACCTGTGACACAGGATAGGCTGGTCATTGGGGGCCGCTCTGGCAGGGGGAAAAAAATGATAGCTTGAGTGCATAAAATACATGCATTATGTCTGAAGTGCCCTCGAGCAGTTTCATGGGTGGAGTTGATCATTGGATTCATATGATAATTGTAATCTGCTTGTCCACGTGGCCCAGTCGTCAACATTATTTCTTTGTAATCATTCCTCGGTGATCAAGATGCTATCAAATTTCTTACACTTGTGAAATATATAACCACGTGGAGGATTTGCTATTGTTTCTTTTCTCTGATGTTAATCTTGCAACTTTCTGCAACACTACTCTGATCAAACATAAAGACTATCTCATCCTTAGGACCCTTAAAAAAATTGATATCAGCCAGTTAGCAAGGATTAGGACCAGCTTTGATATCCCTTTGATTTTTTTCTGTATTTCTTTTGTCTTTCTAAATCTTTGTTTAAACAGTGAGTGCTGAAGACATCGGGGGGAAATGGCTTGGAGAGGAGTTACCAACGGTATGAGGGAACTAAATTAACACACACAGCTGAAGTGGTGAGAGTCCCTCTTTTAAAGTCACCATAACTCCATCTGTCTGTCACTAGTGAAGGCAATCTAATAATTCCCAAGTTACATTACTTGGATGTAATACAAAGTAAATGGTAAACTACAACTATAGTGGTTTCTGACCAGGGATAACTTTTGTCTTGATTAATCACTTTTCCTAATTTACAGAGGGAACATGTCTGGACGATACATTTGATTGTCAAAGTGCATTAAAAAATCAGAAAATAAGTCAGTTTTCTTTGAAAACCTCATTTAAAACCAATTAGATTACAAGATGTAGATACCAAGTTTTGGGATCTTTACATTTGTTTGCTGGTAAGCAATGGAATTTCCCATTTGTGCGCATTCATAATTAATAGGCATTTCCATTATTCACAATGAGTGAAAGGCACCAGCTAAATCTTGTAATCCAAGTTAGTGAAAATAACTACACAATCCTGTACAAAAACAATACTGTGGATGCTGGAAATCTAAAAAAACTGCTTAGAAATTCCAGTTTTCTTTTTGTTATTACACAAATCCTGTTTGCCTACTCAACTAATTGGCTGAAGTCTATAATACTTAAAGTTTATTGAAAAAGCAAGGTCATGGCAACTGTAGAACTTGCTGCTTGGATCCAAAATCTAATTTCTGTGTATTTTTAAACTTATTTGGGTATATATTCCTTAAACTAGATACACTTAATGATTGGCAGGTTAAGGATTAAGTCATTCAGGACTAAAGATTCCAGGTAACTGTAACGTTAAGCCAATAATCTTGGGAGTTAAATCCAAGCAATGACTTGTTAAATTGTCATGGCTTAATAGATAATTGCATGTAACTGTCTTGATATTGAATTGAATTTTGCTTATTATGATGCACTATTAGCAGATTCAGAACCCCAAGTTTGTATTCGGTTTTTCATCTATTGGTAACAAATCCAGACATTCAATGTAATTTCACCATGAACCTTAGTAACTAACTTAAGAGTTTTGTCACTTCTCACCTTGAAGTGATCTGCACCTATGAAGTGGGTGATGAGGAAACCGTCTTTGGCTACACGTCATATTCACAAAACAATCTAATCAGATTTTCCCTCACCTCCACCCTTCCATTTGCGATAGGGGATGGGAGCAAAACTCCTGCCTTTTTTGAGTCTCATAGATTTTTTTCATTTTACTGAGAACATTTACCACCAAAAATATATTCTAAACCTCAAGCGTAATATCTGCAGGAGTTCTACAGTTCTGTGATCCTATTGAGTGAGCTACCATGAAAAATTGCAAACCAAATGCAGTAATTGTTTTATGTTATTTAGAATTCATTTGTTGAATCCAGCATGAGAGAAGTATATTGAGAAGAAAAATGGGGTATTGAATGTCAACATATTGACATAAGGTACACTGATTCAGCAGTTGGTGATTTAAGATTAGTGTTGTAAAATATTCCTGGTTTTTGTTATCATAATTTTGATTGTCTTGAATAATAGATCATTACTCTTTTCAAAAAAGCCCAGCAAAGTAAGAATTTATTGCAAAAAAATTAAGTTAAAAGGCTGCATAATGTTGCAATATAGCACTAAGTGCTCATGTCAAAAGCTGATTTTTTTGACATCTCTATTTAAATTTTGAAAATATATTATTCACTATTAGAGTAGAGATTGGGTGTCTTCAGATTTGGTAATCAAACCAGGGCACAGAGATGTAATTCAATTTCTATTTCAAAACCATATATTCTGTCCTTTTTTTTACATAATACTTGACTTTATAATTCTTCTTGTTAATGAGCATAACTTAGAGCAGTTTGTGAAACAGAAGTAGAATCTTTTGGAACATTCTCTGCTGTATATAGTGAAGAACTGGGAGTTGCAAAACGGAGGTGCCGCAGCTCCCGTTACTGACCGGCGTTTACATAAGCTACTGCAATAAAAAATCAGTATTCCAAATGAAATGAAAAATGAAAATCGCTTATTGTCACAAGTAGGCTTCAAATGAAGTTACTGTGAAAAGCCCCTAGTCGCCACATTCCGGCGACTGTTCGGGGAGGCTGGTACGGGAAATGCTCTTAGTTGTTTTTGTCCTGCCTTCCTTCAGTTCTTCTGGCTTGCATCGTCCCAGTACTGTCAAATTATGAGAAGTGCACGTCAAGAGCATAGACTCTCCACTCAATGTCTTGACCACTCAATGTCTTGCCCCCTCCTCCCCACAGATTGGAGAGTAGCTCATGTTTCTGTTATTTTTTAGAAAGGAAAGATTCGTAACCCTGAATCGGTTGACGTCTGTAAATTTTACTTCAGGACAAATGATTTTGGAATGAATTATGTAGAGTGTGATTTTTGGTCACTTGTAAAGGTTGGTGATTATGATCATTGTGCGTTGTTTTGATGCCGCCTTGGATCGACGCCATCAACCTGGTTGATTTAAAGCTGTCATCAGAATGGCGGATGGAGATGATCTGGCTGATAATGTACACTTTTACTTTCAAAAAGTGTTGATAAAGTACTGAATGGGTGGGGAAAATATTGGGGTTGAAGTTAGATGTCGTGGGGTTATGGGACGATACTTTTGGATAGGTACCTATATGAAATCACATAAACTAAAGGCTGTTAATCAAATTTGATCTGGTTGGTGCTTTGATTTTTAAAAGTTAGGTGGGAGCAACAGCGTTATCCACTAATGCATCTCCTGGCGTTTGATCGATTACATTCTGGGTAAGGGCTGGTGGGGCAGGAATTTTTAAAGTTTTCTTTCCTTCCCTAAAGTGGCCTAGTGTTTTTTTTTCATTTATGCCTTTCCCAGAAAATATATGTTTTTTGGCTATGTTGATGTGCAACCTACTTACATCAATGTCTGGATGGGTGGACCTCGATAAAGCTATTTTTTTATGTTTTCCTTCATATGTTCATGGTTAAAGCTAACTGATAAAAAAAATGATCTGGAACTAATAGTCGATTAGCAAATATAGTTTTATAATGTAATGCTCGGACCATTGAATATAAACTAAGACCATGCTTCTGAAGCCCATATAAGATTTATTGGGCTCCATTTTCTTCTCCTTAAAGACAAGTCTTTCGGAAAGAGCAAACAGGGTAATTTTAATTTTTGGTACTCTGTTATGAGAATAGGCTATAAGATAACTTGGAGAAATACAGGTTTATAAAACAAATGGGGAGCTGATAGTAAGCCAGGTTACTTGATATGGATAAGGATGGTCATGCCAATAAAACCCATACATGGAAGAGTCCACTTCGAGGCCATTAGTACCTTCAGTTGTGGGAATAGGCTTCAAGATTACTTGGCATTAAGCCCAACCTTTCCTTATAGGATAACCCTCTCACCCCATGAATCAGTCAAGGGAACCTTCCCTGAGCTGTTTCGAATGCAAGTATCTCCTTGAATAAGGAGACCAAAACTGCATTGTTTTCCAGATGTGGCCTCACCAATGCCCTGTACAATAGTAGCAAAACATGGCGACTTTTATATTCCATCTCTTAGCAATAAACAACATAATTTCTTTTGCCTCCTTAATCACTTGCTGTGCCTGCACATCAATTTTTTGTGATTCACGTACCAGGCACCCAGATCCCTCTGTACCACTGAGTTCAGCCATGTCTCCATTTTTAAAATGCACTGTTTTTTAAATCTATTTCTGCCAAAGTGGACAAGATTACATTTTCCCGCATTATGCTCCACCTGCTAGGTGTTTGTGTTCCAGTGTTAACTGGTGGACATTTGCACTGCAAGGACCCCTCCCAGCTGTGAAGAATAACTTGCCAAAATTATTTAAAATACTGTTAGCCTGTTACTACGAGGACATTTCAAATTTGCCACAGGTTCATGCACTGACTATTCCTGAAATTATGTCCATATTATAAAGTAGGTTGCTGATTTAGATGCAGTAAAATTGTTAGTTTTAAAGCTGGGTGTCCTGCCGTGCTAAACGTTGGCAAAAGAGTTTATGCTGTAAATTTGTTATTACACAGAATATATGGCACTGAAACAGGGCATCAGCCCAATCAGTCCATGCATGTGTTTATACTCCATTTGTACCACCTCCCATCTTTGGTAATCTAAATTTACTTATGTAGCCAACTATTCTTTTCTCACTCATTTCCTTGTCCAGCCTCACCTTAAATGCATCTATATTATTCGCTTAAAGCTTTCCCTGTGGTTGTGAGATCTACATTCTCACCACTCTGGGTAAAAATGTTTCTTCTGACTTTCCTAATGGATTTCTTGGTGACAATCTTCTATTAATGCCTGCTAATTGTGGCTCTTCCCCACAATTTGGGCGGCACAGCAGTTAGCACTGCTGCCTCACAGCTCCAGGGTCCAAGGTTCAATTCCGGCCTTGGGTGACTGTCTATGGAGTTTGCACTTTCGCCTCGGGTTTGTGTGGGTTTCCTTCGGATGCTCTGGTTTCCTCCCACAGTCCAAAGTGTGCAGGTTAGGTGGATTGGCCATGCTAAATTGCCCCATACTGTTCAAACAGGTTAGGTGGTGTTACTGGGTTACGGGGATAGGTGGAGGCGTGGGTTTAAGTAGGGTGCTCTTTCCAAGACTTGATGGGTCGAATGGCCTTCTGCACTGTAAATTCTATGATAGCAATTGGTTTCTATTCTTGCCATTATCATTTTGAGATGATAGGGTGGAAATAAAGATAATTTTCAACTGTTCGAGAATAAATCTATATGGCATCTCAGTCTAGAATTTATTCCAAATGAGTTGTCGAGCTTGGACAGGATTCTAGCTATATATTGAGTTTCTCCTTTACTATGGTTTCACTCTTTCTCAGGACCCCAAACCTGTTGAACTTCTCAATGCTGCTTAAATTTTTCAAAACTATGCTTGGTACCTATATCTAAATTTTCTGATTTTCTTATTTATTTCAATCTTTTTGGTTTCTGCATTATAAGTCTTGGTCCATTGCCATTGATTATTAATCTAGAAAATGAAAAGCAAGATGAGATTAAAAAGCATTGGCCCTTGTGCTTGACCATAATCAACTCTATCCTGGAACTATAAACCACATCCAAATTCTCAGAATACTTTAAGATCATCCTGGATAGTATCAACAGCACCAGAATTATTTCTTCCGCAGCTAACAATCTCTTATGACCTCCTCCCACCCATCCTCTATTCTCACCTTGGAACACCATATTCATAGAGCTATTGCACTACTTTGTCTTAAATCAGTTAAATCATTCTTTTAAGCTGCGATGGCACTTATTTTCTAAACTGAGTCCATGCCCCATCTTACTACAAAGCTTCCTCATCTCATCCATGAAACATATCTCAACTGACAGCTTTAGGATGGGTAGCTGCACAATGCTTATATAGTGTTCAGGATTTGCTTGTTTCAGGGTGCTATTGCAGATAATGCAGATAAGTGGTGATGTTACATAAAGATTGTACAGTAAGAGGAAAGGAAGAATGTTTAAGGTTACAGGAGAAACTGGAAAATGGCACAGGGTGCGTTGCTCATTTGGTGAACAGTTGCAGACATGGCGACCCAAATGGCTTCTTTCTGTGCTGTAACAATTGTGATTCTGCCCCACATCTATCATGATTCCTATCTTTAGCCCATTTTTCCTGACCTCATTAGCCTTTCCATATCATCCAACAAGCCCTGCGTCTATTTAAAACTGTCCCTTACATTCCTTCTTCAGAAAAATCCATCCCTCTATTTAACTACTGCATTTACTCTAATTTTTCTCTTATATCCTGCTACATGCTACTTTGGGGTTCATGAACCTCCAGTCAGCCTCCCACTCTGCCCACAGTATTGAGATGGAATTGGTCAGTATCCAGATCGCTGGAGAGGAACAGCCATGTCTTGGATTTAACATCTGGCTTTGAGATATTTATAGAAAGCTCTACTTCATTGACAGTTGAGATGTATTCAATGGACAAGGTAGATTGTTTCGAAGGGATGGCTTCATTCTAAACTTCTGGAAACACAAAGGCTGATAAGGTGTTACCCTTGATTTCATAAAACATTTAAATTAGTTCAGCATGGGTATAGTGCAGATCTATTTAAAGATGGCATTACTGACCTTTATTGTTACACAGAGTCTAAATAGGTAATAACACCAGATAGGAAGTAGACTGGATTAAATCATTCAAAGTCGGCAGATGAGAGATGGAGACAGAAATTGTTCTGTATGACCTTTAATGACATTCATGGTGCTATATAAGTGCAAGTTGTAAACAAATACTGTACTAAACAGCTGAGTAAACAGGATAATGAAACATAGGCACCTATTCAATTAACTAACAAACTAATGAAAAGGATAGCAAAGAGTTGTGGAAGTAATAGGGAAAAGTCAGAGGTGTCAAAGACTATATTGGACCATTGAAGAATATTTAAGGAACGGTTACAAAGGACTCGGTGGGTATGGTGGAAATGTTACTCTTGGAGTATGATAGTTGACTATCAGAATTGAGTAATTTTGTGGCGCAGTAGGTTGCCTCACGGCGCCGAGGTCCCAGGTTCGATCCCGGATCTGGGTCACTGTCCGTGTGGAGTTTGCACATTCTCCCCGTGTTTGCGGGGGTTTCGCCCCCACAACCCAAAGATGTGCAAGGCAGGTGGATTGAACACTCTAAATTGCCCCTTAATTGGAAAAAAATGAATTGGGTACACAAAATTTCTTTTTAAAAAAGAATTGAGTAATTTTAATAAGACAGCTAACCATTATTTGAATAGCTTACTGAACTCTAGGATTGTTCCTGTAAACTGGAAGGAGGCTAATGTAGTTAGCATCTTTTACAAAAGGTGACAAGATGGACCCAGCTAACTGTCAGCATGCTGTTGGTGATTTGAACATTCTGAACTCTCCCTCTGTGTACCCGAATAGGCGCCTTAGTGTGGCGACTAGAGATTTTCACAGTAACTTCATTGCAGTGTTAATGTAAGCCTACTTGTGACACTAATAAAGACGGCACAGTGGTTAGCACTACTGCATTACAGCGCCGGGACCCAGGTTTAATTTCGACCTTGGGTGACTGTGGAGTTTGCACTCTGATTTGATTTATTATTGTCACATGTATTAGTATACAGTGAAAAGTATTGCTTCTTGCATGCTCTACAAACAATGCATACAGTAAATAGGGAAGGAAGGAGAGACTGCAGAATATAATGTTACAGTTATGGCAAGGTGTAGAGAAAAGATCAACTTAATACGAGGTAGGTCCATTCAAAAGTCTGATGGCAGTAGGGAAGTAGCTGTTCTTGAGTCGGTTGGTACGTGACCTCAAACTTTGGTATCTTTTTCCTGACGGAAGAAGGTGGCAGAGAGTATGTCCGGGGTGCGTGGGGTCCTTAATTATGCTGGCTGCCTTTCTGAGGCAGCAGGAATTATAGATGGAGTCAATGGATGGGAGGCTGGTTTGCGTGATGGACTGGGCTACATTCGCGACCTTTTGTAGTTTCCTGCGGTCTTGGGCAGAGCAGGCTCCATACCAGGCTGTGATATAACCAGAAAGAATGCTTTCTATGGTGCATCTGTAGAAGTTGGTGAGGGTTGTAGCTGACATGCCAAATTTACTTAGTCTTCTGAGAAAGTAGAGTCGTTGGTGGGCTTTCTTAACTATAGTGTCAGCATGGGGGGACCGGGACAGGCTGATGGTGATCTATACACCTAAAAACTTGAAGCTCTCAACCCTTTCTACTTCGTTCCCATTGATGTAGACAGGAGCATGTACTCCACTACGCTTCCTGAAGTCGATGTCAATCTCCTTCGTTTTGTTGATATTGAGGGAGAGATTATTGTCGTCGCACCAGTTCACCAGATTCTCTATCTCATTCCTGTACTCTGTCTCGTCATTGTTTGAAATCCGACCCACTATGGTGGTGTCATCAGCAAATTTGAAAATCGAGTTGGAGGGGAATTTGGCCACACAGTCATAGGTGTATAAGGATTATAGTAGCGGGCTGAGGACACAGCCTTGTGGGGCACCGGTGTTGAGGATGATCGTGGAGGAGGTGTTGTTGCCTATCTTTATTGATTGTGGCCTGTGGGTTAGAAAGTTCAGGATCCAGTCGCAGAGGGAGGAGCCGAGGCCAAGGCCACGGAGTTTGGAGATGAGTTTTGTAGGAATGATGATGTTGAAGGCTGAGCTGTAGTCGATAAATAGGAGTCTGACATGGGTGTCTTTGTTATCTAGGTGTTCCAGGGTAGAGTGCAGGGCCATGGAGATGGCGTCTGCTGTGGACCTGTTGCAGCGGTAGGCGAACTGTAGTGGATCAAGGTCTCAGATAGAAGTTCATCTGAGGCTTCTGGGGTGGAGGGCTCGTTCTCGTTGACCTCTTGCTCAAAGCGGGCATAGAATGCGTTGAGCTCATCAGGGAGGGGTGCATTGGAGCCGACGATTTTACATGCCTTCATCTTGTAGCCCGTTATGTCTTGCAGACCTTGCCAAAGACGGCGGGGATCCGTGTGGCCAGCCTAGGACTCGAGCTTGGTCCGGTACTGTGTTTTGGCATCTTTGATGGATTTCTTTAGGTCATATCTGGCTTTCTTGTAGCGGTCAGGGTCGCCTGATTGAACGCCTCAGGCTTAGACTACAGCAAGCAGTGAATATCCCTGTTCATCCAGGGTTTCCGGTTGGGAAACACGCGGATTTGCCTCTTTGGCACACAGTCTTCTACACACTTACTAATGAAGTCAGTTACTGTAGTGGCGTACTCATTCAGGCTGGTCGCAGAGTTTTTAAATACTGACCAGTCCACTGACTCTTAAGCAGTCCCGTAGGAGATCATCCGATTCCTCAGACCAACAACGCACGACTTTCTTTGACGGATTCTCCTGATTCAGTTTTTGCTTCTCAGCCGGGAGCAGGAGCACAGCCTTGTGGTCAGATTTGCCAAAGTGTGGGCGGGTGATAGAGAGGTAGGCAGGTTTGATATTTGTGTAGCAGTGGCCAGGATGTTTCGGCCTCTGGTGGAACAGGTATCGTGTTGGTGGTAAATTGGTAGTATGCTCTTGAGTCCCCAGCTACAATGAACAAGGCCTCGGGATGTTTCGTTTCAAGGCTATTTGTGATGGTGAATATTTCGTCCAGTGTGATTTTCACGTTCGCATGGGGTGGGATGTAAACTGCCGTCAGGATAACGGAGCTGAACTCCCGCGGAAGGTTCAGCACAGTAGCATTGTGGATAGCACAATTGCTTCACAGCTCCAGGGTCCCAGGTTCGATTCTGGCTTGGGTCACTGTCTGTGCGGAGTCTGCACATCCTCCCCGTGTGTGCGTGGGTTTCCTCCGGGTGCTCCGGTTTCCTCCCACAGTCCAAAGATGTGCAGGTTAAGTGGATTGGCCATGATAAAATTTGCCCTTCGTGTCCAAAATTGCCCTTAGTGTTGAGTGGGATTACTGGGTTATGGGGATAGGGTGTAGGTGTTGACCTTGGGTAGGGTGCTCTTTCCAAGAGCCGGTGCAGACTCGATGGGCTGAATGGCCTCCTTCTGCATTGTAAATTCTATGATTCTAAGGTAGTAGGGTCAGCATTTTAGCGTCAGGTATTCTTGGTCCGATGAGCAGAAACTCGCCAGTGTTGCTACATCTAGGCACCAGGAGGTGTTGATTAGGAGGCAGACCCCACCTCCCCTTGCCCTGCCTCAGGCCGCCGTACGGTCCATTTGGTGGATTGAGACGCCCTCTGGTTGTAGGGCACAGTCCGGTGAAGCAGGAGTGAGCCATGTCTCCATGAAACAGAGCACACAGCAGTCCCTTAGTTCTCTTTGAAAAGTGAGTCTGGCTTTAAGTTCGTCTAGCGTGTTTTCTAGAGATTGGACATTAGCTAGGAGTAAGCTAGGCAGAGGGGCTTTGGGGTCACGTTGTTTCGCTCTCACCTGCATGCCTGCACCTTTTCCATGCTTCCTGGAGTGACTGCTTCTTTTCACGCCTGGGAGACGGTGAGATTATGCAGTGTTAGGGAATAGTTCAGTGTTAGGGAATAGTTGTGTCCAATGAGGTTATTCACTCTGGTCGGTGTGTGGATGGAGGATTTGTTGCCTTGCTTGCGGTTCCTGGGTCGTTAGGTGGGTCTGCGCGGTCGAGCATTCCGGGTCGCTGTCAGGCTGTGGTTTGTCTTCACAAGTTGGTGGATGTCCAGACCACGCTCCGGCGCGGATGGGGTGAAGGCCGGTAAATGGATGACGTCTCTGGGATCGCGGTTGCGGATGAGGCGTTGGCCGGGTCCATGTGTTGGGGCCCGCAGAGTCCTTTCCAGATCGCGGTCTTCCTTCAGAGGACAGAGGATCTCTAGACCTGCAAGTAAATTTTAAAAAGCAGTATTAGTGATTGTTCGGCTGTGGGAGTTGATTTTTAGGAGTGTGGGGCGACTGTAGAGGGGGAGAGTAGAAGGAGTGCTTGAGGCCTGCAGGAGCTCACAGGTCTCTGGGTCAGCGGGGTTGGAAGCTGGGGGGGGTGGGGGGGCTGCAGCTGCTACGATGCTGGTCCAGTCGTTGGAGAGCAACAGAGTGAAGACCCTGGCTTCTAGGGTGTTTTCCTGGTCTCTGGCAGCCGCTGTAGGGGAATTCCAGGCCTGGGACTGCAGCTCCAGCAGCACGTGGTCGGCTGGTCCTGGTCGATTTCAGGTGTCAGTTTCAGGTGTCTCCAGTGTCCTAAAGATCGCTAAATCTGTAAGTAATTCAATTAGAACATTGTTAGAGAGTTTAAAAGAGTTAGAATGAAGTTTTAGAAGCATAGAACGTGAGTAAAAGATAGAATTAGAGGGTATGCTGGGCACAGCTTGCAAGAAGTCTGCGTAGGTTTCCTGCGGGTGTTCCAGTTTCCTCCAACAGTCCCAAGATATGCAGCTAAGGTAGATTGGCCATAATAAAATTGTCTCTAGTATCCAGGGATGTGAAAATTAGGTGGGGTTAAGGAGAAGATTAGGATGGTGAAGATTAGGTAGGGTGCTCTAGAGGGTCGGTGCTAACTCGATGGACCAAATGGCCTCCTTCTGCACTGTAGGAATTCTATGAATTTTTAGAGATGCAATAAGATTTCACGGATAGAGAGAGGCATGTTAGGGACACACAACATGGCTGTATAAAAAAGTTATATCTTACAAATCTGAGTACTTTTTGAAGAAATTATGAAGATATTGGATAAAGGAAGCACAGTATGTATTGCCCATTTAGATTTTCATAAAGCTTTTGATAAGGTATTGCACAAGAGGCTTCTGTACAAAAGTGGTCTAATTCTCCAGTCTGGAAATCTGTTTGGAAACAGCAGTTGTCTGGAAATTATTTGAGTACACCCAAGCAACTCCCAGCATAGGAACAGCTTTGAGAGCAGAAACGTGAAAGAGACAGTATTTGGATAAGTAAAGCAATTTTTATTGCTGCTTTATAATGTTTCATCACTGCTTCAGGGAAATATTTGTAACTGCAGTGTTTTCTGGTGTTCTCACTGGTGGTTTGGCATTCTGAAGTTCTTGAAAGTAAAGGTAAAGTCACCTAGTCCCAAATGACCATCGGCTGCTTTCCCCTTTGGAGAATCACCACACATCGGGCAAGGAGCAAGGTTTAAAAGGCGGGGCGTTCACGAATAGCCTCAGCCAGTACGGGAATTGAATCCACACTTCTGGGCTAACTGTCCAGCCGACTGAGCTAAACCGGCCCCCGACGTTCTTATATAATCCAGCCCCTACTTAATGATCCCAAATATTTAAGTTGGGGCTGCTTTAGCACAGTGGGCTAAACAGCTGGCTTGTAATGCAGAACAAGGCCATCAGCGTGGGTTCAATTCCCATACCGACCTCCCCGAACAGGTGCTGGAATGTGGCAACTAGGGGCTTTTCACAATAACTTAATTTGTGACAAGCAATTATTATTATTATCAGGACTGGAAAAGTTGCAACATATATTAAATAAGATTGAGAACTAGCAAGCAGAATGTAGACAAAAAATAGTTATGGGTTGATTTGGATGTGTTTGGACACTGATCATCAGTGGTGTTCTACAGTGATTGGTGTTGGGACTATTAAGTTAATGATCTGGTTGTAGATGTTGGGGCATGAGCTGAAGTGGTAGGAATGTAGACGATTCTTGGCTGCTACAGGTAAATTTTAGTGTATTGGGAGATTAGATTCCTGAATCGTAAATAATGAATTTAAATCCAACGTACATGTGAATAATGTGATTGCTCAACTTGCATGCACCCTTCAGGGGAAAGCATTAAAGAAGGTAGAAAAATAAAGAGACCTGTACATTTTAGTGCACTGACCTCTTAAAGTATATTGGCAATGCTGAAGCGAAAGCTAGATCAAATATAATGTTGGAGCACGTTCATTCCTCTGTACCATTCTTGATGTAGGGTCCATAGTTAGTCCACTGCTCTTCACTTTTATACAAATCCTTGATGATGTCTAGACTTGTGGAGTCAGTTTTTCATGCTGATGGTGCTTAATTCTCCCCCTCTGCCTCCTTTGATCCCATTCTGCCTATTTCAGTGGGCGTAAGAGCTATCATGCAGTTTTGAAGAACATAGTTCTCCGAATATAATGGTCAGCATTCCTCCCTCATCCACCAGCAGCAAAATCAGGTTAACTAATTATTCTAGGACGTGGCTTTTTACGCATTCACTGTTGCATTTGTCTGTGTGTGTACAGTGACTGATCTCAAAAGTCTTGGGTGTTTTAAGATGCTTGGTAATCTTTGTTATCATTCATGGGATGTGGACGAGGATGGCTAGGCCATCCTTAAAGGTGGTGGTGAGCTGCCTTCTTCAACCGCTGCAGTCCATGTGATCTATGTAAACCCACAGTCCTATAAAGGAAGGGAATTCCAGAAATTTGATCTAGTGACAGTGAAGTAATGGCAATATAGTTCCAAGTCAGGATGGTGAGTAGCTTGCAGGGGAACTTCCAGGTGGTGGTGTTCCCATGAATCTGCTGCCCTTGTCCTTCTAGATGGTAGTGGCCATGGGTTTGGAAAGTGCTGTCCAAGGAGCCTTGGTGAGTTGCTGCAGTACATCTTGTAGATGGTACACACTGCACTGTACAAGTGGAGAGTATACCATTGCACTTGTGCCTTGTAGATGGTGGACAGGCTTTGGAGAGTCAGAAGGTGAGTTACTCACCACAGGGTTCCTAGCCTCTGACTTGCTTTTTAAATACTTTTTTGCATCCTGGATATTGTTCCAACTAAATGTTGGTAAAACTGCCCATCCTCTTTGTCCCCTGCAAGCCACCCGTGTGACACTGGCCTTTACTTTCTCAATTTCTCTGATTACAGTTTAGCCTAAGCCCATAGGTGCTGAATCTTGATACTACTTGACCCCAAACTCAGCCTCCACATCTGATGCACCATCAGCATTTTATTCCAACTTTATAAGATTGCAGCCTCCATGCCACGCAAACTGCCTTCTTTGTGCAGAACTAATCTACAGCTTTAGTAATTTGAGATCTGATTTCTCTGGCGGTCCCCTTGATGGGTTTCTTCCCAGCACAACAATAACCCATCCAAATTTCTCAATTTGTGCTCTCGTCACCCCTGTGCTGTGCCCCAGCTCCTTGACTTTAATGTTCTTGTCTTCCCCTTCACTTCTTTCCATGACCATGCCTCAATCCTCAGCTGTGTTCATACACATAGCCCCCCTCCTGCAACACACTTGTTCTTTGTTCTGCCTTCCTTCAACCATCTATTGTAACACTCTACCATCTACTTTTGCTGTCCCCTGCTGTTGAAAGCACCTTTCAGACCCTTTCCTTCAATGTACTTTGGCCAAATCTTTCCTGTGCTTCCCAACCCTCACTCATGCCGTCCCTACTTTCTCTCTGGTTAAGATTGCCAGGGAAGGAATTGAAATTTTATGGTTAAAGTCGAGGGAAAATTGGTATGTAGGTCATCCTAGCCCCATACCTTTATGCAGCTGATAGAAAAGTCACAGACCAGTATTAATTGGCGCTTGTATGCA
Organism: Scyliorhinus torazame; assembly: GCF_047496885.1. Lineage (NCBI taxonomy): Eukaryota > Metazoa > Chordata > Chondrichthyes > Carcharhiniformes > Scyliorhinidae > Scyliorhinus > Scyliorhinus torazame. Next base: position 12,004,749 of record NC_092735.1, on the reverse strand, counting down.
AGTCACTTGCATTATTGACTTGATTATTGTATACTAATAAATGTCTCCTGGTAAACTGGAACTTCATTTTCTGCCCTATGTGTATAACAGGTTTAACACAACTACACGAGACATGAATCAGCCTACAAGGAGTCAATATTCCTCTTTAGACAAATGATTTTATCTTGGTTTTTGAATTGTAAGTTATACTTTAGATAAATTAGCTGAATAGTCTCTTTCTTTGTATGCAGTCCTCAGTTTTGCAGTGTCTTTTGGGATAAGATGCTACATGCACAATGTTAGGGTTTCTTCTATCCACACAGTGCGCTACACCTCTGTTGCAATAAATGGCTAGCAGTTTGACCTGGAATGTTTATCCCATGGAAGCTTTTGGTTCAGTTGCCTCTCTTGCCTCTGAGTCAGAATTCTATGAGCTTAAATCCCAAAGCAAGCTTAAACATATGATCTTGGCTGACAGTTCAATGCAGCTCTGTAAATGCTGCATTGTCTTTTGATGAAATGTTAAACTGGGGCCTCAGAATCCAAAGACGGTTAAACAAAAAGCAGAGAGATCTCTAGATATCATGGCGAGCAATGGTCCCTGAAGTAATCACCGCAAACAGATGATCTTGTTAGTTTGCTTTCTCAGCCATTATTGTATGCAGATTAACTAATGTTTCCCTACATAATACCAGTGACTGCACTTCGAAAGTCATAGAATCCCTACACCGACCCTCCGAAAGAGCACCCTACCTAGGCCCACTCCCCTACCCGATACTGTAACCCCACAACCCCACCTAACATTTTGGACAATAAGAGGCAACTTAGCATGGCCAATCCACCTAACCTATTCATCTTTGGACTGTGAGGGGAAACCCACGCAGATGCGGGGAGAATGTGCAAACTCGACACAGTGAGTCACCCAAAGTTGGAATTGGTCCCTAGCGCTTTGAGACAGCAGTGCTAACCACTGTGCCAACCCCATTAGTTTTCTATGAAGCACTTTGCAATATTTCATTTTGGTTCATTATTTTATGTAAAGACATTTAATTTGAAGAAGTCAAGCAAACCAAATTAAGCCTTCACGCTTTACTAATAGTGAGATTGCATCCTAGTCATAGAGTCTTAGTCATTGTTACATAAAAGGAGACCACTCGGTTCACTGAGTCTATGCTGGCTCTCTAGAGAAATCCTGTAAGTCCCATTGGCCTGCTCTATTCCTATTGCCCAACAAGTTTATTTCAAGTGCCCAACCAATTTCCTTTAGAAATCATTGATCATCTCCACTTCTACCACCCTTGTAACAATTGTTCATTTGGCATGGCTCCTTCCTTCTAACCACATATACACATGACCACAGTTAGGATTAATATAGCTGCCTGTCAAATCTGAATCAATTTTTAAATGAATTGTTTGCCATTACATTGCAACTACTTGTAGCTAGATAACATCTTTAAACTAATTAAATTTCCCAAGGACTTCACAGGAACGTTATAAATTAAAGTAAGACTCTGAGCCACATTAGGTCAGATGACCAAAAGCGTGCTCAGAGATTGTCTTTAAAGAGTGTCTTGAAGGAGAAAGGCATGGTAGAGAGGTGTAGGGAATGTCTTCCAAAGCTTGAAGCCTAGGCAGATGAAGGTGCAGCCACCAGTGGTGGAGCAATTAAAATGGTGGATGCACAAGGGGCCAGAATTTGAGCAGCACATATCTCAGAGGGTTCTGAGGACAGCAGCCTCTATTTCAAACATTTGCAGCTTGAAGCAAAAAAAAGTAAAATACAGGTATTCCTAATTTTCCCAGTTTTACTTTCCAAAGAAAGTGTCAGCTGTGAATGGGATTATCAAAATTTTCAATGTAGATTTACAGGACTGCACATTAAAGCAAAGCCCCATCTGCTTTCTCAGCTGGATGTAAAAGATTCCAGGACACTATATTTCTGAGAAGAGTAGTGGAACTGTTGCATGTGTCCCGGCCAATATTCATTTAGCACTCAATCAACACTACTAAATAAACAAATTATCTAGTCATTATCACATTGCTGTTTGCAGGAACCAAACACAAATTAGCTGCTTCATTTTCTATATTAGAACAGGAACAACACTTCTACAAGTATTTCATTATGGGTCCTTTGGATTCTTCCTGTAGCCTGGCGTCACTAAACTGTAAACCACAAACCTAGAGCAATACTCTGTGGTCTCGGGTTCAAATCCCACCACAGTAGATGGTTAAATTTGAATTCTAAAATAAACCTGAGGTTGTGAAAGGTGCTATAAAAATACAAGTCTTTTCTTTTATAATATCCACCCCAATTGGTGAAATTTCTTCATTGGGACCAGAAACCTGATCATCGGATGCATTGATTTGTTTGATGAACGCATAAGGCAATAAATTTGTATGGTGTAATTTCCATTTGGAAAGGTATTTGTAATCCAATTCCTCCCCTGGAGACAGTGCTGTTACCACAAACAGATAATTGGACAAATAATAATATGTATTGGAAACAGTGACATAAGTGAGTTTCACAGAAAGATCATAGAATTTACAGTGCAGAAGGAGGCCTGTAGGCCCTTCGAGTCTGCACCGCCCCTTACAAAGAGCACCCTACTGAAGCCCACATATCTACCCAATCCCCGTAACCCAGTAACCCCCAGTTAACATTTTTTGGACACTTGAGGGCAATTTAGCATGGCCAATCCACCTAACCCGCACATCTTTGGACTGTAGGAGGAAATCGGAGCACCCGGAGGAAACCCACGCAGACATGGGGAGAACGTGCAGACTCCGCACAGACGGTGACCCAGCCGGGAATCGAACCTGGGGATGTGAAGCAGCTGTGCTAACCACTATGCTACCGTGCTGCCCCAATAAATAAACCTTCCTCAGTCTGAAAAATGCCAAATAATTGTATGACCTAGAGTTTCTCAAGTGGAAAGAACTTGGGTTCAGCTTCCTACAACATAATTTCTTTACTTTTGAGGGTGGTGCAGTGGTTAGCACTGCTGACTATGGCACTCAGGACCCGGGCTTGATCCTGGCTCCGGGTCACTCTGAGTGCAGTTTGCACATTCTCCCCGTATCTCCGTGGGTTTCACGTCCGCAACCCAAAGATGTGCAGGTTAGGTGGATTGGCCACACTAAATTGCTCCTTAATTGGAAAAAAATAATTGGGTACTCTAAATTTATATTATCACAATTATTTATATACATTTTTTTCCAGTTAAGGGGCAATTTAGCGTGGCCTACCCTGCACATCTTTGGGTTATGGGGGTGAGCCCACGCAGACAGAGGGAGAATGTGCAAACTCCACATGGACAGTGACCCGGGATCGAACCTGGGTCCTCGGTGCCATGAGGCAGCCGTGCTAACCACTGTGCCACCCTCTGCTTCCTGCAGCATCGTAGCCCCAATGAAAACAGCAAAAATTCAGAAATTTTCCTAGGTGTACAAAACTTGAATTTTTTTTGGACAGAAAGGTTGGTATCATTGCAGCTTTGGCAATTTATCTGAGGACGAAATAAACTGGTAATTATAGAATGAATCATAGAATTCCTACAATGCAGAAGGAAGCCATTTGGTCCATTGAGTCTGCACCAACCTTCTGAAAGAGAACCCTACCAAGGTCCACTCCCCGACCCTATCCCTATAACCTCACCTTACCTACATATCTTTGGACACTAAAGGCCAATTTTAGCATGGCCAACCACTTAACCTGTATATCTTTGGGAAGAAACCGGAGCACCCGGAGGAAACCCACGCAGACACGGGAAGAACGTACATATCCACACAGTCACCTGAGGTAGGAATTGAGCCTGAATTCCTGGCGCTGTGAGACAGCAGTCTAACCACTGTGCCACTGTGTCACCCCAATCACGTGATTTCGATTTTGTTTATTGCATTTGTCTCGACATTCAACCTTTTTGTTTTCTTTTAAAGGCTCCTTGTACCTTTAACAACTCAGAAATTTACTTGTACAGATCATGAACATTTTGGTTTCATTGTTTGCCAGGTCTGTCTCTGGTGGGAAACTTCCAGTGGTGGCCATGGTGTGAGTGGCCACACACAAGGCTGCTCCTGCTGGAAGGTATAGGAAAGAGCTTTTTTACCCAATATTGGGTGTAATTTTGACAAAAAGATGTGGTTGAAGTTCGGAGGGGCAGCTTCCCCCGGGAGTGGTATGTCTGCTGGCTACCAAACCCGGCAGAATACGGTGAGAGACCTGGCCAAGAGTTGGAGGGAACCTGTGGGACAGCGGCCAGTGGAAGGATGGCGGAGGGAGCTTGTGCAAGTTGGAAAGCCCCAGATGGATCAGTTGATAGCTTTCATCAAGGATGAGTTCTGCCAGCAGTGGAAGGAAATACGGGAGGACTGTTCGAAGGGGCTGTGCCATCTCTGAAGAGCTCGATGGACCGGTTGGAGAAATGTTTGGAAATGGTCGCAGATCCGAGAGATTGTAGGTGTGATTTCAGATCACAGCGATCGAGTGGTGGCATCGGAGGCGGAGGTGGGGCTCTTGGGAGACCTTTGCAAGACGTCGAGGACAAATGTGGAGGAACAGGAGAACAGTTTGAGAAGGCAGAACATGTGGATAGTTGGCCTGCCTGAAGGAGTGGAAGGTGTGAGTGCCACGAGGTACGTGTCAAAGATGGTGGCGGAGGGTACTAGATAAGACCCCTGAAGTGGACAGAGCACACAGGTATCTGAGGCAAAAGCCTAGAGCTGGGGAGCCGCCGCGGTGGTGATGGTGAAACTCCACAAATTTGTGGAGAAACAGAAGGTCTTGCATTGGGCCAGGGAGAGACGCACCTGTAAATGGGAGGGGAACAAATTCTGAATATATCAGGACATTGGAGCCGAGTTGGCGAAACAGCATACAGGGTTCAACAAGGCCAAGGCGTTGCTGCATCGGCGGCAACCAGATTTGGGGTGCTCTACCTGGCGAAGTTATGAGTGACATTTGAAGGCTGAGAATATTACTTCGAGACCCCAGAAACGGCTGAGGACTTCATCAAGGAGCATAAACTGGGGGAGAACGGAGTTGAACAATTCTGGGGAACTGGAATGCCAGCATTTTGTAATGGTTGGGAATACGATTGAAGTGGGGGTAGGGTTTGAGGGGTTTTCTTTTCCTCTGGTCTTTAGGGGATTCTTTTTTGGGATTGTTGTTTACTGTTGGGTTGATAAGGGGTAGCAGGGGTTTAAAGTTTGTGGGGATAGGTGTTCTTTCCTCCTCCTCCTCTCTCTCCCCCCCCCTCCCCCCGCTTGTTTCATGGGACTGTTTGTATTTTATCTCTTGTTTGTTTCCTCTCGGGGGAGGTGACCTGGTGTTCAGGATGAGACTTTGTTTTGGTGGGGAGGGTAAGATCAGCAGGGCGCCTTCTTCCCTGAGTGGAGGATTGGGGGGTGGGTCATTGGGAGGAGCCTTTAGCCAGGGGCTGCCATGCTAGCAAGTAATGCTGGTGAACGGAATTGAGGTGGGGGAATAAGGCCAAGAGAGGTGGCCCGGGGGGAGGGGCTGTCGTGACATGGTGAGGGGGGGGGGGGAGAAGGGGGCCATTTGGGGTAGGTTAGGTACAGGGTGGAATTAACTGGGCCGGGGCTGGAGTTAAGTGGGGAGGATGATGGACGATAGAGGGGAATGGAGGCACAAGCCTTCGGTAAGGCTGGGAATGTGCGTGGGCTCAATGGGCCAATTACAAGATCACGGGTGTTTGCGCTCCTCAGGAGCTTGAAAGCGGAGTTGGTCTTTCTGCAGGATATACACCTCTGCCTGAAGGACCAGGTTAGGCTAAGGAAGAAGTGGGTCAGTCAGGTTTTCCACTCAGGATTTAATTTGAAGTCAAGGGTAGTGGCAATTTTAATGAGCAAGAAAACGGAGTTTGTGAGCATGAAGGAAGTGAGGGACCCAGGTGGGAGATAGTGATTGTGACTGGGGTATTGGAAGGGACGCTGGTGGTGTTACCACAAACAGATAATTGGACAAATAATAATCTGTACTAGAATCAGTGAGATAAGTGAGTTTCACAGAAAGGTGGTTCGGCTTAGTCCGGGACGAGAGCAGAGGCCGGGGTGGAGGTTTGATTCGGGGTGTTGGCAGATGGAGGCTTTTGTGACAAAGTGCGGGTGGCGATAAAGGATTATGTGCAGTTGAATCAGAATGTGGCCAGTTTTTGGGAAGCGCTTAAAAAAGATGGTCCAGGGGTGATTATCTCTTTCAAGGCTCACGCAGATAGGGAAAGGAGGGAGGAATATGACCGTCTAATGAGCGAGATAGTGGAGGTGGTTAGGGAGTACACGAAGGTGCCCACCGCAGAAGGATTGGCTAGGAGGAAAAGGTTACTGGGACAATTCGATAGGCTGACAGCGTTAAGGGCGGTAGGACAGCTGCGTAGGCCAAGAGGGGTGCAGTATGAGTATGGGGAGAAGGTGAGTCGAATGCTAGTGCACCAGCTGCGGAGGCAGGCCGCGTCCAGGGAAATATTGAAGATACGGGCTCGGGGTGGCGGAGCCGGGGAAGATGAGGCGTTTAGGGAGTATTACAAGGAATTGTACAAGGCAGACCCGAGGGAGAAGTGGGGGACATGGGACGGTTTTTAGATGAGCTAGTTTCCTCAGCTGGAGGCAGTAAAAAGGTAGGCGCTGGAGAAGCCCCTGGGGTTGAGAGACGTACTGGATAATATAAGGGGTATAAAGTCTGGAAAGGCGCCAGGGCCGGGTGGATATCCGGTGGAATTTTATAAGGAGGTTGCGATGGACCTGGCACCGCATCTCTTGGGGGTGTTTAACGAGGCGCTGGAGAAGGTGGAGCTTCCAGAGCCAATTATGCAGGCAGTGATCACGTTAATCCTGAAAAAGAGGAAGGAACCGGTGAAATGTGGGTTGTAGAGGCCCATGTCGCTGTTAAATACAGACGTAAAAGTGCTGGCTAAGTTGCTGACGTGAAGGTTGGAGGGTTGTGACCCAGGGGTGGAGGACCAAACATCTTTGTGTGGGCGGCAAGGTAGCACAATGGAAACCACTGTTGCTTCCCAGCTTCAGGTTCCCAGGTACGATTCGCGGCTTGGGTCAATGCCTGTGCGGAGTCTGCACATTCTCCCTGTCTGCGTGGGTTTCCTCCAGGTGCTCCGGTTTCCTCCCACAAGTCCCGAAAGACGTGCTGTTTGGTGAATTGGATATTCTAAATTCTCTCTCTGTACCCGAACAGGCGCTGGAATGTGGCAACTAGGGGCTTTTCACAGTCACTTCATTGCAGTGTTAATGTAAGCCTACTTGTGACAATAAAGATTATTATTATAAAAGGCAGGCAGCTCTTGAGCAATATAAGGAGGTTGTTAAATGTAGTCATGAATCCTTCGGGAATCCAGGTACCGGAGGTAGTGATGTCTATGGATACGGAAAAGGCATTCCACCGGGTGGAGTGGTGGTACTTGTTTGAGGTTCTGGGAAGGCTTGGGTTTGGGCCAAGGTTTGTGGCATGGGTGTGCTTGCTATATGTGGAGCCGGATCCTTTGGTAGCGAAATTTGGTGTTTCGGAGAACCCGGAGCTCATGGAGAGGACGGCCGATGTCGTGGCCTTCGCCTCTCTGATTGCCTGGCAATAAATCTTACTGGAGTGGTGGTCAGCAGCACCACCGGTGGTAGCGGCCTGGTTGGGGTGACCTATATGATTTCCTACGGCTGGAGAAAATACAGTATGAGCTATGGGGTTCAGCAGAGGGATTTGAGACAAGGTGGGAATGTTTGTGGAGTTGTTTGTCACCGGGGGGGGGGGGGGACAAGGAAATTTTTAAGTTGAGCATGCCAACTAGTTTTAATAGTTTTTCATATTTGACTTTGCCAGCGTGCTCATGAAGTATTTGTCCTTTGGTGCCACTTCAATTAACTCTTGACACATATAATCGTATTTACAAGATTGATGTCTGGAATTTTCCACAGACAAACCACAAACCAAAGCAAGTTCAGGATTGCACTTTATACGGGCCTGATACAATTGACCTAGAATGGATGATAGTTAGCTAACAGCATTACTTGCACCCATCTTCAGGTGCAGGCCAGATTGACAGGATGAACGTGGCTTCTTGATGTTGGAGCATATATGAAATGCCTTATGGCAGTTAAACCAGTAACCTGTGGTCAAAGCCTCACAGCACCAAATACATACAAACTGCATTTTGTCATTAAAAATACACTGGGAAGTGGAAAATTCACACGTTGTAATGCTGTTTTCTGAGATGTGAAGTTAATGTGCACTGTTTGGGTAGAAAGAATAGACTTTTCATTGCATTTGAGAGTTTCTGATCTGGAAATTGGGTTTCCAAAATTGTTAAATGTAATCCAAAATATTGTTGATTGGTTTGTAATTTTGGAGCAAACAAGTAAGCTCTGTGTTATTGGTACTGGATTGCTAAAGGGCAAATTCCTAGTAATGCCGCTTTTACGTGTAGTAAACAATATTATGAATGGATCCTCGAGTAGATGTTAGAAGTAATTTGCATCAGGTAAGATGCAAAGATATACAGTTCTTGAAAAATAACTTGTATGGTAGCCTCTGAGCCATTAAGAAGTAAAGATTATCTGACCCAGATAATTGTACCAAAACAGAACTCTAATGAGTTGTCTGCAAATTGATATGCCCTAGTGACTGCTGCTCACACTAAATGGGGCTCCTGGCTTCAGGGAGAATGGATCAAGCCTCACTTTTGTGCTTTGGCAATGTTAATTTGCACTTTTCCTTTTTACTGGACAGTGGTTCCTGAAGGAACATATTGGCATGAAATCATATTTTGGACAGATAGTGTTGTGCGCTGAGCATTTTTCCTGCATGTGGTCACACAACAACTTAAAATGTACCAAGCATGCCTTGTTCCATTTAAAAAATGCATGGCAAGAAGTCTTACAACACCAGGTTAAAGTCCAACAGGTTTGTTTCGAATCACTAGCTTTCGGAGCACTGCGCCTTCCTCAGGTGAATGAAGAGAAGAGGTAGGTTCCAGAAACATTTATACAGACAAAGTCAAAGATGCAAGACGATACTTTGAATGCGAGTCTTTGCAGGTAATTAAGTCTTTACAAGTCCAAACGGACTTTACAAGTCCTCTCCAGTTGCTTTGTTTATCACTGGAAAGCCAGTGATTCAAAACAAGCCTGTTGAATTTTAACCTGGTGTTGTAAGACTTCTAACTGTGCTCACCTCAGTCCAACGCCGGCATCTCCACATCAAAAAATGCATGCGCACAGCATCCGTGCAGAAATATTTAAAGGTGTGATGCACCGTGACATTTTAAAGGGAGTATTGGTGACATGGTGTATAGAACATAGAAAAATACAGCACAGAACAGGCCCTTCGGCCCAGGATGTTGTGCCGAACCTTTGTCCTAGATTAATCATAGATTATCATTGAATTTACAGTGCAGAAGGAGGCCATTCGGCCCATTGAGTCTGCGCTGGCTCTTGGAAAGAGCACCCTACCCATAGTCAACACCTCCACCCAACACTAAGGACAATTCTGGACACTAAGGGCAATTTATCATGGCCAATCCACCTAACCTGCACATCTTTGGACTGTGGGAGGAAACTGGAGCACCCGGAGGAAACCCAAGCAGACACAGGGAGGATGTGCAGACTCCACACAGACAGTGACCCAAGCCGGAATCGAACCTGGGGCCCTGGAGCTGTGAAGCAACTGTGCTATCCACAATGCTGCCCTTAAGAACAAATAAATCTACACTATCAATTTACCGTAATCCATGTACCTATCCAATAGCTGCTTGAAGGTCCCTAAGGGGCCGTTTAGCACAGGGCTAAATCGCTGGCTTTGAAATAAGACCAAGGCAGGCCAGCAGCACGGTTCAATTCCCGTAACAGCCTCCCCGAACAGGCGCCGGAATGTGGCGACTAGGGGCTTTTCACAGTAACTTCATTGAAGCCTACTTGTGACAATAAGCGATTTTCATTTAATTTCATAATGTTTCCGACTCAACTGCTTCCACAGGCAGTGCATTCCATGCCCCCACTACTCTCTGGGTAAAGAACCTACCTCTGACATCCCCCCCCCTATATCTTCCACCATTCACCTTAAATTTATGTCCCCTTGTAATGGTTTGTTCCACCCGGGGAAAAAGTCTCTGACTGTCTATCTATTCCCCTGATCATCTTATAAACCTCTATCAAGTCGCCCCTCATCCTTCTCCGTTCTAATGAGAAAAGGCCTAGCACCCTCAACCTTTCCTCGTAAGACCTACACTCCATTCCAGGCAACATCCTGGTAAATCTTCTTTGCACCTTTTCCAAAGCTTCCACATCCTTCCTAAAACGTGGCGACCAGAACTGTACACAGTACTCCAAGTGTGGCCGTACCAAAGTTTTGTACAGCTGCATCATCACCTCACGGCTCTTAAATTCAATCCCTCTGTTAATGAAGGATGTATGTGAGGTTCTTATTGACTGTGTGGCATTGATAGGTGTTAAACCTTCCTATGTTTTGACGCAACACCTTGTAATGCAGAATAGAGGGCAGAGTCCCTGAACAACAGAGTAGGTTATTTAGGTTTGTGACATATAGTCATTTGTAAGAACTGAGCTCAGAAGATACTCATTAACCCTGAACAGTTATAGTTGGAAGGATCACATTTGGTAGTTTTGCTCAGAACATCCACCGATGGCCCCATTTGAGAATCAAGTCAATCTGACCAAACAAACATTTTGCCTTGCCTTACAGAAAACTTCAATATTTAAAAGCTTTCCACAGGTGACTGTTGGGATGTAGTATTCTTGTTTGGGATTATTAACTATTGCTATCTGTTCAGAATTAGCACTTGCATTTTCAAAGGGTTCACTGATCATCATTCAAGTCTATCATTTCCTCTGGTAGGAAATGTAATTGGTAAGTATGTGAGTTCCTTTAAGCGAGCAGAAAACAAAATTTCTAAGAGGGAAGTGTACATTTGTGAAATTTGCTTAAAATGATTTTTTTTGGTCCATGAAATTAGTCGTGCAAATTTGTCATTCGCATCCCTTTTTCCCCCGTCATTCTCATTCTCTCTCTCTCTCTCTCTTCCCCCCCCGCCCCCCCAAAAAAAACTGCAAATCAAAATGTATTTTCCACAGAAAGAAAGCAAATATTGTTGCTTTTAACGAGCCTAAACTTGCTGGATTGATGTGACCAAGCATGCCAAGTGCCTGGGAAGCTGTTTTCCTCCATTAGGATCAAAATATTACTGTGTGCTGAGTGACTGAACTCTGATGTATTCCACCTACTCCTCCAAGACATGTAGTTTTTAATCCACCTGTTTGTACTTCTCTCATCCACTGTCAAACAATGACAGAAGTCAAGAGTTGAAATCAGCCAATTGAGGTATGCCAATCTGAACAATTTAAAGTGGCAAATTCCTCCTGTATCAAGATTTTTAGACATTATATATCTAATGGAAGTAAATATAAGAAGTAGAAACTTTGCAAAGTAATCATAACCCTGCATCTTTTTAGTTACCTTTCTGAAGTAAGGCCTCTGTACAGTGGAGATCTTTCTTTAAACCAGTGTTGTCCAATAAAAATTGCTTCCTAGCCACAAGTGTGGCAATGGTGACACTGTTTTATTAGGAAAACACCTTAACTCTCAGGATATTCAACAACCAATGTATCATCAAAGAGGTAAAGCACAGCACATTATCATCAAAACCCCACTATGCTTTTGGCTTACTGTTTTATAAACATAAAAATGTTAAAATCTATATGCATACACTGCAAATGAATATTTTTTAATTTTATTTTTTAATAAAAAATTTAGAGTACCCAATTCATTTTTTCCAATTAAGGGGCAATTTAGCGTGGCCAATCCACCTAGCTTGCACATCTTTTTGGGATGTGGGGGCGAAACCCATGCAAACACGGGGAGAATGTGCAAACTCCACACGGATAGTGACCCACAGCCGGGGCTAACCCACTGCGCCACTGTGTTGCCCTATGCAAATGAGTATTGAGATCACATACCCATACGATGGTATTGGTCGCTCATTTTTAAACTTACAAATCAAAAATCCACATCCAAATTCCCAGTTAGTTACATGTGGCTTGTTTATTGCTAGCATAACCTTAAACTGACATACTTTGTAGACTTTGATGTTTGAAATTATTTCCTTATATTGGTTGATTTCATAATATTGTACACAGGAAGTCAAGACCAATTGTAGTTTTCAGGTGAAGCAGAGATTGAGGTATACATGAGCCAAGGCAACCAAATTGAATCAGTTCCCATTTTGCATTCTGTATATTCTGTCCTTCTATATTTCTGTTTTTTTAAATTCACTCACGGGATGGGAATATGGCTAGCAAGGCCATTTATTACCTGTCACCACCAATAGCGGAAGGGTGTAAATGCAGCACAATGGATTTACAAAGGAAATTTCTGTATAAATGTGGGCAATGGATTTAATAGAAAAAGTTGACAGGAATTCTGTGCAATGTAAAATTTTTAATATGGATTTGACCAAAGTTACTAACCAACTTGTTTAAAATAGCGCACACAGCGGCATGTATAACAGCTGAAAGTGCACAAAGGAATTTCAATACCATAGTTACTTGTAATGTGATAATTGGGTTCCTCCTTGTGCATCTTGTTGGGAAGATTTAGTTGAGCTTTGTTGCGGATCATCCTTTAAAATCTCCACCTTTAAGGATAGGAGTCCTGCAGATTTTGTTTTAATTCATAGGATTGATCAAACAGATTATAAGTGTAGCAGTGCAGGAAAAAAGTAAACTCTCAAAAGCAAATTCATTCATTTAGTGGAATCTTACAGTAGTAGGAGCTGGTGTTAAAAAAGTTTCAAGAGGTTGTTCTAAGTTGTCACTTGTAGCATGTTGCTGCATCTTGTCAGATAATATTTGGACACCAGAATTGGTTCAATGAAACAGAATCGAGGCTTCTGTACGAACGTCCTGAATTGAAAAGTATTTTAAGCTGAAAGTACTTCATTTTCACTTGATTTGCTGTGGATTGACTCATTGATGTAATAAAGTATTCTGTAAGGAATGTTTTATGATGGTTGAAGCAACATGACCCCATAACCTTTTCTGTGCAACCTGTGCACAGTTATGCATTGGTGCAATTATTTTTTTTTAAACATGTACACATAAAAGAAACTTAGGGCTAATGAAAATCAGTTGGGAGCCACACTCATTAGGAGTATGCACTTGGTAGTGGGGGATTGTAGAATTATCTCTTCCTCTTCCTGCTCTGAATTGGTAATACATTTGGAATTTTAATCAGAATTTACTTGGAGGTACTGATTAGTCAAAATAATTGGGGAGGGGGTGAATGGAACTGTCTGTAAGGCTCTGTAAACTGTCAATTGTGGCAAGTCAAAATTTGATTATCTAAACTGGAAGGAATGGACTCCTTTGTGTTTAAAGCATTTGGGTTGCATATAATTACAAAGATTTTTTTTCCTCCCTTCCAGGACATGTAATATTGCAGTTAGATGCATTGTTGAATTTGCTGGGCGTTACTCTTTTATTCCTATACAAACTGAACAATTTGGCCCCTTGTTTTATTTATAAAGGTTCAGTGTATCTTTGCCTGCCTACTTCAATCTGCAAGGGAGTTACAGAAACACCCCGCGTTCATCGAGCCGTGAGTCATGACTAATTTTTCCAGCTGTGTTAATAAATGTGGACAAGGAAACAGTCAATTTTAATAGCTGCAATATACAAAGATACGGTGTACACAACAATGGGAAATGAGTAAACTGCAATGCAGTAACAACTCTGGCCAGACCAATTTGATATGTAGGTTTACTTCAGTTTTGGGGGGAATCGATAGAAAGGATTCTACTGCTAACCTGCAAGCAGCAATTTGAGACCACTAGATTTAAACTGGGACCAGTATTTCTGAGACACATGCTGTGATTTAATTGCATTGTTTGCGCATATCAAGAAACAAATTCTGGAGCATTTGGTCAAGATTTATGGGTTTAAATGCAAATTAGCCATTTTAAAAACCTTGGGTTATCAGAATTAGTTTTTCACTCACTGAAACTTTTTTTCCAGGGTGATGGTGGTACCAAGCAAGAATTGGCCTGGCTGCGCAGTGCAGCTATGTGCCGGAAGCTTACAAAGTTGCTTACTCTGAAATTGACAGTCATCTTGACTCGGGGTTGCACTTAGTGCTCGATGTGACTAGCATCACAGTGATGGGTAACTGTGGCAAAAAGCTGAATTTATAGGCAGAACCGTCACAATATTACCAGTCGGTTACAATGAAAGCACAACCTTTAAATCCTCATGGTAAACCTCTGCAAAATCCTAACATGTCATATCTGAGAGAATGAAGTATCCATACTTCATCAGATGCACGAGAAAAGAGACTAGCCAAGAAATTATGATTTTATAGCATATTATAGGAACACGGAAACCATTTCTTCTCTCCCTCACTGAGAGTGCAGCTGTGTAGGATAGGAAACATTTTATAGACTGGTCAGCTGTACTCAGTAATGCGTCCTACTGGCATAGTTTTCTACAGAGAGAAGGGAGAGGCTATCTTTTGTGTTCATCTTATTTTTGTCTTAAGCATCTAAATATAGTTTTATTTCTCCCAGAAATGTGAGCGAAGGTATCAGATGTGCTAAGGAGCAGTGATCTGATTTGTTTCTGCAAAACAACAATTTGTAGATTGTTAGTGGACCGAGCTGCTCAGATTTATTAAACCATAAATGAGAACTTGATCCCCGTTGCAGAACTAAAGCTTGGCATATCCATCGCTCCCATAAAACTACTGACATTCTTGCTCATTCACCTGGTCCATGAGGGAGTTTTCAACATGCTGTATTTTCTATTTAGTTCTGGTTTAATTTTTACTCCACTTTGCCTGCTTGGATCCAACATTCTGATCCTGAAATTGACATTTTGGTTTAGGTTTTTTTAAAACTTGTGTGCTGTGAATGTAGACCATCAATCTGTTAGCGGAACGAGGAGAATGGAAATTACAGCATGGTGGTCCATCAAAGTTTGTATTATTGTGTGCTTTCTCAGCACAGCCCTGTAGTGTTCCTGGCTTAGGTACAGCTGGAAATAATAACATCACTCCTGACCCGCAATTTTCCTTCCCAAGAAGCGGAAAGTATTCCGTTATTTTGTGCCTCTTTCTCTCCAGCTGGACAAGCAGGAACTGTCCCTTTCTAAGACTCCGCAATCAGAAATGTGAACCTCGGCTATCTCTGGGTGGAGTGTAAGCTGGGGAGAGGAGCAATTCACTGTCTTTTTAAAGACCCACAACTTGCATTTGAAAGCAGTCTGTTCATGTTAAAAACAGTATCTCAACTCCATGTATATTATATATTGCTCATCCAGTGCATCTAAACTAGTATTCAAAATATATTTGTATTATGAGCAATAACATTTATTCCAGGATATTATTCTGATGGTTTGTGGTGGGGGGGGGGGGATCATTCATGCCTGACATTCTCCAGAATTTTTTAATAAGTTCCTAACCATTTTGTGTACTTTCTCTAATAACCAGAACATAGAACGATACAGCGCAGTACAGGCCCTTCGGCCCACTCAGTAACAATGCTTTTTTAATCAATGTTTTGCAATAGCCCCAGCTTTAAATCAAGTGGCCTTAATTGTTACAGTGTAGGAACTTAGCAGTAGATTTATTTCTGCAGTTAATGCTCTTAATGTTGTAGTCCATAAGAGCATTTATTAAACATTAATAAAACTGTCATTGAGTAGTGGCATAAATGCCATGGGCAGCATACAGCCAAATTTAATTCAACAGAGGAATGTGTAGAAATGCTATATACAATAGCTTGATACATAGGCATCAAACAAGGCTTGACATTGTGCTGATTTGATAATATGCTGCACTGCAAGGTTATTGGGTACATTTGTTGGTTGACTACAACTATAAAACTATTCCCCCTTTTTCTTCCATAGATTCTGTGTGTTTTTGGGGTGCACCTGTTACAGTTTATGGATTTATGGACATTTTCACTTAATAAATCTGGAATTAAAAGCTAATTCCAGTCATGGTGTTATGAAGCTATCAATCTGGTTTACTAATGTCCTTCAGGGAAGAAATTCTGCTGTCCTTGCCTGATCTGGCCCACATGTGTCTCCTGACCCACAACAATGTAGTTGACTCTTAACTGTCCTCTGAAATGGTTTCACAAGCCACTCAGTTGCACCAAACCATTACAGAAAAGTCAAAGAGGAATG
Source organism: Scyliorhinus torazame (assembly GCF_047496885.1). Lineage (NCBI taxonomy): Eukaryota > Metazoa > Chordata > Chondrichthyes > Carcharhiniformes > Scyliorhinidae > Scyliorhinus > Scyliorhinus torazame. Next base: position 11,988,558 of record NC_092735.1, on the reverse strand, counting down.
AAACCGGATGGATTACCTGGTATCAACCAAGGCAACAAAATGACAATGGCACACCCAGCCATTTCAACCCTGCAAAGTTTTCCTTTCTGATATCTGGAGGCATATGCCAAAATTGGGAAAGCTGTCCCACAGACCAGTCGAGCAATAGCCTGATGTAGTCATACTTTCTGAATCATACCTTACAGACAATATCCCAGGGACTACCATCCGTGGGTATGTCCAGTTCCACTGGCAGGACAAACCTACCAGAGGTAACAGCGCATTGTTTTACAATCGGGAGAAAGTTGCCTGGGAGTCCTCAGCATTGACTCCGGACCCCATGAAATCTCATGGTGTCAGGTCAAACATGGGAAGGTAAAATTCCTGCTGGTTGCTACCTACCGCCCACCAGTCCATCTTTCTTCCCCATGCCCCAGTTGCTGAATCGACTCCTCCATGTTGAACGCCAATTAGACGAAACATCGAGGGTGGCAAAGGCACTCTGGATGAGGGATTTCAATGTCTATCACCAAGAGTGGCTCGGTAGTACCATTTTTGTCAGTGTCCCGTAGGACATAGTTGCTAAACTGGGCCTGCAGCAGGCGGTTGGGAACCAATGAGTAGGAACAGCCTACTTGACCTCAACCTGACAAATCTACCTGTTGCTGATGCATTTGGCCAAGATTTAAAAAAAAAAAAAAAAATTTAGAGTACCCAATTCATTTTTTTCCAATTAAGGGGCCATTTAGCATGGCCAATCCATCTACCCTGCACATCTTTGTGTTGTGGGGGTGAAACCCACGCAAACACTGGGAGAATGTGCAAACTCCACACGGACAGTGACCCAGAGCCGGGATCAAACCTGGGACCTTGGTGCCATGAGGCGCAATGCTAACCATTGCGCCACCGTCCTGCCCCTGCATTTACCCAAGATGGTTTTGGTAGTAGTGACCACCGCACAGTTGTTGTGGAGGCAAAATCCCATCTTCAGATTGAGTGTACGCTATCATGTTGTGTGGCACGAGCAGCATGCTAAATTTGGAACGGATCTAGCAGCTCAAAACTGGGCATCCATGAGGCACCCTTGGCCATCAGAAGCAGCAGAATTCCATTCAACCACATTCTCCAAAATCATGCTCAGATACATCCCTCACTGTACCATTATCATACAATCGGAGATCTACCTTTTTTCTTTGAAGAGTGCAGGAGGGCATGCCAGGAGCAGCACCGGGCATACCTTAAAAATGAGCTTTCAACCCAGGAAAGCTATAACACAGGACTACTTGAATGACATAATTGAAGCAGCATGCAAAAGACAGCTAAGCTATTCCACAACCAGCAGATCAGATCTAAGCTCTGCAGTCCTGCTACATCTAGTTGTGAGTGATGGCGGGCAATTTCCTAACCAGGGGAGGAGCCCAGCACACCAGGTAAAAGAAGAGGCTGAAGTAATTACAACCATCTACAACCAGAATTGCTGAGTGGCAGATCTATTTCTACCTTCCCCAAGGTCCCAAGCATCACAGATTCAAGTCTGCAGCCAATTTAATTTACTTGGTGTGATATTGAGAAATGGTTGAAGGCATGGGATGCTGCAACGGCTATGGTCCCTTTAGGGGAGGCAGTGGCAATGCCACTGGACGAGTAATCCAGGGTAATGCTCTGGGGACTAGGTTTGGAATCCCACCAGGGCAGATGGTGGAATTTGAATTCAATTTTAAAAATCTGGAATTAAAAGTCCAATGATGACCATGAAACCATTGTCAATTGTCATAAAAACCCATCTGGTTCAGTAATGTCATTTAGGGAAGGAAATCTGTCATCTTTACCTGGTCTGTCCTATATGTGACTCCAGACCCACAGCAATGTGGTTGACTCTTAAATGCCCTCAGCAGTGGGCAATGAATGCTGGTCCAAACAGCGACACCCACATCCCATAAACGAATAAAGAAGAAAAGAACTGACTCGAGCAATTGTACTCCAGAACTAGCTGTGCCCTCAGCTAAGCTGTTCGAGTACAGCTACAACACTGGCATCTACCTGACAATGTGGAAAAGAACAAACAACATTACATTACAGCACAGGAACAGGCCCTTCGGCCCACCAAGCCTACGCCGATCCAGATTCCTTATTTAGACCTGCTAAATGCCCAAAAGATCTGTATCCCTCCATTCTGCACCCGTTCATGTGTCTTTCAAGATACATCTTGAATGTTGCTATTGTGCCTGCCTCCACTACCTGCACTGGCAACGTGTTCCAGGTATGCCTTGTCCACAAAAAGCAGGACAAATCTAACCTGACCAAATTACAGTTACATCAGCCTACTCTTGATTGTTAGCAAAGTGATGGAACATGCAATCAAGCAGCACTTGCATATGAAATAACCTGATCACTGATGCTCAGTTTGTGTTCTGCCACAGCAACCTTGGTCCAAATATGGGGAAAAAGAGCTGAACAAAAGGCAAAGTGAGAGTGACTGCCCTTGACATCAAGGCAGCATTTGACTGTATGTGGCATGGAGCCTGAGCAAAACTAAAGTCAATGGGAATCAGGGGAAAACTTCCCACTGTTGGAGTCATACCTAGCACAAATAAGATGGTTGTGGTTGGAGGTCAATCATCTCCGTCCCAGTACATTTATTGCTACTCCTCAGGATAGTTCAATGAGCCTCCCTCCATTATAAGGTCAGAAGTGGGGATGTTCCCTGGTGATTTCACGATGCTCAGTACCATTCACAAATCTGTGCCCATACGTGGCAAGACCGAGACACCAACCAAGCTTGAGCTGATAAGTAACACTCGCGCCACTCAAGTGACGAGCAATGACCATCTCCAACAAGAATATAACCATGCCCCCTTGACTTTCAATGGCATTATCATCACTGAAACCCCCACTATCAACTTCCTGGCGATTATCGTTGACCATAAATTGAACTGAACCAGGCATATACACACCGGCTACGAGAGCAGGTCAGGGGCTGGAATTTATTAGGCGAATAGCTCCCCTCCTGACTCCCCACTCCTTGCCTGGCCACCATTTACAAGGCACAAGTCCGGAGTGGGATGGAATACTCTCCACTTGCCTGGATGAGTGCAGCTCCAACATCACTCAAGAAGCTAGCCTGGTCTAGTTCCATCCAGGACAAAACAGCGTGTTGGCACCCCACCTGACACTTTACAAATTTGCTTCCTCCACCGTTTGATGCAGTAGTGCCATCTACAAGATGCATTGCAGCAAATCACCAAGGCTTCTTCAACAGAGCTTTTCAAACCGACAACCTACCCCCTAGAAGAACAAGGGCAGCAGATACATGGGAACACTGCCACCTACAAGGTCTCCTCCAAGCTTCACAACATGCTGATTTAAATTATATCGCTTTTTCTTCACTGTAGCAAGGTCAAAATCCTGAAGCTCCCTTCCTAACAGCACACAGACTGCAGAGGTTCATGAAAGCAGCTCACCACCACCATATCGAGTGCAATTAGGGATGGACAACAAATGTTGGCCTAGCCAGTGATGTCCCCATCCAGTGAGAGAAGAAAGAAAAAAGAACATGTGAGCGAGTCCCAATATGGTTCTCTCAGTGGAGCACTCTGGATGGTCTAAACAATGGAACAATGATCAACATCATCCAAACCCTGAAATGTGATTTTACTATCCTTTCACTTTGAAGTAGGTTATTGCTTCATAATTTATTTTGAGTTGACTTGAAGTGTTGTGCAGCTTGCCTGTTTTATTGCAGTGCTGTTCAAGGATGAAAATAGTGGTGCGTCATTTTAGGTTTACCAATTTGACTGATTCCTGAAGGATAGTGAATTTGTATTTTGGGGTGCGGAAAGCCAAGAGCGAACCTGGACAACTTCAAAATGTCTACCAAAATGTAAAACTATATTGATGTACCTAATCTAAACATTTATACAACTGACCAGCAGTACCTGCTGTCAGAACGTGTGTACTCCAGCAGTACAGTTCTGAGCAGACCTGAATATTTGAACATCATTTTCTGAATGGCCACAGAAACAGCCAAACCCACTTTCTCCTCTTGTACTCTTGCTTTAAAAATGTACCGTTCCAGTAGTGTATTGGTCTTGAAGGCATTTTATAATAAACACTGCCAAAATCAAGTGATAATGATCTTGTGTATTAGAAGGGACACTTGATTCTTTTGGAGCTTTCTTCTGTTGCCTTTTTGAGACTAGCAAATATACCCAATAACTTTCTGTTCGGAATTAGAAGATCAAATTCTTTAAATGCATTCGAAACCCAGGTTTTAATTTGAACAATGTATTTGGAGTGACTGCTGTGTACTGAGACACACTCATTTGTGTAATTTTCTTTTTGGGAAAATAGCTATTGCTCAGGCTCAAGCTTTTTCAATTTATATTTTGTTTATCCTTGAAACATTTATTGTCTTCAAAAATGCCTGTGCTATCTTTCTTTAGTTGCCAGTTTTCTGCTAAGGATTTGTAAGTAATTTCTAAATTTGAACCCAGTTCCGTGCTCAATATAGAATTTAATACTTCTGACATTTGTTTACCAAATAATTGATACAAAATTGACCTCTTTTTGTGCAAGTGAATAGTGCCTGTTCTCGAGGCTTAAATAATTGTTAGCTGTACCAATCATGTATTCCAGAATTATTCTAAAAACCATAATTGGCCACATATTAAAATTTTTGACTGACCATTAAAATGAACCAAAAAATTAAATAAACAGAAGTAGAATTCTTTTTTTTGTAAATAACTATCAATATCTCGTGGCTTGTTCAGAAAAGTATCAATCTATTGGGTATAGCATTCTATAAGATCAAATTAGCAACATGACTGAATGAAAGGTTTACACCGAAAGTGATCAGGGCCGAATGTCCATTCTATTCAACCCCAAACCCCTTCATTTTTCAACTCCGGTTTCATTTTCTTATCTTTTAGAGCATAATTTAATCACCCATTAGGAAAGGGCAATGCCTAGTCCATCTTGCATTTTTTTAGTTGTTTCAATGATGCTAAAAAGTCAAAACTATTCTGGTCCGTGTGTGAATTTAAATTTTGGCAGCCTTGAATTGAAATAGTGCTGAAGTGTTTGAGAAATAATCTTTCTCAGTCGTACAGTGCAGAAGTTTTAAACCTACATTTTAATTTGGAATGGCCGTCAGAGAAGTAAACTGTATAGTCAACCAAGTGCTTATTGTTACTATTTTGAAAACGCTATTTAAGTCCAAAAGAAGATAATTTAATTTCCATTTTGTAGAACTGCTTGATGTGTGATTGGCGTAAGTCCCTTCTTGCAGGTGTATAACACTGAACACTTTCTCACCTTTTTAACTTCCCAACATCCAGGGTATAAAACACTGTGCAGCTGAGGCACTAATAGTGGAAGAGATGGAAGCTGGTGTCCTGGGGGCACTCGCAGTGTGTATTCTCGCTTTGCAAGCTTTTTCAATCTATGTTTTGTTTATCCCTCTTTTTAAAAGAAAAACAAGGATATTTAGCAGTTGATTTCAAATGACATTTTACAGGGCTGAAAGAATTCCATAAGGTATCATGTCTTGGAAAAGAATCATATACAGAATCCTGATGAGTAGATGTGGGATTAATGAAAACCTTTGTAGAATAGACTGAGTCAATTGCGCAGTTTGGGGCTTATTAATCTATAAAGTAATATTTTTAATTAAATGTTCATTTTTGTACTCTTGAGCAGTTTATATCCATTAAACAATGCTTTACTCTCACAGGAGTTCACCTGACACACGGTCTATGTTTGGGCCAGTACAACACAGCATCTGTAGGGTAGGGTGATGCAACTACCAAAATTATATTTGTGAAGATTTGCATTATGTTTGACGTGTGATCTTAATGGGCTTACGTTATTTCCCATGTGTTTTTTTTTTTGTAACTGCATCCTAAATTTTGCCACTTGCGCACATGGATTTAGAATTAACAAGTTAACTGCTTTGGAGTAGTTTAGACCAAGTGAACGCACTGCACTTCTGTGACATAACTGAGGTTATAAAATCTGGACAGTGCTTTTTTTTAATGTATTTATAACTCGTCTCATGAGTGGTGTTTTGATCTTTTTTTAATTTTTTTTTTTAGTTTTATGTGATTTCAATGTGTTTTTCTCCTGTCCGTTATCGCTCACATATGTAATGGCTCCAATGCAGCTAGATGAAAGAAGTGCGTGGGCAGGTGTATAAAGTGGGTTCGAATCAGGTCAGTATGGAAAATCCTGTAAGTGACCGCATCTGAATACCCTTACTTAAATTGGAATCCTAATTTTAATTTGGTTGTTTTTGGCAGTCAAAAATGGAGTTTGATCATTTTAGTTGCTTCAATTGATAGTGCCACCTCGTTTAAATCTTTAGTAGGAACCATATTTGAAGGATATCTTTCTCCTTGTTTCTCTTGAAGTAGGGGAAGGAGCTCAACCCTCCTTTAACTGAATCTGTTGATATGGACTACTTTGCCCGTTTCAGGAAGTTTGAAATTAGTCTGTAGTGCAGACACATTGCTCTCTGAGTGTGAACAATCCAGGTAGACTGGCAGTTTTGTTGGCGAACTTCTTTCCCTGCAGCCGGAGTAATTGTATTCAGCTTTGTAGATATCACACAAAGTTGATTTTCCTACAGATTTTATTTCCAAGACATGGTACTTGCCTGGAACCTTCTTCATGAAAGACTGATTGACATCTTAAAATACAACTTGCCCTAAAAAAAATGTGAAATCATCTGTGTGATGTGTAATACAGTAAACGTACTTGGGTGAAAAAGTATGTTTCCGATTGCCGCCTTACACTTGTGAGTCCAGAAAGAGCCTGTAGAAGATGACTGCCACATTTACGTTGTTGCTTGGGCGAAACCATGAAAGCATACCCAGGTGTTGAAAGGGTTTTCGTAGTTCATTATGAGAAGGGAGGAGAGAATTGTAGGACTGGGGTGTGACACATGTTTGGTATAAGAGTCCCAACTAAAGTTGGTTTGGGTAATGAGCAGTCTGGCAGGATTGAGGTACTGGCTACAGACCTGGTCATGTTGAATATTTACAGAGTGAAGCCCACTCTTCTGAAGGGTCATGTATTTGATGCCAGTAATCTCTGGAATGTTGTGGTTCTACAACAATTACTCCACCTTGTGCTGCCTATAATGCATTAATTATGGTGGTAACCTGCGGTGTTAGTATGCACATGTACGTTTTCTCTTGGAAAGTTACCACTTTAGCCTGAGGTGGCAGTGATATATTTCCCTTTTCTGTATAGAAAATTTCTGGTATTTGATCAAACCTTTACAAGTGCACATTTATACAAAATTATTTTGCTTTTGTAGAGTCCTATAGTAGTGAGTAACTTAATAACAAGCAGCTACTGGATGTGCACAAAACAACTATCTTGATTTCCATAACTACCTGGAGACAAACCATGTCAAATAAGCAATCAGGTAGGAGGATGTTGAAGGGGGGGGGGAGCTAAACTGAACAAGGGGCTTAAAAGCAGTATTCAAAAATGTATGCTTTTGTAGTATACCACATCTTTAGTGGTGAGCACCTGTTTGGTTGTAGGTAATCTGTTCATACGTATCTAGATGCAGCATTCTGCTTCATATTGAATTTTGAAAGCTTAATTTAGTTATAATTTACTGCAACTGTCTTCAGACTAATTATTGAATTAAAAGTAGATATTTTGCTAAAAATCCTCAAGCTATTACTTGGGCTACTTTGCAGCAACCACTCTGTATTTTAATTGTGTCCATTTAGCTTAGAAAAGGCACATGGTATTGGAAACATACTTTGTCAGAGGGATGGAGGCTGGGATTACTTGTTACATGTGTGTGTGTATGAACTATAGTTTCCCATCTAACCCTGTGTTGCACTATGACCTCTGTATTGCAGGAGATGCCAGTCGGCAGCGAATCAGATTTACTGACGATCGGGTCTGCAAGAGTCACCTCCTAAGCTGCTGCCCACATGATATTCTTTCTGGAACGGTAATGTATTTTGATCAATAAAAAATATATATGCTTATTTTAATTCTCAATTCTTTGATAATTGGTCAAATCTGATATTGAACTGCTGAGCTTTGTGCTAAAATAGGAACACTTTGTAATAAAGATGAGTCCACTTAAGCAGCTGCTAGTTGGATCAAAATACTAAAGTAGTCTTTCCTTCATTTCAATGTGAAATAAGCACTGGATTGGTTCTGTAAATTCAGTCCAATTCCTTTTAATAAAATCATTTAAAACACCTTTCAAATCACTGTCACTTTTAGCTACTCTCTCATATATATCAATTTTAGTGGTTTGTCCATGACATTGCTCCCAGTAAATTGTACGGTGCATAGTTGTATAGTGATAGGAATATTATATCATGTGATGCAATTAGCAAAGCTATCCATTTTGGTTGGAGAAATAAAGCAGGGACATTGTGGGAGTGTCAAATAAAGGAGCTGAAAAGGGATTGAAGTGGTATAGTCATCTGTTGTGGAAATAAAGAGAGGAAACAAAAATGTGGAGAGGTGAATCATGGAGATGAGACTGTCTGCAAGAGGAGGAGGAAGGCCTAAGACCAGATGGAAAATATGGTGGCAAGGTACTTAAATGCAGCAGGTTTGGGAGAGGAATGGTGATTGAGATGGAGAATGGTGAACAAACAGCATTATGGCGACCCCAAGTAAAATGGGAGAACCAATAGAAGAGGAAATTGGATGAGGCCACAACTCTGTGCAGTTTTGGTCGTCAAACATGAGGAAGGAAGGACTCTAGAGGGAATACAACAAATGTTCACTAGAGTGGTTCCTGGGGTGAGGGATTGTAGTATGAGAAATTGTTGATTACGCAAGGCCTATCTTGCCTGGAGTTAGAAGAATGAGTGATCTAATTGAAATATGTAATATTCTTCAAAGGGCTTGACAGGGTAAATACAGAGAAAATGCAATAGCAGCATTTTAGAAGCCCTGAACTCCATAAAGCATGCTGTTTTGTTCTATTGTTGTCATTCTACAGTAGCATATTATCCAGCTTAATGTGAACCATGTTACTGGAGACCACCAGCATGTGATCCCGCGATGCACTGATAAAGAATACAAGGAAAACTGCAGTGGGGATTTTGCAGATGGCTAATTTGGCTGAATCTCAACTTGCAAAGTCAGGCAAAACACGATCTAGATAATATAAATTGAGCCTGTATCTTACCCTGGTTTACAAGCCTTATACATGTTATTATATTTCATTTCATAGAATTTACAGTGCAGAATATATTTCTCACTATGACCCATAGATGCCAACCATATGCATTTATTATTGGGGGTGACTGGTGGTGGCACTGTCATTTATTGATTTTTTTTAAAAAAGTACAGTTGGACCTTTCTTGCTTGTCTGTGAGAAATAAATCATATGGGCGAGTTTGAGACTTTTTTTACGCCGCAATTTAGCGAGGCCAATCCACTTAAACTGCACATCTTTGGTTTGTGGGGGTGAGACCCACGCAGACATGGGGAGAATATGCAAACTCCACACGGACAGTGACCCGGGGTCGGGATCGAACCTGGGTCCTCGGCGCCGTGAGGCAGCAGTGCTAACCATTAAGCCACCGTGCCGTCATCGAGTTAAGCGACAGTTAAACCCCCCCCCCAATCATAAGCCTAGAAATGTTAACTGATGGTTGGTCAGTGGTCTGTCATTTAGTACTGAAATGAGAGATTTCTTCACCAAAAGGGTTGAAAATCTTAGGACTTTAACCACCCTGTATGTCAGCTCCAGTGTCGAAATATAAGTCAGCGTGCAAGGACTTCATTAGGTAAAGCGTTTTTACAATGCTTTGTTCTGATGAGGCATATAAATGGATTTGTTTTAAATCTTCCTTCATTTCGTTGAGAATTGATATGTATTAATGTCTGGCTTTAGATGTTTTTTGTATTGGATCATGCTGATTCAAACATTACTGTTGGGGATTCCAATATCTAAATATGTCGTTCTTTTATTTTAGAACAGCTGTCCATTGCCATGTTGGTGAATTGAAATAATGGTTTAGTACTGTTATTTTGCTACTTCATTTAATATTATTCAGTACTGACAAGTTAATATTTGATTTGTTTCTCAATTTCCTGCAGAGAATGGATCTTGGAGAGTGCACAAAAGTTCATGACCTTGCACTGAGAGCAGACTATGAAATTGCCTCCAAATTAAAGGACCACTTTTTTGAAATGGATGTAAGTGATGATGTAATTACTGTTGTGTAGAGTTGAAAGCTATGATATGACTCCTTAAAGTGGAGCCTAAAAATGACGGGTGTGTTTTCAATCTACAGTTTGGGCTTTTAGTTGTATACTATTTGAACAGTTAACCAACCACTTAAAAATTCCAAATGGTTTAATTGAAAACACATTCACGAAGGATTCCAAAAATATAAATGTATTTTTATGGCACTTGATCAATTTGTTGGAATGCAGTAATGGAATACAATATGCTGCAGGAATGAAACAATGAGATTGCAAGTTCCATTAGCCCTTGCAGGTGAAAGTCCAAATTGCACAATTGTCCTCCAATTCAACAATAATAAATGGGTATGGATTTTGCATTCTCACTGGGGGAATTAAGTATGTGATACAGTTGTTTTGAATATATATATTATATACATTTCTCCTTACCTGAGAAAGGACATATTGGCGCTGGTGGGTGTGCAGAGGAGATTCATTTGGTTAATCCCAGAGTTGAGGGGGCTGGAATACGAGGAGAAGTTGAGTAGACTGGCACTGTACTTGTTGGAATTTAGAAGAATGCGGGGGGATCTTATAGAAACATATAAAATTATGAAGGGAATAGATAGGATAGTTGCGGGGAGATTGTTTCCACTGGCAGGTGAAAGCAGAACTAGGGGGCATAGCTTCAAAATAAGGGGAAGTAAATTTAGGACTGAGCTTAGTAGGAACTTCTTCACCCAATGTGACTCTATAGAATTCCCTGCCCAGTGAAGCAGTTGAAGCTCCTTCATTAAATGTTTTCAAGGTAAAAATAGACAGTTTTTTGAAGAGTAAAGGGTTATGGTGTTCTGGTGGGGAAGTGGAGCTGAGTCCACAAAAGATCAGCCATGATCTCATTGAATGGTGGAGCAGGCTCGAAGGGCCAGATGGCCTACTCCTGCTCCTAGTTCTTATGTTCTTATTTGAGCACGACTGCATCTGCTTACCTATGTCCTGGGGGGGGGTTAAACTAATGTAGCAGGGGGATGGGAACCGATGCAGGAAGTTGGAAGGTAGTAAAACGGACAGAAACAAAAGGCAGTAAGGGGGAAAGTGTAAGGCAGAGAAGCCATAGTCAAAAATCAAAAAGGGCGACAGTACAAGGTACAGTGACTGAGGGGAGCTCAGTGAATAGGCCCAGTAATACTGAATGGAATAAAACAGGAAGTAAAAACATTAATGGTAAGCGACGCAGCAGGTTGTTACATGAAGATATGGATTCAATGACAAGGAAAGTTAGGAGAAAAGTTAAGAGGAAATATAACTTAGGAGAGGTTACTGATTGAGGTATTAAGATTCAAAACAGAGGTTAAAAAAAGCCAACATAAATGTACTTTACCTGAATGCTCGTAGTATTCGGAATAAGGTAAGTGAGTTGATGGCGCAAATCATCGTGAATGACTATGATTTAGTGGCCATTACTGAAACATGGTTAAAGGATGGTCACGACTGGGAGTTAAATAGCCGAGGGTATCAAACTATTCGGAAGGACAGAGTGGACGGTAAGGGAGGTGGTGTAGCTCTGTTATTTAAGGATGACATCCGGGCAATAGTAAGGGATGACATCGGTGCTATGGAGGATAAGGTTGAATCCATTTGGGTAGAAATCAGGAATAGTAAGGCGAAAAAGTCACTGATAGGAGTAGTCTATAGGCCACCAAATAGTAACATTATGGTGGGCAGGCAATAAACAAAGAAATAACGGATGCATGTAGAAATGGTGCAGCAGTTAGCATGGGGGATTTTAATCTACATGTTGATTGGTTTAACCAGGTCGGTTAAGGCAGCCTTGAGGAGGAGTTTATAGAATGTATCCGCGATAGTTTCCTGGAACAGTGTGTAATGGGAACAAACGGTCCTAGATCTGGTCCTGTGTAATGAGACAGGATTGATTCAGGATCTCATAGTTAGGGATCCTCTCGGAAGGAGCGATCACAATATGGTGGAATTTAAAATACAGATGGAGAGTGAGAAGGTAAAATCAAACAGTAGTGTTTTGTGCTTAAACAAAGGAGATTACAATGGGATGAGAGAAGAACTAGCTACGGTAGACTGGGAGCAAAGACTTTATGGTGAAACAGTTGAGGAACAGTGGAGAACCTTCCAAGCAAGTTTTCACAGTGCTCAGCAAAGGTTTATACCAACAAAAAAGAAGGACGGTCGAAAGAGGGAAAATCGACAATGGATATCTAAGGAAATAAGGGAGAGTATCAAATTGAAGGAAAAAGCATACAAAGTGGCAAAAATTAGTGGGAGACTAGAGGACTGGGAAATCTTTAGGGAGCAACAGAAAGCTACTGAAAAAGCTATAAAGAAGAGTAAGATAGATTATGAGAGTAAACTCAGAATATAAAAACAGATAGTAAAAGTTTCTACAAATATATAAACCAAAAAAGAGTGGCTAAGGTAAATATTGGTCCTTTAGAGGATTAGAAGGGAGATTTAATAATGGGAGATGAGGAAATGGCTGAGGAACTGAACAGGTTTTTTGGGTCGATCTTCACAGTGGAAGACACAAATAACATGCCAGTGACTGATAGAAATGAGGCTATGACAGGTGAGGACCTTGAGAGGATTATTATCACTAAGGAGGTAGTGATGGGCAAGCTAATGAGGCTAAAGGTAGACAAGTCTCCTGGACCTGATGGAATGCATCCCAGAGTGCTAAAAGAGATGGCATGGGAAATTGTAAATGCACTAGTGATAATTTACCAAAATTCACTCGACTCTGGGGTGGTCCCGGCGGATTGGAAATTAGCAAAAGTGACACCACTGTTTAAAAAAGGAGGTAGGCAGAAAGCGGGTAATTATAGGCCAGTGAGCTTAACTTAGTAGCAGGGAAGATGCTGGAATCTATCAGCAAGGAAGAAATAGCGAGGCATCTGGATGGAAATTGTCCCATTGGGCAGACGCAGCATGGGTTCATAAAGGGCAGGTCATGTCTAACTAATTTAGTGGAATTCTTTGAGGACATTACCAGAGCGGTAGATAACGGGGAGCCAATGGATGTGGTGTATCTGGATTTCCAGAAAGCCTTTGACAAGGTGCCACACAAAAGGTTGCTGCATAAGATAAAGATGCATGGCATTAAGGGTAAAGTAGTAGCATAGAAAGAGGATTGGTTAATTAATAGAAAGCAAAGAGTGGGGATTAATGGGCGTTTCTCAAGTTGGCAATCAGTAGCTAGTGGTGTCCCTCAAGGATCAGTGTTGGGCCCACAATTGTTCACAATTTACATAGATGATTTGGAGTTGGGGACCAAGGGCAATGTGTCCCAAGTTTGCAGACGACACTAAGATAAGTGGTAAAGCAAAAAGTGCAGAGGATACTGGAATTCTGCAGAGGGATTTGGATAGGCTAAGTGAATGGGCTAGGGTCTGGCAGATGGAATACAATGTTGACAAATGTGAGGTTATCCATTTTGGTAGGAATAACAGCAACAGGGATTATTATTTAAATGATAAAATATTAAAACATGCTGTGCAGAGAGACCTGGGTGTGCTAGTGCATGAGTCGCAAAAAGTTGGTTTACAGGTGCAACAGGTGATTAAGAAGGCGAATGGCATTTTGTCCTTCATTGCTAGAGGGATGGAGTTTAAGACTAGGGAGGTTATGCTGCAATTGTATAAGGTGTTAGTGAGGCCACACCTGGAGTATTGTGTTCAGTTTTGGTCTCCTTACTTGAGAAAGGACGTACTGGGGCTGGAGGGTGTGCAGAGGAGATTCACTAGGTTAATCCCAGAGCCGAAAGGGTTGGATTACGAGGAAAGGTTGAATAGACTGGGACTGTACTCGTTGGAATTTAGAAGGATGAGGGGGGATCTTATAGAAACATATAAGATTATGATGGGAATAGATCGGATAGATGTGGGCAGGTTGTTTCCACTGGCGGGTGAAAGCAGAACTAGGGGGGCATAGCCTCAAAATAAGGCGAAGTAGTTTTAGGACTGAGTTTAGGAGGAACTTCTTCACCCAAAGGGTTGTGAATCTATGGAATTCCTTGCCCAGTGAAGCAGTAGAGGCTCCTTCATTAAATGTTTTTATGATAAAGATAGATAGTTTTTTGAAGAATAAAGGGATTAAGGGTTATGGTGTTCGGGTCGGAAAGTGGAGCTGAGTCCACAAAAGATCAGCCATGATCTGATTGGATGGCGGATCAAGCTCGAGGGGCCAGGTAGCCTACTCCTGCTCCTAGTTCTTATGTAAATGTTTATTCTCACCAAAAGTAGATTTTTAATAATCTGGGTTTTTTTTCTTCCAACTTCTCCACTAAAATATGAACTACTTTTATCCAAAATGTTAATTCTATATATAGCGGCACAGAAGTCCACGCTTTGAAACCTTGAAAAATCCCTCCAAAATTAGAGGTTGATTTATGCACCGAGTATATAAAAGTGGTAGCCATGATGTGGAGATGCTGGGGTGAGCACAGTAAGAAGTCTTACCACACCAGGTTAAAGTCCAACAGGTTTGTTTCGCATCACCAGCTTTCGGAGCGCAGCTCCTTCCTCGGGTGAATCTGAGGAAGGAACTGCGCTCCGAGAACTAGTGATTCGAAACAAACCTGTTGGACTTTAATCTGGTGTTGTAAGACATCTTACTATATAAAAGTGAACTGGTGAGAGTTTGGTTGGTCACCACATTGAAATATCATCATTTGAGGCGAAGTATGCGTATCTTAAATTCCCACACATGTTTGCAACACTGCCAGTATTGCTTGCTTGATCCTTGCTGCCTAGATATACGGTACCAGTAAGTAAGGCATGCATTTATGGAGTGAGAAATTGATGCTGAATACTAGTGCGAGTATAACATGTCATGGGGTCGATTTGTATGCAGAGTATATGCAGAAACCAAATTTTTCACTCAACTTCTGCACTGTGATTTATGGTACCTCAATCAAATCACTTTCCTTATACACCAGGAACTAAAGACTAGGTCTAGTTGATCTAATCTGTGCTAACTTAACCCTTGAAGTCCTGGTGATGTTGGGTGAATCTGTGCTATACTCCTTTCAAGATCAAGATATTCTTTGTAAGGTGCAGTGGCCAGTTTGGTACACAGTACTCTGGATGTTGGCCCTGATTCCACCAAAAAAAATGTTAGTGCTGTTTCGGGCACTTTTGGCAGAGTGTTTCTCAGTGACTGCAGCACCGGGAATAACCCCGCTATTCAGTGGCACTTTGCCTTTTTTTTTTTACCTTGAGGCCATGCAGGACTGGCTCCTTGCAGATCAATGTGCCATTTTGGAAAACTGCCCTGATCTCTAGACCCCCCCCCCCCAAACCTTTTCTGGTGCCCTTGACCCTGGGCACGTTGGCAGGGTGCCACCTTGCCCCAACCACCTCCTGAAATCCACTAATTGCCTACGAGCCGCACCCAGGTACCATCACGCGTGGTTCACGTTTATGTGAACCAATACTGAACAAAGTCCAGTTGAGGCCTCGCAGGCACGGCTGTTGAATCCTAGGTACCCAGGTGAATGGCAAATGCATATTTAGATGAGCATCTCACCGTGCGAGGGCAAGATCCAGATTGCGCCAGGCCTCGCCAGTCTGGTAACTTTTTAAAATAAAATTTTTTTTAGAATAGCCAATTTGTTCCAATTGACGGACAATTTAGCGTGGCCAATCCACTTACCCTACACATCTTTGGGTAGTGGGGGCGAAACGCACATAAACACTGGGAGAATGTGCAAACTCCACACGGACAGTGACCTAGAGCCGGGACTGAGTCTAGGACCTTGACACTGTGAGGCAGCAGTGCTAACCACTGCTTTTTGAGTGTCCTCGATGCCAATTTTGGCCTCCTGGGATTCCGCCATCGGAACTCCCAAGTCAGGCACGACAATATCTTTGAATCTCGCCCGTAGTCTAACCGAGGCTTAGTGTGGTTTTATTGAGGCTTCCTTTTTCATATTCTAGCCCTCTAAACATAAATGCTAATACTCAGTAAGGCTTTTTGATTACTTTTTGCACTTAACTGCATTTTGTACATGGACCCCTAAATCTATTTGGATCTTCACTGGTCCTGGCTTTTCATCATTTAAACGTACTTGGATCCATTTGTTTTGACATTGAAATCCACCTGATACAATTTTTGCCCACTCCCTTAATCTATCCATGTTTCTTTGTAATTTATGTTCCTGTCTTTGCTCACTTTGCCACCGATCTTTGTGTCATTGGCAAACTTGGATCTATGGCTATCAATGCTGTTTAAGTCATTGATAAATATAGTATTTCAAATAGTTGAGGCTACAGCACAGATCCTTGTGGAACCTCACTAGTCCTTTCCTTCCCATTTGAGTACAGAGCCATTCGTCCTGGTCTTGCTGTCTTCTACCATCTAAGCAATTAAATAATTTGTCTTTAATTTCATGAACTTAATTTTAGCTAGCGTTCTTGTATTGGGCCTTGCAGAATACCTTCTGGAAGTTTTCAGAAACTAGAACCACAGACATTCCTTCTCTACTACTTTTAATTGCTTCCTGAAAAAAAATCAGTTGTGCTCAATAGACACGATCAATCTTTATAAATCCATGTTGTTTTTCTCTAATCAGCTGAAATTTCTTTTGGACGCCCTATCTTACAGATTGCAATACCTTCCCCACAGCAGATGTTAGCCTACCAGGCCTATAATTTCCTTGTTTCTCTCCAGTAGAACAAGAGAACAACGGTATAATTGCTGCAGTCTGCTTCAGCAGTTTTCTCCCTCTCTCCAACACCACGCAGGTCTCCTATTCTCCCATACAGGAAAAGACTTGTCATGTATCCGTTTTCAATTGCTATTTAATGGTCTTCCATTCCTATTCCAAGAGGAAGAAAGTTTCGGTTTTATCAGGGTTTCTACTTTTTAAAGAATGCTAAGTTTGTGTACTCTTCAACTTGGATAGCCTATTTCGGGAAATTTCAGTTGCCGCTGCTATTTTGCTGCACTGACTTGTAGCAAAGAAACTTGCATATTTATCTTTAGACATGTAGCTACATCATCAGCAGGAACCCTAGTGGAAGAGATCTGGATGGTCTTACATTTATGTTTAATCGATAAATTCTGTTGTGATACTGCCTGGATGGGAACAGATTTCCAGAATTGGCTGGAAAACCTTGCTGTATCAGGGTTCAGACCGCAACACTGACTGCCCTCAGCTGGGGTTATCATCCATTTTTGTGCTGCCATACATGCACTTAACTCTTGCCTCCCTCCACTTCAATATTGATGGGTGCATGAATTTCTCATTTAATCTTTCATCAATACCTGCAAGTTTATAAACCAGTTTTCTGCTCTAAACATGTACTTTTTAAAAAATCTGGAGACTTTAGTACAAATAATGCAACAAAAGATCACCACTACCGATTTGCTAGACTTTATTTTTGTAGTTTTGTCGGGCGGCACTGTCGCACGGTGGTTAGCACTGCTGCCTAATGTGCTGAGGACCCGGAGTATGGATTTTGCACATTCTCCCCGTGTCTGCTTGGGTTTCACCCCACAACCCAAAGATGTGCAGGGTTTGTGGATTGGGTACTCTAAATTTAAAAAAAACAACAGTTTTTTAGTTTTGTACTTGAACCCGATTCGGCAGTAGTCCTGTCTTTTTGTGAAATCCAGTGCCCAAGATTATTGATCTATTCTCACTCTACCCAAAGTGCTTCATATCCACACATTTATTTTTATATAAATATTTCGGTGAAAACAGCACTAAAGTTCATTGTAATATCTCGCAAACGTCAAATGAACTGGATGAATAGTCTCTGTGCTTGAAAAAAATCCAAAATGTTATCTTGACTGAAAAGTTATAACTGCGGGGCATAATCCCAACTAGGGGGTTGGCCATTTTGGATTAAAATAAGGAGATATTTTTTCACTCACAGTTGTGAATCAGAAAAACAGAAAGAGCTGTAGATGGTCAAACCTTGGAACAGATTCAAGGATGAGATCAATAGGTTTTTGTACTCTTAAGGGGATCGGGTGGAAATGTTAAGGTAAAATATTGGATAGATCTGCCGTAGAGTCAAAGTTTTCTTGTCAGATAACTATTTGAATGTGTTGCTAACTTTTGGTTGACTCTTAAATTGTAATTTGCTCTGTTTGTTTAACCTTTGCTCTAGAGTCGCCAGGTATCTTTATGATACCGCCATGAGGTTCAAGTAATGATCAATAACTCAACACACCAATTAGTAAGATTCAAATCAAACCACACTTTTTATACACAGTAAATCACTACTCATGCATAAACTCTACTTTCTAGGCTATTCCTATCACTAAAAGGCCTATACTTAGCTTCGGACTGGCCCACCAATTCAGGGGAACAAATGGCCTTTCGTTCAGGTCCTGAGTCTGCAGGATTCAAAAGCTGGTATGGACTGGTAGCTAGGAGCGCCTATCTCGTAGCGTACGTTGACTCAAGACTTACTTGGTTGGAGTCAGCGAAGCAGGTCACTGTCAAGGGTTGGTTCAAGTTGCTGAGTGACCCTGCCAAAGAAGAACAATTTGAACTTGGGGGCTTTACTTTATAGTCCCCAGGGGCTTCCCGCCCTTCGGGGTGGACCCCGTACCTGGTTCCAAGTGATTGGACTGCGTTCCGATCACTTGGATCGATTTCTCCAATACTGGAGTTGTTCCCTGATCGTTGGGCGGTCCCTAAATGTCCGTTGGCCTTCCTTTGTCTTGGCTCCTGCTGGCGCCGAGGAGTCTGGCTTGGCTTTATTCACCTTAACTGTTGCCATTGTGCCCTGGAATCGCTCGCTCATTACTATGCAGATGGCTGCTGCATTACTATGCAGATGGCTGCTGGTTTCAGTGCTGTCTGGTTGTTTTGCAGATTTCAATATACATGATTTCTTTATATACAATATACATGCTAGTCTTTGCCTGTGTTGGCTGAATTTCCCTTCAGCCTTTGCGGTTCTCCATTTTAAGTCGGGAAGTGGCCAACACATGCTGCAGAAATTAGCTTTTAAGTATTGTAAACTTCTAGGGGTGCTGTTTATGGACATATGTTTGTACATAAATATGGATTCATCCCCAGCCCAGGATCTGAAATAAAAACCGCAATCAGCACACTCAGCAAGTTACTGTCGCATCTGTGCAGACGGAAAAGGAGTAAATATTTCGGGTTGACCTTTTATGGTACCCATTTTTTAAAAACAAATTCATTTATTGGATATGGGCGGCGCTGGTTAGGCCAGCACTTTTTGCCCATCTCTAGTTGCTCTTCAGAAGTTGGTGGTGAGTTGCCTTCTTGAATCTCTGCAGTCCTTGAGGTGTAGGTACACCCACTGTGCTGATAGGGAGGGAGTTCCAGGATTTTGTCACAGCGACAGCGAAGGAACAGCGATATATTTCCAAGTCAGGGTGGTGAGTGACTTGGAGGGTAACCTCCAGGAGTGGGGTTCCCAGGTATCTGCTGCTCTTGTCCTTCTAGATGGTAGTGGTCGTGGGTTTGGAAGGTGTTGTCTAAGGAACCTTGGTGAGTTACTGCAGTGCATCTTGTAGATAGTACATACGGCTGCCACTGTTTGTCGGTGGTGGAGGGTTTGAATGTTTGTGGAAGGAGGAGCAATCATGTGGGCTGCTTTGTCCCGAATGGTGTTGAGCTTCTTGGTGTTGTTGGAGCTGTCCAGGCTAGTGGAGAATATTCAAATGTCAGTTGAAAGGAATTCAGGACCGGCATGTTCCTGTGAGGAAGAAGGATAACTATGGCAAATTTTGGGAACCTTGGATAATGAGAGATATTATAGGCCTCGTCAAAAAGAAAAAGGAGGCATTTGTCAGGGCTAGAAGGCTGGGAACAGACAAAGCCTGTGTGGAATATAAAGAAAGTAGGAAGAAACTTAAGCAAGGAGTCAGGAGGGCTAAAAGAGGTCACGAAAAGTCATTGGCAAATAGGATTAAGGAAAATCCCAAGGCTTTTTACACTTACATAAAAAGCAAGAGGTAGCCAAGGAAAGGGTTGGCCCACTGCAGGACAGGGGAGGGAATCTACGTGTGGAGCCAGAGGAAATGGGCGAGGTACTAAATGAATACTTTGCATCAGTATTCACCAAAGAGAAGGAAATGGTCGATGTTGAGTCTGGAGAAGAGTGTGTAGATAGCATGGGCCACATTGAGATCCAGAAAGACGAGGTGTGGGCGTCTTGAAAAATATTAAGGTAGATAAGTCCCCAGGACCTGATGGGATCTACCCCAGAATACTGAAGGAGGCTGGAGAGGAAATTGTTAAGGCCTTGGCAGAAATCTTTGGATCCTCACTGTCTTCGGGGGATGTCCCGGAGGACTGGAGAATAGCCAATGTTGTTCCTCTGTTTAAGAAGGGTAGCAAGGATAATCCAGGGAACTACAGGCCGGTGAGCCTTACTTCAGTGGTAGGGAAATTACTGGAGAAAATTCTTCGAGACAGGATCTACTCCCATTTGGAAGCAAGTGGACGTATTAGTGAGAGGCAGCACGGTTTTGTGAAGGCGAGGTTATGTCTCACTAACTTGATAGATTTTTTCGAGGAGATCACAAAGATGATTGGGCAGGTAGGGCAGTGGATGTTGTCTATATGGACTTCAGTAAGGCCTTTGACAAGGTCCCTCATGGCAGACTGGTACAAAAGGTGAAGTCACACGGGATCAGGGGTGAGCTGGCAAGATGGATACAGAACTGGCAAGGTTATAGAAGACAGAGAGTAGCAATGGAAGGGTGTTTTTCTGATTGGAGGGCTGTGACTAGTGGTGTTCCGCAGGGTTCAGTGCAGGGACCTTTGTTGTTCATAGTATATATAAATGATTTGGAGGAAAATGTAACTGGTCTGATTAGTAAGTTTGCGGACGACACAAAGGTTGGTGGAATTGCGGATAGCGATGAGGATTGTCAGCAGGATTTAGATCGTTTGGAGACTTGGGCAGAGAGGTGGCAGATGGCGTTTAATCCGGACAAATGTGAGGTAATGCATTTTGGAAGGTCTAATACAGGTAGGGAATATACAGTGAATGGTAGAACCCTCAAGAGTATTGACAGTCAGAGAGATCTAGGTATACAGGTCCACAGGTCGCTGAAAGGGGCAACCCAGTTGGAGAAGATAGTCAAGAAGGCATACGGCAAGCAGATGGTATGCTTGTTGGAGGGGGCTGTGTGTATAGTGCTGTTACTAGAGAGAGAGGGGGGAGGGGGAGGGACTTTTGCGGTGGGACAATAGGGAGGTCGGGGACGGAGGCTGCCAGGCGGCGGGCCTCCGGATGCGTGGGGAGCGGGCTGAAGACTGGCCCAAGAAAGGTGATGGCTGAATGGCGGAGGGGTGGGGTGCCCCCCAACCAGGCTGATCACATGGAATGTAAGAAGGCAAAATGGGCTGGTTAAGAGGGCATGCGTGTTCGCGCATTTGAGGGGACTGAAGGCGGACGTGGCAATGTTGAAGGAGACGCAGCTTAGAGTAACTGACCAGGTCAGACTAAGGAAGGAATGGGTCGGACAGGTATTCCACTCGGGGCTGGACTCTAAGACTAGAAGGGTCGCGATCCTGATTAATAAGCGAGTGTCATTCGAAGCGGGAAGAATAGTTGCGGACGTGGGGGGTCGGTACATTATGGTCAGTGGAAAGTTGGAGGGGCTGCCGGTGGTACACGTGAATGCGTACGCGCCGAATTGGGATGATGTGGAGTTCATAAGGAGGATATTGGGGAAGATCCCGGACCTGTATTCGCAAAAGCTGGTTATGGGGGGGGGGGGGGGGGGGGGGGGGGGGGGGACTTCCAACACAGTCATTAACCCAGGGCTAGACCGATCTAGCTCAAGGATAGGCAGGGTGCCAGCAATGGCAAAGGAGCTAAAGGGATTTATGGAGCAGATGTAGGGGGGGGAGCCATGGAGATTTGGGCGGCCGAGAGTGAAGGAGTTTTCCTTCTACTCGCACGTGCATAAAGTGTAAGACCATAAGACATGGGAGCGGAAGTAAGGCCATTCGGCCCATCGAGTCCACTCCACCATTCAATCATGGCTGATTTCAACTCCATTTACCCGCTCTCCATAGCCCTTAATTCCTCGAGAAATCAAGAATTTATCAACTTCTGTCTTAAAGACACTCAACGTCCCGGCCTCCACCGCCCTCTGTGGCAATGAATTCCACAGACCCACCACTCTCTGGCTGAAGAAATTTCTCCTCATCTCTGTTCTAAAGTGACTCCCTTTTATTCTAAGGCTGTGCCCACGGGTCCTAGTCTCCCCTGCTAGTGGAAACAACATCCCTACACCCACCCTATCTAAGCCATTCATTATCTTGTAAGTTTCTATTAGATCTCCCCTCAACCTCCTAAACTCCAATGAATATAATCCCAGGATCCTCAGACGTTCATCGTATGTTAGGCCTACCATTCCTGGGATCGTCCGTGTGAATCTCCGCTGGACCTGCTCCAGTGCCAGTATGTCCTTCCTGAGGTGTGGGGCCCAAAATTGCTCACAGTATTCTAAATGGGGGTCTAACTAGTGCTTTATAAAGCTTCAGAAGTACATCCCTGCTTTTATATTCCAAGCCTCTTGAGATAAATGACAACATTGCATTTGCTTTCTTAATTACGGACTCAACCTGCAAGTTTACCTTTAGAGAATCCTGGGCTAGGACTCCCAAGTCCGGATTGTCTTTTTTATCCTGAATAGGGCTTAACTGACCGGGGTAGTGGACACTGAGTACTCAGCGATCACGATCTCGGATCATGCCCCGCACTGGGTTGACCTACAGGTGAGCAAGGAGAGTAGCCAGCGCCCGCACTGGAGGCTGGACGTGGGACTTTTAGCGGATGAGGAGGTGTGTGGGCAGCTGAGGAAATGTATCCAGAACTATCTGGAAGTCAACGACACGGGGGAGGTTTCGGCTGCAGTGGTCTGGGAGGCGCTGAAGGCGGTGGTTAAAGGGGAGCTGATCTCGATAAGGGCCCACAGGGAGAAGGCAGACAGAGCAGAGACGGACTGACTGATAAAGGAAATACGACAAGTCGACAAGAGGTGTGCGGAGACCCCAGAGGCAGGGCTTCTAAGGGAACGACGGAGGCTACAGGTGTAGTTTGGCTTGTTAGCTACAGGGAAGGCGGTAGAGCAGCTGAGGAAGGCAAGGGGGGGCGATCTATGAATATGGGGAGGAGGCCAGTAGAATGCTTGCGCAGCAGCTTAGAAAGCAGGAGGTGGCCAGGGAGATTGGGAAAGTAAGGGACAGGGATGGGAACCTGGTTGGAGATTCAGCTGGGTCAATAAGGCGTTCAAGGAATTCTACAGCAGGCTGCATGAGTCGGAACCCCCAGCTGGGCCGGAGGAGGTGAGGCAATTCTTAGCGGGGCTGAAGTTCCCGAAGGTTGATGAAGACTTGGTAGAAGGGCTGGGGGGCCCGATCGGGTTGGAAGAGATAGCAGATGGGCTGAAGGCCATGCAGTCGGGTAAAGCCCGGGACCGGATGGGTATCCCGTGGAGTTTTACATAAAGTTCTCTGGGATGCTGGGGTCACTGCTGATGAGGACATTTAATGAGGCAAGGGAGAGACGGGGGCTTCCCCCTACGATGCCACAGGCCACTATCTCATTGATCCTGAAGTGGGATAAGGACCCGGAGTTATGAGGGTCCTACTGACCGATCTCCCTACTAAATGTAGACACCAAATTGTTGGCTAAGATCTTGTCCTCTAGGATTGAGGACTGCGTCCCGGACGTGATTGGGGAGGACCAGATGGGATTTGTTAAGGGGAGGCAGTTCGCGGGCAACGTAAGAAGGCTGTTGAATGTTATCGTGATGCCCCCAGAGGGTAGGGACGTAGAGGTAGTGGTCGCAATGGACGCAGAGAAGGCATTTGATCGGGTGGAATGGGATTATCTGTGGGAGGTACAGGGGCGGTTTGGATTTGGGCGGGTCTTCATTGACTGGGTCAGGCTGCTGTATCAGGCGCCCGTGGCAAATGTTCGGACGAACAGGTTGACATCGGGCTATTTTAGGCTGCACCAGGGGACGAGGCAGGGATGGCCCCCTCTCCTCGTTGCTGTTCGCACTGGCCATAGAACCCTTGGCAATTGCGTTGAGAGCATCAAAGGGCTGGAAGGGACTGGTCGGGGGGGGGGAGAGACACCAGATCTGCTCTTACCTGTGTTGGACCCATTGGAAGGGATGGAAGAAATTATGGGGATTCTGGGGGATTTTGGCCAGTTTTCGGGCTACAAATTGAACATGGGGAAAAGTGAGATGTACGCGATCCAGGCAAGGTGTGGGAGCGAGTGTAGAGACGGCATCTTGTAAGGGCACTAGTTTGGGGGCGTTGGTAACGGCGCCTCTGCCGTTCCCGCCGGCACACTACTCCACCAGCCCCGTGGTGGTCGCGGCCTTGAGAGTTTGGGGGCAATGGAGGAGACAATTTGCAATAATCACCGGTTTGTCCTGGGGAGGTTAGATGGAGGGTTCCGGAGGTGGCAGAGAGCAGGGATCGAGAGTATGGGCGATATGTTTATAGAAGGGAGCTTTCCCAGCTTGAGGGAACTGGAGGTGAAATTTGAACTGACGGGAGGGAATGAATTTAGGTACCTGCAGGCGCGGGACTTCCTACGCAGGAAGATCTCAACCTTCCCGGTCCTACCGCCAAGGGGGATACAGGAAGGTAGTTTCCAGAGTGTGGGTGGGAGATGGGAGGGTTTCGGACATTTATAAGGAGCTTATGGGGTCAGAGGAAACACAGACTGAGGAGCTGTAACACAAATGGGAAGAGGAGTTAGGTGGAGAGTTAGAGGATGGTCTCTGGGCGGATGCTTTGAGTAGGGTCAATGTGTCCACAACATGTGCCAGGCTCAGCCTGATGCAATTTAAGGTCGTTCACCGGGTACACATGACAGTGGGTTCTTTGGGGTGGAAGACAGGTGCGCAAGGTGTGCGGGAGGACCAGCGAACCATGTTCACATGTTCTGGGCATGCCCAAAGCTTAGGGAATTCTGGCAGGGGTTTGCGGATGTCATGTCCAAAGTATTGAAAACAAGGGTGCCGAGTCCAGAGGTGGTGATTTCCAAGGTGTCGGAAGATCCGGGATTCCAGGAGGAGAAAGAGGCAGATGTTCTGGCCTTTACCTCTCTGGTAGCCCAGAGACCGATATTATTAGCTTGGAGGGACTCAAAGCCTCCGAAGTCGGAGACCTGGCTAACTGACATGGCTAGCTTTCTCTGTCTGGAGAAAATCAAGTTCGCTTTGAGAGAGTCAATGTTAGGGTTCGCCTGGAGGTGGCAGCCGTTTGTCAACTTCTTTCGGGAAAATTAACCGTCAGCAGAAGGGGGGGCGAGGTGGGGGGTAGTTTAGTGTAGAGTAGGAGGCTAGAAAAGGTGGGACCTGTGAGAGAAGAAGAGGGCTTTTGTCTATGTTTATAATTGAATGTACACTGTTTCTTCTGTTACTGTTATAAAACCATAAATACTTCAATGAAATGTTTATTTTTTTAAAAAAGAAGGCATACGGCATGATTGCCTTCATTGGCCGGGGCATTGAGTAAAGAAATTGGCAAGTCATGTTGCAGCTGTATAGAACCTTAGTTAGGCCACACTTGGAGTAGTGTTCAATTCTGGTCGCCACACTACCAGAAGGATGTGGAGGTTTTAGAGAGGGTGCAGAAGCGATTTACCAGGATGTTGCCTGGTATGGAGTGCATTAGCTATGAGGAGAGGTTGAATAAATTTGGTTTGTTCTCACCGGAACAAAGGAGGTTGAGGGGCGACCTGATAGAGGTCTACAAAATTGTGAGGGGCATAGACAGAGTGGATAGTCAGAGACTTTTTCCCAGGGTAGAGGGGTCAATTACTGGGGACCATCGGTTTAAGATGCGAGGGACAAGGTTTCGAGGAGATGTACGAGGCACGTTTTTTTACACCAAGGGTAGTGGGTGCATGGAACTTGCTGCCGGAGGAGGTGGTGGATGCAGGGACGATAATGACGATTAAGGGGCATCTTGACAAATACATGAATAGGATAGGAATAGAGAGATACAGACCCCGAAAGTGTAGAAGATTTTCGTTTAGACAGGCAGCATGGTCGGCGCAGGCTTGGAGGGCCGAAGGGCCTGTTCCTGTGCTGTACTTTTATTTGTTCTTTGTTTATTCCATTACACTCCTGACTTGTGCCTTGTAGATGGTTGTCAGGTTTTGGGGGGTCAGGAAGTGAGTTACTTGCCGTGGGTTTCCTAGCCTTTGACCTGCCGTGGTAGCCACAATATTAATATGGCTAGGGTCTGATCAATGGTGACCCCTATGATGTTGATTGTGGGGGATTCAGTGATGGTAATGCCATTGAATGTCAAGGGGCAAACGTTAAATCCTCTCTTGTAGGAGATGGTGATTGCCTGGCACTTGTGTGGCACGAATGTAACTTGCCACTTGTCAACCTGGATGTTGTCAAGGTCTTGCTGCATTTGGACACGGAGTGCTTCATTATCCGAGGAGCCGCGAATGGTTCTGAACATTGTGCAGTCATCTGTGAACATCCCACTTCTGACTTTATGATGGCAGGCAGATCATGGAGTCCCTGGAGCTGAGATGATTGACCTCCAACCACAGTAACCATTTTCCTTTGTGCCAGGTATAAATCCAACCAGCGGGAGAGTTTTCCCCTGATTCTCATTGACTCCAGTTTAGCTATGGCTCCTTAATGTCATACTCGGTAAAAAGCTGCCTTGATGTCAAGGGCAGTCACTCTCACCTCACCTCTGGCATTCAGCTCTTTTGTCCATGTTTGAACCAAGGCTGTTATGAGGCCAGGAGCTGAGTGAACCTGGTTGGACCCAAACTGAGCATCTGTGAGCAGGTTATTGCTGAGTAAGTGCCGCTTGATGTAGATGACTCCTTCCATCACTTTGCTGATGATGGAGAGTAGACCGATAGGACGGTAATTGGCTAGGTTGCATTTAGTCCTGTTTCTTGTGTACAGGACACATCTGGACAATGTTCCACATTGTTGGGTAGCTGTACTGGAACAGCTTGGCAAGTTCTGGAGCACAAGTCTTCAGTACTATTCCTGGAATATTGTCAGGGCCCATAGCCTTTGCGGTATCCAGTGCCTTCAGCTGTTTGTTGATATCACATCGTATTAGCTGAAGACTGACACCTGTGATGCTTTGGACCTCCGGAGGAGATGGATCATCCACTTGGCGCTTCTGGCTGAAGATTGTTGCGAGTGTTTCAGCCTTGTCTTTTGTACATATGTGCTGGGCTTCTACATTATTGAGGATGGGGATATTTATGGAGCCTCCTCCTCCAGGGAGTTGTTTAATTGTCCACCACCATTCACGGCTTGATGTGGCAGGACTTCAGAGCTTTTGTGGAATCGCTTAGCTTTGTTTGGAATCGCTTAGCTTTGTCTGGTACTCATTGCTTATGCTGTTTGGCACACAAGTAGTCAGTCCTGTGTTATAGCTTCACCAGGTCGACACCTTATTTTTCGATATGGCTGATGTTGCTCCTGGCATGCTCTCCTGCACTTTTCATTGAACCAGGGTTGATCTCTTGGCTCGGTGGTAATGGTAGAGTGGGGGATATGCCAGGTCATGAGGTTGCAGATTGTGGTTGAATATAATTCTGACATTATTCTCTCTTTCATTGCCAAACAACCAAACCAATCCTAACATCATGACAATCACTGCACAGACCATGCAGCCTCCAATTTTCTCCTCTTATGTTAAACCTTATCATATGTTCCGAAGGCCCTCTTTCTAAATCTGTCACTCAGTCAGCTGAGCTATGCAATCTTCACAAACAAGGGATCCAATCTAGAGTTCATGTTACATATTTTTTAGTTGCATAGAATTTACAGTGCAGAAGGAGGCCATTCAGCCCATCGAGTCTGCACCGGCTCTTGGAAAGAACACCCCACCCAAGGTCCACATCTCCACCCTATCCCCATAACCCAGTAACCCCACCCAACACTAAGGGCAATTTTGGACACTAGGGGCAATTTAACATGGTCAATCCACCTAACCTGCACATCTTTGGGCTGTGGGAGGAAACCGGAGCACCCAGAGGAAACCCACGCACACACGGGGAGAATGTGCAGACTCCGCACAGACAGTGACCCAAGCCGGGAACCGAACCTGGGACCCTGGAGCTGTGAAGCAATTGTGCTATCCACAATGCTACCGTGCTGCCATCAGTCCATGTTATCAAGACAGAAATGCTGAAAATGTATAGGAGGTGAGGCAGCATTCATAGAAAGAGAAACAGAGTTAATGTTAACTGATTTGATAATTCTGGATTTCAAAGAATCTTCTGCATAGTCTGCAGTATATTTCATAGGTTGGAGTTTGAGAAGTGTCCTTCTCTGACTCATAGTAAATATTGCCATTGTATTGCAGTGTAAAGTAGTATTAGGTCTAAACTTAATCATTGTTGACTTTGGATTGTCATCAATTCAACTACATTGGATTTCCAAGATTAATTGCGATGCTGTTTTTTTTTTTTTGTAGGCCATGGATCATTTGCAATCATTCATCACAGACTGCGACAGGAGAACAGAAATTGCAAAGAAACGTTTGGCAGAAACCCAAGAAGAGATCAGTGCAGAGGTGGCAGCAAAGGTATAATCAATATTAGTCATTAATCTAACAGAAATTGTGTTACAAAGTAGGCTGACTTCTTGCGAGTCGAATAAGCAGGATGCATTTATTTTTGCAATTTGCTTAAATAAATGACGAGTTTAAGGTGAAAAATGCTGAATTTCTGTCAACGTTTCTTGTATTGATCACAGTTTCCTTGTGTTTTTATTTCCCTCATTTTTAATAAAATGGACCATGGAAGTTCAAAAGACCACAAATTTAGAGTGCACACGTGTGATCACACCTTGTTTTTATACTTTAGTAATTATTTGTACATTTAAAGGAGGGTGCAACAGTACAATTTGTTCATGCTCCAGAATCATCTATAAAAGATATTATCTGAGTTCAGATGATCTTCAACTTTCTCACTCCATAAACTTTGAAATGCACCTTTATGTTTTGCCCTTACAGTGACTCTTGTCTGAGCTTTTCTCCTCCAGCTATTTATTCATATGCCTATTGATATACCTTTACATCTTGTGATTTTTGTAACCTAACAGCGATGTGTCTGCACGTAATGCGATTATTTTAAAAAGTGACTTTTTAACAGACCTGCCAAAATGTCACATTGCCGAATATATTTGATTTAATCAATATGTGTGAAGAATCCAGGTGTGATTTAATGTCCTTTTCTCACTGCCTGCATCCAGCACTTATTCCCAAAACTATGATTTATATTCAATACATTGTATGAAGCTAATGAAAATACATTTCTTTTGTCTTTATCAAATAACAACGTGAAAGTTATTTGTTCTATAAGGTGTCTCCTTTAAAGAAAAAGCTTAAGTAGCCTGCAGTCCTGGCACGACCCAACATCACTATTGCACTGCAGTGGAACATCTGCCACATAGCAAAATCAGTGATTGACAGGAAGTTGATTTTGTGGCACCCTAAATGATCATACAGACCTGACCAGTCAGCACAGTATGTGGCAAATGAGAGATTATGCAGTGTAGAGCGTATGGCTGGAGCTGTGTAGAAGCCGGGAGTTAATTGGCACTAATTGCTAACAGCAGAATAAAGCAATGTAAGCCCCTTCTATGATTTAAATACATTTATTTAGAAATGACAGTACATGAGCTTATTTGTTGTCTCATTGGCTACACTTACTGCCTGGTGCGAATTCAGGACATTGGACAAAGGAAATCTAATTTCTCTTGCTCATCATTCTTTATTGAATAACTAATTTCAGCAGCATTATGAATGCTACAGTTGACCTTCATGCCCCATCAGATAGGCTTTCATTCCCTTAATCACCAATCACTGACCCTGTGTGGGACAGTGTGTGGACACAAGTGCTGGGTAGAAACAGTCTGATTCTGATCCTTTACCCCAATCACACAGTCAGCTAGTAGTCACATGTAAAGAGTAGTCTCTTGGCAGAGTATCAAAAAGCTGCTGGAGCCTAAGAAAATGTGCTACAGCATGAGCAACAGAGGTTTAAAATGTTCCAATAAAAATAATGTTACAGGTTCCGGGTGTGGCGATGACCAGCTGAGTCGCACGTTTCGGCAGCTCCCGGTGAAACGGACTTTTGGGCTCTTGATAGGAGCCCCAACGGCAATTTTGACGGCTAAAAACACTGTGCGGTAAACCAGAAGGGAATCCCCCCTGGACACGGATGAAAAAAGGAGGAGAAAGTGGCCGGATTGCAGTGGATCCTTTAGAACAGCGGCAAGGAAGGCAAGCAAAAACCAAGATGGCGTCAGAAGGTGGCAGTTTAACATGGGGCCCTGAACAACAAGAGTTCTTGAAATGCTGTGTGGAAGAGCTCAAAAAGGAAATGAAGAAAGAGCTGTTGGCCCCGATACTACAGGCGATCGAAGGGCTAAAGGAGGAACAAAAGACCCAGGAGCGGGAGCTTCGGGTCGTGAAGGCAAAGGCAGCCGAGAATGAGGACGACATACAGGGCCTGGTGGTGAAGACGGAGACGCATGAGGCACATCAGAAACGATGTGTGGAAAGGTTGGAGGCACTGGAGAACAACGCAAGGAGGAACAACCTGAGGATTCTTGGTCTTCCTGAAGGTGTGGAGGGAGCGGACGTCGGGGCATATGTGAGCACGATGCTGCACTCGTTAATGGGAGCGGAGGCCCCGGCGGGTCCGTTGGAGGTGGAGGGAGCATACCGAGTGATGGCGCGAGGGCCGAGAGCAGGAGAAATTCCCAGAGCCATAGTGGTGAGATTCCTCTGTTTTAAGGATAGAGAAATGGTCCTTAGATGGGCAAAGAAAACTCGGAGCAGTAAATGGGAGAACGCGGTGATCCGCGTTTATCAAGACTGGAGTGCGGAGGTGGCGAGAAGGAGGGCGAGCTTTAATCGGGCCAAGGCGGTGCTTCATAAAAAGAAGATAAAATTTGGAATGCTGCAACCGGCAAGACTGTGGGTCACATATCGAGGGAGGCACCACTACTTTGAGACGGCGGATGAAGCGTGGACTTTTATTGTGGAAGAAAAACTGGAATGAGCGGGTTATTAAAAAGAACGTTTGAACAAAGTGGTGGGGCGAATGTGGGGGGCAAAGAGGGGGGTTAAAAAGGGGGGAAAGAGGAGTTTTATGTACTAATCCTGCGATGTGGTAACTTTTCTCTCTCCCACAGGTGGTGATGGGGGGAGGAGGGGAGGTGGAGGAGAGGGGGCGTTGGCCATTGGGGGCGGGGCCAAGGGAGAAGCGCGGGCTTGGTTCCCGCGCTATGATAATCATGGCGGGAATAGAGAAGCAGAAAGGAGGGGGCGTCGCACGGTGCGAGCCGAGGTCACGGGGGGAAGCCGAGGTCGGCCAGAGTTTGCTGACTTCTGGGAGCAACATGGGGGGAGTAATTACGCTAGCGGGGGATCTAGCGGGGGGGGTGGGAGGGGGGAATTACTGGGTTGCTGCTGCTGGGGAGAGGGGGGAGCTGATATGGGAGGGGATGGGCGGGGGGGCACCGCCTGGGGGAGATACAGCTGCGTGGGAACCGGGTGAGGAGCTGGAAAAAGGTGATGGCAAATCGACAAAAGGGGGGGTAGGAAGCCCCCCAACCCGGTTGATCACGTGGAACGTGAGAGGGCTGAATGGGCCGATAAAGAGGGTACGGGTACTCGCACACCTTAAGAAACTTAAGGCAGATGTGGTTATGTTACAGGAAACGCACCTGAAACTGATAGACCAGGTTAGGCTACGCAAAGGATGGGTGGGGCAGGTGTTCCATTCGGGGCTAGATGCGAAAAACAGGGGGGTGGCTATATTAGTGGGGAACCGGGTAATGTTCGAGGCAAAGACTATAGTGGCGGATAACGGGGGCAGATACGTGATGGTGAGTGGCAAACTACAGGGGGAGACGGTGGTTTTGGTAAACGTATATGCCCCGAACTGGGATGATGCCAATTTTATGAGGCGGATGCTAGGACGCATTCCGGACCTAGAGATGGGAAAGCTGATAATGGGGGGAGATTTTAATACGGTGTTGGAACCAGGGCTGGATAGGTCGAAGTCCAGGACTGGAAGGAGGCCGGCAGCAGCCAAGGTGCTTAAAGATTTCATGGAGCAGATGGGAGGTGTAGACCCGTGGAGATTTAGCAGACCTAGGAGTAAGGAGTTCTCGTTTTTCTCCTATGTCCATAAAGTCTACTCGCGAATAGACTTTTTTGTGCTGGGAAGGGTGTTGATCCCGAAGGTGAGGGGAACGGAGTATATGGCTATAGCCATTTCGGATCACGCTCCACACTGGGTAGACTTGGAGATAGGGGAGGAAACAGGAGGGCGCCCACCCTGGAGAATGGACATGGGACTAATGGCAGATGAGGGGGTGTGTCTAAGGGTGAGGGGGTGCATTGAAAAGTACTTGGAACTCAATGATAATGGGGAGGTCCAGGTGGGAGTGGTCTGGGGGGCGTTGAAGGCGGTGGTTAGAGGGGAGCTGATATCAGTAAGGGCACATAAAGGGAAGCAGGAGAGTAAGGAACGGGAACGGTTGCTGCAAGAACTTTTGAGGGTTGACAGACAATATGCGGAAGCACCGGAGGAGGGACTGTACAGGGAAAGGCAAAGGCTACATGTAGAATTTGACTTGCTGACTACGGGCACTGCAGAGGCACAATGGAGGAAGGCACAGGGTGTACAGTACGAATATGGGGAGAAGGCGAGCAGGTTGCTGGCACACCAATTGAGGAAAAGGGAAGCAGCGAGGGAAATAGGGGGAGTGAGGGATGAGGAAGGAGAGATGGAGCGGAGAGAGTGAATGGAGTGTTCAAGACATTTTATAAAAAAATTATATGAAGCTCAGCCCCCGGATGGGTGGGAGAGAATGAGGGGCTTCTTGGATCGGCTGGAATTTCCCAAGGTGGAAGAGCAGGAAAGGGTGGGACTGGGAGCACAGATCGAGGTAGAAGAAGTGGTGAAAGGAATTAGGAGCATGCAGGCGGGAAAGGCCCCGGGACCGGATGGATTCCCAGTCGAATTCTATAGAAAATATGTGGACTTGCTCGCCCCGGTATTGACGAGGACCTTTAATGAGGCAAAGGAAAGGAGACAACTGCCCCCGACTATGTCTGAAGCAACGATATCGCTTCTCTTAAAGAAGGAAAAGGACCCGCTACAATGCGGGTCCTATAGACCTATTTCCCTCCTAAATGTAGATGCCAAGATCCTGGCCAAGGTAATGGCAATGAGAATAGAGGAATGTGTCCCGGGGGTGGTCCACGAGGACCAAACTGGGTTTGTGAAGGGGAGACAGCTGAACACGAATATACGGAGGCTGTTAGGGGTAATGATGATGGCCCCACCAGAGGGGGAAACGGAGATGGTAGTGGCGATGGATGCCGAGAAAGCATTTGATAGAGTGGAGTGGGATTATTTGTGGGAGGTGTTGAGGAGATTTGGTTTTGGAGAGGGGTATGTTAGATGGGTGCAGCTGTTGTATAGGGCCCCAATGGCGAGCGTGGTCACGAATGGACGGGGATCTGCATATTTTCGGCTCCATAGAGGGACAAGGCAGGGATGCCCTCTGTCCCCATTATTGTTTGCACTGGCGATTGAGCCCCTGGCGATAGCGTTGAGGGGTTCCAAGAAGTGGAGGGGAGTACTTAGAGGAGGAGAAGAACACCGGGTATCTTTGTATGCGGACGATTTGCTACTATACGTGGCAGACCAGGCGGAGGGGATGCCAGAAATAATGCGGATACTTGGGGAGTTTGGGGATTTTTCAGGATATAAATTGAACATGGGGAAAAGTGAGTTGTTTGTGGTGCATCCAGGGGAGCAGAGTAGAGAAATAGAGGACCTACCGTTGAGGAAGGTAACAAGGGACTTTCGCTACCTGGGGATCCAGATAGCCAAGAATTGGGGCACATTGCATAGGTTAAATTTAACGCGGTTGGTGGAACAAATGGAGGAGGATTTCAAGAGATGGGATATGGTATCCCTGTCACTGGCAGGGAGGGTGCAGGCGGTTAAGATGGTGGTCCTCCCGAGATTCCTCTTTGTGTTTCAGTGCCTCCTGGTGGTGATCACGAAGGCTTTTTTAAAAAGGATTGAAAAGAGCATCATGGGTTTTGTGTGGGCCGGGAAGACCCCGAGAGTGAGGAAGGGATTCTTACAGCGTAGCAGAGATAGGGGGGGGCTGGCACTAGCGAGCCTAAGTGAGTATTATTGGGCCGCTAATATTTCAATGGTGAGTAAGTGGATGGGAGAGGAGGAGGGAACGGCGTGGAAGAGATTAGAGAGGGCGTCCTGTAGGGGGACTAGCCTACAGGCTATGGTGACAGCCCCATTGCCGTTCTCACCGAGGAACTACACCACAAGCCCGGTGGTGGTGGCTACACTGAAGATTTGGGGACAGTGGAGACGGCATAGGGGAAAGACTGGAGCCTTGGGGGGGGGGGTCACCGATAAGAAACAACCATAGGTTTGCCCCGGGGGGAATGGATGGGGGATATGGAATGTGGCAAAGAGCAGGAATAACGCAACTGAAAGAACTGTTTGTGGTTGGGAAGTTCGCGAGTCTGGGAGCGCTGACCGAGAAATATGGGTTGCCCCAAGGGAATGCATTCAGGTATATGCAACTGAGGGCTTTTGCGAGGCAACAGGTGAGGGAATTCCCGCAGCTCCCGACACAAGAGGTGCAGGGCAGAGTGATCTCAAAGACATGGGTGGGGGAAGGTAAGGTGTCAGATATATATATATATAGGGAAATGAGGGACGAAGGGGAGACTATGGTAGATGAACCAAAAGGGAAATGGGAAGAAGAGCTGGGGGAGGAGATCGAGGAGGGGCTGTGGGCAGGTGCCCTAAGCAGGGTAAACTCGTCGTCCTCGTGTGCCAGGCTAAGCCTGATTCAGTTTAAGGTATTACACAGGGCGCATATGACTGGAGCACGGCTCAGTAAATTTTTGGGGTGGAGGATAGGTGTGCGAGGTGCTCGAGAAGCCCAGCGAATCATACCCATATGTTTTGGTCATGCCCGGCACTACAGGGGTTTTGGATGGGGGTGACAAAGGTGCTTTCAAAAGTAGTAGGGGTCCGGGTCGAACCAAGCTGGGGGTTGGCTATATTTGGGGTTGCACAAGAGCCGGGAGTGCAGGAGGCGAGAGAGGCCGATGTTTTGGCCTTTGCGTCCCTAGTAGCCCGGCGCAGGATATTGCTAATGTGGAAAGAAGCCAAGCCCCCGGGGGTGGAGACCTGGATAAATGACATGGCGGGGTTTGTAAAGCTAGAGCGGATTAAGTTCGTCCTAAGGGGGCCGGCTCAAGGGTTCACCAGGCGGTGGCAACCGTTCGTCGAATACCTCGCAGAAAGATAGATGGAATGTAAAAAAGAAGGCAGCAGCAGCAGCCCAGGATCGGGGGGGGGGGGGGGGGACCAGAAGGACACTCAGGGTTGTTAATATATACTGTATAATATGTAGAGGTCGTTGCTACAGATAATTATATATTGGACTGTTAAATTATATTTTTGGAGAGTGTTACTTGTGATAAGGCAGTTGCCAATTAGGGTTAGTTTTCATTTTTGGTACTTATTTATTCATTTTTTGTTAATAAAATAGGTCATTGTTATTTGTGTTGTTATAATATTGTGTAAAGGATGCACAATGTACTGTGTTGGTTGACCAAAAATTTTCAATAAAATATTTATTAAAAAAATAATAATAATGTTACAACCTTCCTTACATGGGGCTGGTTTAGCACACTGGGCTAAATCGCTGGCTTTTAAAGCAGACCCAGGCAGGTCAGCAGCACGGTTCGATTCCCGTACCAGCCTCCCCGAACAGGCGCCGGAATGTGGCGACTAGGGGCTTTTCACAGTAACTGCATTTGAAGCCGACTTGTGACAATAAGCGATTTTTCATTTCATTTAATTTCATGCCAGATAAATTGAGGTTAATGATTTTCAGAATTTCGAGAGATTTTTGTATATGATATTAAGACAGCTGACAATGCTTGCCTCAGGCCAATCTTCATAACTCCAAGTCAAATCGGTATTTCATTCTTTGAACACCAATGTTAGGAATATATTGATGATAGACCATCTGTCATATCTCGCAGGCTGAGCGGGTTCATGAACTAAGTGAGGAGATCGGGAAGCTGCTTGCCAAAGCAGAACAGTTGGGAGCAGAAGGAAATGTTGAAGAATCGCAAAAGGTCATGGAGGAAGTTGAAAAGGCACGAGCTAAGAAGCGGGAAGCGGAGGTAAGTGCAGCTTATATTGATCATTACTTTGTCCTTTTGTTCTTTTTACTAAGGCATTTTGTACAGCATAAAAGTGTGCAGCTCACCCACATTGAATTCTTTGTTCGTTTTCCCCAAAAGAAACTTTAGCTTGC
This sequence comes from Scyliorhinus torazame, assembly GCF_047496885.1. Taxonomy (NCBI): domain Eukaryota; kingdom Metazoa; phylum Chordata; class Chondrichthyes; order Carcharhiniformes; family Scyliorhinidae; genus Scyliorhinus; species Scyliorhinus torazame. The sequence continues at coordinate 11,951,988 of NC_092735.1, read as the reverse complement.
TGTAGGTAGGAATGGAATTTGAACACTTTTCAACAGATTGTCTAATTTCTCCTGGTGAATACAATTATTAGCAGCACAATTTAAAATTTAGGTGTTACACGTTGCCGTTTTAGAATTCTCAAAGCCAGTATGAATTTAATAAGCTATGATTCATGTAGAAGGAAGTGCGGAACAAATTTACAGCCAGATTAAGGTATAGTGTAACACCAACATTTTTTAGAAATAATATTGTATATTATTTTACACTTAAAGGCACATTTACCAAATTAGGATTGAGTGGCAAGTGATCAATTTGTGAGCCTGGAGACATTTGCCAGTAGTTTGAACGATGTTCGACATTTTACTTTGATAAAATTTGAGCACAGGTACAGGCAGCACCGATTATTATGATCAGAGCAATCCTAAGAAGACTGTTGGTGTCAGGCAGCCCACCTGGATTACAAATATGTACGCCGTTTAGAGAAAGCAATTACATCAAAAAGGAAACTTTCGCCATCGCAGTTTGAAACCTGTGACTGCATGGACCATCAAACTTGCATCTCTTTGACGTTTAGATTGGGAGGCAAGCGTTTGTTGTAGTTTATATGGTTACTTTAGCTAAGTTATGATTTATAATCTAACATGGCAGTAATGAAATGCAGGTTATACACATCACTGCCCAGTTGCAGTTTTCAATTGGAACACATTATCTTTTTTTTTTTAAATAATATTTTATTGAAAATTTTTGGTAAACCAACACAGTACATTGTGCATCCTTTACACAACATTGTAACAATACAGATAATAATGACCTTTTTAAATTTAAACAAAAACAACAACAAATAAATAAATATTAAATAACAAAAAATAAAAACTAGCCCTAATTGGCAACTGCCTTGTCTCAGGCCACCCCCCCCCCCCCCCATCCCTCTCCTCCCCCCCCCCAAAAGTCCTGGGCCGCTGCTGCTGCCTTCTTTGTTCTCCCCTATCTATCTTTCCGCAAGATATTCGACGAACGGTTGCCACCGCCTAGTAAACCCTTGAGTCGACCCCCTTAGGACGAACTTAATCCGCTCTAACTTTATGAACCCCGCCATATCATTTATCCAGGTCTCCACCCCCGGGGGCTTGGCTTCTTTCCACATTAGCAGTATTCTGCGCCGGGCTACTAGGGACGCAAAGGCCAAAACATCGGCCTCTTTCGCCTCCTGCACTCCCGGCTCTTGTGCAACCCCAAATATAGCCAACCCCCAGCTTGGTTCGACCCGGACTCCTACTACTTTCGAAAGCACCTTTGTCACCCCCATCCAAAACCCCTGTAGTGCCGGGCATGACCAAAACATATGGGTATGATTCGCTGGGCTTCTCGAGCACCTCGCACACCTATCCTCCACCCCAAAAAATTTACTGAGCCGTGTTCCAGTCATATGTGCCCTGTGTAATACCTTAAACTGAATCAGGCTTAGCCTGGCGCACGAGGACGACGAGTTTACCCTGTTTAGGGCATCTGCCCACATCCCCTCCTCAATCTCCTCCCCTAGCTCTTCTTCCCATTTCCCTTTTAGTTCGTCCATCATAGTCTCCCCTTCGTCTCTCATTTCCCTATATATATCCGACACCTTACCGTCCCCCACCCATTTCTTTGAGATGACTCTGTCCTGCACCTCTTGTGTCGGGAGCTGCGGGAATTCCCTCACCTGTTGCCTCGCAAAAGCCCTCAATTGCATGTACCTGAATGCATTCCCTTGGGGCAACCCATATTTGGAACACATTATCAAGTACCTTTGAGATTAAAGACCCCAGAAAATTATTGTTGGCAAAAAGTAATAGGAAATATTAATGTGGACGGCATGGTGGCGCAGTGGTTAGCACTGCTGCTGAGGATCCAGATTCGATCCTGGCCCTGGGCCACTGCTGTCTGGAGTTTACACATTCTCCCCGTGTCTGCGTGGGTTTCACCGCCACAACCCAAAGATGTGCATGGTAGGTGGGTTGGCGATGCTAAATTGCCCCTTAATTGGAAAAAAATAATTGGGTACTCTAAATTTTTTTTAAAAGAGAGAATATTAACCATTTGGAAAGAAAAAGGATCAGGGGAGGACGGAGGCAGACACTTTCAGTGTAAAACATAGTGTACTTGGCAATAGTTAATCCATTGACAATCTAAAGTATCTCAAATTAATAAGAGAGTTAATGTGTATTCTTTCTCCCTGCAGCTTTGGAGAAAGTTAACAATTTTAAAGTATGATATTGATGTGACACTCCGCTAACAACAGCTCCATAAAATCAGCTTTGTATTCCCAGATATCAGTCCTATAATCGGTAATGTTTTTTTAAAATGTCTTGGTTGATTATAGAAGGGTATCCAGTTGATACTAAAACTTAAAATTACAATCAACTTGGGATCGTGCTGTAAGATTGAAAGAGTTGCAAGTGGCTTACTGGAGGAACTGAGCAACCTTTCAGAGGTTAGGTCCCTTTGCGGCTGCAGGGAAGAGAACTTAAAAAGTATTCTTTATTACACAAAAGTCTATATGTTTTTAAATACCGAGAAATATTAAAAAAAGTTCTAGCAATGTTCGGTTCAAAGCACAATACATAAAATAACTCACAAGAAACTTGCTGCAAACGTTGAAATGTAAGTTTCTGCTCAGCCCCCAACCCAAATATGAATGTTAACTCATGATTTCTGCCCCTGTTCCTACTCAAAACACTGACATTCTTCGCATTTGCTAACGAGTGCCAGTAATTTTGGGTGCATCTCTCTCCTTGTTATGTCCCACAGTCAACACAGCACATTGTTCCCTGTTAACTTTCCAATTGAAAATTACATTTTCTGGAATAGATCGTGCCCGTGGATGGCTAATAGAACCAAAGAGGCTCGTAACATGGAACCTCGAGTTTAACAGTAACTCTGTTTAGCAGACTGAAATACCCATATGCAAAATTGCATGTTTCCCCCCATAACAGAGAAGTGAAGTAAGCACCACCAAGTTTCTTAAAAGAACAAACTTCTGTTGTTAGAAAGATAATACTTCCTTTATTATTCATAAAGGCCCCGCCTTCTCAACCTTGCCCCCCGCCTGAGCTGTGGTGATCCTCAAGTTAAACAACCACCGTCAGCTCTCCCCATCAAAAGGGGTAAGCAGCCGATGGTCATCTGGGACTATGGCGACTTTACCTAACGCTTCCTTTATTGAGAAGTCTTCAAATAGTTGAAGGGGGACCATTTGATGAAGTGAAAAGCCTTCTTGTCTCGACAGTTTGGGCCACTTTACAACTAACATCCTGAGGATTTCATGAGCTTTCCAGTGTGAATAAGAGGAAAACAGAAGCTTTCTGAGAATTTGCAAAAATATAATTTAGCAATACAGCTCTTTATCTTTAACATACAGATCCACTGAATTATTGAGAATTGTCAGACCATTAGAAGAAAGCATTGAGTTTAGTCAAACAAAATGCACCATTTTGTTGTATTTGAACTTCCCCCTTTGCAGGAAAGGATAATAGCAAGTAACCAAAGAGTTCACAAAGTAACTGACCATTCAGCCAATCCGAAATCCGAGCAGCTGAAGTCACTTCAATAGCTTGGCTATCTTTGGAAAGTGATTGCGCACACAGACTGAGGGTTCTCCCTGGAAATTGTTTTAGAGGTGGCGCTGCCTATACCCACCATTATCAGTTTTTTAAAAATGAGGTTGGGTACCCACCATTGTCATTTTTGTGAGGATGGGCGCAAAGAATTCAGTGTGAGTGAATGCTCACTTTAGATAAAATGGGGAGAACCCTACATGAAATATGTTTTGAAAAATGTGATATATTTAATACCTTTTAAACGTTGTTTGTACAAATTAGGGAAAATTGTCAATCATGTAACTCACTGACTTACCGAACATCGCTGATAAAAGTGTAATTGAACTCTACTCTGTTTAAAATATGATACATCTCAATTGTTAATCAGTCCTCTGTTCTCAACCATGTACTACTTACTATGTTATGGAGAAATACAGCTTGTAACATTGCATTTTTCACCACCAGGGGGACACCATTGCTTCTCCTTCCTCCAGTGCATTCTGGGTAAGATGACATCACTGACTGTCTTGTGCTCTGCAACTGTTATATACAACTGCCACTGAATTTTGGCTCATAGAGTCATTTTGCTGTAAAATTATAGATAAAACGCTTTAAGTTATATCCAGAATTCCTAAATAAGGGTATAGTTTTTATTCGGTAGATATATACCCAAGTTTAGTGAGTTTCTTGCCACCACTGATCGGAAGCTTCAAATAGACACATGCGTAAGTAGCCACTACAAGAAGAATGCCATAGTCAAGGCGTTGACGCTATATATGTGTGCGTGTGTGTGTATGTGTGTGGATCGAATTTTCAATTCAGTCTGCAAAAAATCGATATGTTGATGAGGTTATAGCATTTTAACTTCGTTCCAATCTAACATTTAAAATTTAATCTTTTAATTAATCATTGAGATGGTAGGAAAGATGAGCTTTTCTTGAAATGATAACATCAGGTAGACACAAAATAAATTTGTCACCACCAATGCATAGACAGATGTACAAAGTAAACACTTCATATTGTAAACCTCCTCTCAGTTTGACTCGGTGGTAGTACTCTCACTGTGAGGTCGTAGGTTACCCCAATATAGAGAATTGAACACAATCCAGGCTGACACTTCCATTAAATGTTGAGGGAGTGCTGCACTTTCATATGTCTTTCTGATGAAATGTTAAACTGAGGCCCCATCTGCTCCCCTGTGTAAAAATATTGTGCAGCACTATTTAAAAGAGTAGGACCTTCTTTTGGTGTCCTGAAAATCATTCACCGCCAGCTAACACCATTTAACTTATTGCTGTTTGTGGGGCTGTGCTTTGTGTAAATTGACCTCGGTCACAGCCGACACATTCCAACACTGGCCATGCTTCAGGAATATTTTACGGCTTTGGAAGCCCTGAAGACATAAAAGGTACTTCAGAAATTAACTTTCTCCCTCTTCACAGAAGAATGTTCTGGTTATTAATCTGGAGTTAATTTCATTTCATAAAGTTCCCAAGTGTTTGCTCAACACAATTATAATACAATTTCAAAATGCCTCGTCATGCTAGCATTCCAGCAATATCAATCGGCGTAATTCGAGTAACGGTACTGGTAAGCCTTTTGGGATAGCAAGAGAAAGGCAAGAAAAAGTCACAACATGTCAGCTGGGTACAATAAGAAAGAGAGCAAGCCTTAATGGGAAAAAATAGTGAAACAGACATAGAATTGTAAAGAAGCTGAAAACATCAATTGTTTGGAAGACAAACCAGATTTTATTGGGGGGTGGGGGTGCGTGGCTTCATTAGATGTAATCCCAATCCCTTTCCTACCCAAAGTTAGTCCACTAGTTGCAGCAGAGAATAAGTGCCTCCTTTTAATTTGAGTGGGCACGACTGCACTATACCATTGGTTTTTAAAATCTTTGGCCTGAACACTGCACAGTATGTAATGATTGACTTGCCAGATAAATGTTTGCAACCTGTTAATCCCAAGAGAGAAAAGGTTTGCATTTATACAGTTCCCATGTTATAGAATCATAGAAGTTACAGTGCAGAAGGAGGCCATTCGGCCCATCGAGTCTGCACCGGCTCTTGGAAAGAGCACCCTACCGAAGCCCACACCTCCACCCTATTCCCCATAACCCAGTAACCCCACCCAACACTAAGGGCAATTTTGGACACTAAGGGCAATTTAGCATGGCCAATCCACCTAACCTGCACATCTTTGGACTGTGGGAGGAAACCGGAGCACCCGGAGGAAACCCACACACACACGGGAAGAACATGCAGACTCCGCACAGACAGTGACCCAAGCTGGGAATCGAACCTGGGACCCTGGAGCTGTGAAGCCAATTGTGCTAACCACTATTCTACCGTGCTGCCCTGTTTGCTTGAAACTTCCTTCAATTCTATTATTGCCCAAAATATGCAGTTCATGAGTCCAGCATGATTGTGTGCTAGTGCATGACCAGGGATTGGCATGTGGGCTCTACATTTCAACCTTTGCAGTTCCCCTGGTTCCATATCTGAGCAATTGAGCTGGAATGGAAGAACATAGTGCTGATAATAGCCAGCACACCTTGATGAAGCCAAATTTGGAAATTCTCGTGAACAGTATGACTGTTGGGTGAGTGATCAGTAAATAAATTGTGGAGTAATTGCATGGGTCCACTAGTTTAATTAAATGGCAAATTAGCTAATTTTATATAATGAAAGATGCAAAAGTCCATGGTATCACTTAAAGCACCTTTTATCAGGATGTCCAATTTCAGCCTAATTTTATGAAAACAGCAGCCTGCATGGACAAGAGATTTGCATTTTACTGACAACATAGATCAATTAAATGTTTTCTCATTGCAGTATTGTGTTATCTCGTGCTGCTAAATTTAAAATTCAGATATAAAACAAGTTTAAAATTTTTGTCTAAAAAGCTGTATGTGAACAATACAAACTTCTTAAATCGTGGCCTTTGAATGCTCAACATCTGTACTTGTTCCTAGCTGTTACCACTGTCTTCCTAATGCATGATTAATTCAATCTGCAGTTAAATTTCTCTTCAGTTATGCAGTTCATTCTTTTTAGCTCATTGCCCCAGTCACTAAATTACATGCCCTGAAAGTGAAATCAGCCATTGTTGATACTATCAGAATGAAATGAAATGAAATGAAAATCACTTATTGTCACAAGTAGGCTTCAATGAAGTTACTGTGAAAAGCCCCTAGTCGCCACATTCCGGCGCCTATTCGGGGAGGCTGGTACGGGAATTGAACCGTGCTGCTGGCCTGCTTGGTCTGCTTTAAAAGCCAGCGATTTAGCCCTAAACCAGCCCGGCAGCACTGGTAACATTAATATTAATTGGAGGTTTTTTAACAAACTGTCAAGTACAGCATTTCTTTTGCCTGTGAAATATCTCTGCAAACCGAATCATTGCCGTTCCTTCGTTTTCCTTCCAGAAAGTATACTTGAGCAATATGAGCAGCACGGTAGCACAGTGGTTAGCACAGTTGTTTCACAGCTCCAGGGGCCCAGGTTCGATTCCTGGCTTAAGTCACTGTCTGTGCGGAGTCTGCACCTTCTCCCCGTGTCTGCGTGGGTTTCCTCCGGGTGCTCCGGTTTCCCGCCACAGTCCAAAGATGTGCAGGTTAGGTGGATTGGCCACGCTAAATTGCCCTTACTGTCCAAACAATATTAAGTGTGGGTTACGGGGATATGGTAGATACGTAGGTTTCAGTAAGGTGGTCTTTGTACGGGCCAGTACAGACTCGATGGGCTGAATGGCCTCCTTCTGCACTGTAAATGCTATGAATATGTAAAGTGCCCCTTCTTCATCCCCTGCTCCCCTCCCTGATCTACCTCGCAAACCCCCTGGGAAAGGCCAGGCGCCACTTGGACTCTGGTAAGCTAACATTGCCACATCATCACCATTTCAACATTGGAAATTTTAGGAACAGGTGATAGACCATTTTTGGTCCATATCAAATCTACCATCCAGCTATATTCCTTGATCCCTTCTTTATCCAGGAGCTAGTTCATGGTGAACTCACGGTGCTATTTTCTTCATTTTCATAAAATTAGAACTTATTCCAGATGTGAAATTGCTGAGTGTGGAATAGGTCTACCTGAGTGCTCTGTTTTGGAAAATACTTTCCCTTAGTTTTTGACCTCGTCATCATTTTATTTGACTGTATCAACTTTATTTTTTAACTGGATCTCCGGAGTCATTTTTTACTCCAGTAACAAGCCGAACTTTAACTTTTACTCGATACTGAGTGCCTGAAACTTGGTTACATTTTCTTTTCTTCCCTTAAGCTCTAAGGGCAGTTACAGTCTTTGTATGGTATAGGTTCCATATTAGGTGACAAACCTCATTTTGTTCTCATAGCAGCTTAAGTGCTAGACTACACAATTTTAAAAAGTGGAATGCCATATTTACAAAATAACAGTTTTTAATTGTGTTTAGTAGGATAAAAGTTGCTTATGCCTCACAGTACTTGTACAACAATTATTGTAGTCGATTGAGACTAGCACGTATACTTCCCATAGCCAAAACTAGTTTTGCTGTGTTGCTTGAGCCACAAAATTCAAAAATAAATAAACTTGATCTGAATGGAAAGTAGATGATTAATTAACTAGATTAGTAAGGTTTAAATTGCTAATTGCTTACATTATTTGTTTGTGGAATGTAGGCACCAATGGCAAATACTGCATTTGTTGCCCATCCCCTAGTTGAATGTGATGGATCCTCCTAACAAGATTATATCTATGCATTCATGAAGCCAATTTTGTCACTTTTCAGGAAATGTCTGAGCCATTCTGAATGGGAGAGACTCCTTAGTCATGTTTAATGGTTAAGGAAGATTATTAGGGAATTTGAGCCTCTGAATTGATATTCAGTACAGTGGTTAGCACTGTTGCCTCACAGCGCCAGGGACCCGGATTTGATTCTGACCTCTGGGTGACTGTTTGGAGTTTGCCCATTCTCCCCATGTCTGTGTGGGTTTCCTCCGGGTGCTCCGGTTTCCTCCCACAGTCCAAAGATGTGCCGGTTAGGTGGATTGGCCATGATAAACTGACACTTGGTGTCCAAAAGTAACCAAAAATAAAAGTGGGTTATGGTGTTCTGGGCTGGGGAGGGCCTGAGACAGGGTGCTCTTTCAGAGGGTCGATGCAGACTCGATGGGCTGAATGGTCCCCAATACTGTAGTAATTCCATGATTCTACTGTATGTTGACCTATTAGGGCATTCCCCACTAACCAGTTGGAAAACCTGGCAGTGTCCAACAGACCATTGCTAAACCAAATTAGTCAGTGACACAGTAGGATTGTGTTTGCCATGTAATAATTATTTTAACCCAGCTCACTCTATAATATCTTCAGTTTTTTGTTTAATTTGAAAAGTTTGTTATCAGTTTACCATTAAGTACTTGATCAATTATGGTTGAAAAGAAAATTAGGCACACAGTGTGCTACACTATTCTACATATCCGCTGCCATGATGGTGTTACTGCAGTATGACCCTTTGATGTTCAACATTGCTTAAGTGAGCTATTTTTTATTTGAAGAAATGAAATTAAAAATGCACTCTTTTGAAAAGAAGCTTAAGTTCAGCTAGGCAGTTTTGATTTGTCTGGAGTAGTATTTTAGCAAATCAGCTAAAATAGGGAATGTTACATGGCTTGTTTCTGTTCCCTTTCTCAGGAGGTATATCGGAATTCCATGCCAGCCTCCAGCTTCCAGCAGCAGAAGCTGCGAGTCTGTGAAGTGTGCTCAGCATACTTAGGTCTTCATGACAATGATCGACGCCTTGCAGACCACTTTGGTGGCAAGCTTCACCTCGGATTCATTGAAATTAGAGAGAAACTCGAAGAGTTGCAGGTGAGGAATTGTGTCATTTGCAAAACCTTGGGAAATGGGAACTAGTCACATCTTTCTTTTAGTAAGTTCACTCCAGCTTACTTTACAGTAGGATTTTAAAAACATAAAGATAATTATTTCGGCAACTTGGTCTGTAATTGGTCCACCATGATAGGTGAAAACCTGCAATACCCCCTGCTTAATGGTCAGGAGGTTGCTAAAGAGGTACAATCTGCCTGCTTAATGAAAAAGATGTTAATGTTCTAAAGATATAGAGAAATGGTTATAAAGAAAGGATATTGATACATGTTCTATATAAAAACAGACCGATCTCGACGAATGTAAAGAAATTAGGTAATGCATTTAGTAGCTTGCCAACATGCCTTTGCTCTGAAAGAAGGGTGTGCACCTCAGGGTGCTATATTCTGTATTGAAAGAAACTGATCTGTTGTTGCAGTTTTCAGTTCCTGTCAAATTTGAATTTTAATGTAACGTCCCTTAACAAATTTTATGAGTAAATTATATTTTTAGAAAAAACTAAACCTGTTTTAGGAGGAAGAGCTAATGCTGGCCATCATCATCAAATGTTGATACTCTAAAAGAGTTGAAAGGCACAATACTTCATATTATCAACTTAATTTCCTGCTCTTTAAAATCTGATAAGATATTTGTTCCTGATGGGATTCCTCCAGTTCCCCTTTCAGTGCATACCTCCTAACTTAATTCCTGCCTTGCACCATTATATTAGGTTCTTTTACTCTATTTTTTTCACCCATTGGAGTTGGTATGAATGTATGATAGTCAGGGCAGGTCTGACTAATCAGCGTGGAATTTTTATTCTGATTTTTATCAAAACATAATTTTTGCATAACCATTACCAACATTTAACAAAATAAAGTGAACGTTAACATTATATAAAGAAAAAAGAACAAGAATCCCCCCCCCGATTGCTGCTGCTGCTGACATTTTAGTGCTCTCCTAGAAAGTCGAGGAACGGCTGCCACCTCTGAGTGAACCCCGTCATGGACCCTCTCAAGGCAAACTTTATTTCTTCTAGACTGAGAAACCTAGCCATGTCACCAATCCAGGTCTCCATACTCAGGGGTTTTGAGTCCCTCCACATTAAAAGGATCCGTCTCCGGGCTACCAGGGAGGCAGAGGCCAAGACCTCGGCCTCTTTCGCTTCCTGAACTCTCGGATCATCTGACACACCAAAGATCGCTGTCTCTGGACTCGGCACCACCCGCGTGTCTAGGATCTTGGACATTGCCTTAGCGAATCCCTGCCAGAATCCTTTAAGAGCCGGACATGCCCAGAACATATGGACATGGTTCGCTGGGCTTCCCGCACACCTCGCACATCTATCCTCAACCCCAAAGAACTTGCTCATTCGCGTTGCCGTCATGTGTGCCCGGTGGACCACCTTAAACTGGATTAAGCTAAGCCTGGCACATGATGAAGATGTCCTTCCCCTCCCCTACCCAGGTGCCGGAGACCACCCTATCTTGTGTCCTACGTGCGGGTAGCAACGGAAATGTCACCACCTGTTTTTTAAGAAAGGCGCGTACCTGAAGGTATCTGAAGGCATTTCCAAGGGGCAAATTAAATTTCTCCTCCAGCGCTATATTAGCCGCCCAGTAGTAGTTGCAAAAATTCAGCAGCCCCCGACTGCGCTCTAGATACAGTCTCTTTACTCGCGGGGTCTTATTTGCCTATACAAATCCCGAAATGATCTTGTTCACCCGCTTAAAGAAGGACTTAGGGATGAAGGTGGGAAGGCACCGGAAGACAAACAAAAATCTGTGGAGGACCGTTATCTTAACGGTCTGCACCCTCCCCGCTAGAGAAAGCAAGAGCATGTCCCACCTTTTAAAGTCCCCCTCCATCTGTTTTACCAGCCGGGATAAGTTAAGCTTGTGGAGAGTATCCCAGTTCCGAGACACCTGTATGCCTAGGTACCGAAAGCTCTTCTCCACCATCTTAAGCGTAAACTCTCCCAGCCTCTTCTCCTGCCCTTTAGCTTGGATCACGAACATCTCGCTTTTTTTCTCGTTTAATTTGTACCCCGAAAAATTGCCGAAGTCCCTCAAAATCTGTATGACCTCCGCCATCCCCTCTAGTGGGTCCGAAATGTACAGGAGCAGATCATCCGCATAGAGCGAGACCCGATGCTCCTCTTCTTCCCTCCCCCGAACCAACCCCTGCCAGTTCTTTGAAGCCCGCAGCGCTGTGGCCAACGGCTCTATTGCAAGGGCGAATAGTAACGGGGAGAGGGGGCACCCCTCGGTGAAGCCTAAAATACTCCGCCCTCACCCTGTTCGTGCATACACTTTCTACGGGGGCCTGATAAAGTAGTTGGACCCACCCTATGAATCCCTCACCGAATCCAAACCTCCTTAGCGTTTCCCACAGGTACTCCAATTCCACCCGGTCAAAGGCTTTCTCTGCATCCATCGCAGCCACTACTTCTGCCTCCCCTCCTTCTGAGGGCATCATAATGTTTAGGAGCCTCCGTACATTGGAGTTCAGTTGCCTGCCCTTAACAAAGCCTGTCTGATCCTCCCCTATCACCCCTCAGACACAGTCCTCAATTCTAGCGGCCAAAATCTTGGCCAGCAATTTGGCATCTACGTTCAAGAGCGATATCGGTCTGTAGGACCCACATTGTAGCGGATCTTTCTCCCGTTTGAGAATGAGTGAAATCGAAGTCTGTGACATTGTTGGGGGGAGGGTCCCTCTTTCTTTAGCCTCGTTAAAGGTCCTTAGCAGGAGTGGACTCAACAGTTCCGAAAATTTCTTGTAGAATTCTACAGCATAGCCATCCGGCCCCGGGGCCTTGCCCAACTGCATACTCCCTAGGCCCTTAACAATCTCCTCCAACTCTATCGGGGCCCCCAGTCCCTCCACCAGATCCTCTTGCACCTTTGGAAACCTCAATTGGTCCATGAATTGCTTCATCCCTTCCCCTCCCGCCGGGGGTTCTGACTCGTACAGTTTACCATAAAACACCCTAAAGACTTCATTTACCCCCTCTGGGCCCAAGACCGTGTTACCTTCCTTATCCCTAACTTCCTGATAGAGGTCTACAAAATTATGAGAGGCATAGACAGAGTGGATAGTCAGAGGTTTTTCCCCAGGGTAGAGGGGTCAATTACTAGGGGGCATAGGTTTAAGGTGCGAGGGGCAAGGTTTTGAGGAGATGTACGAGGTAAGTTTTTTTTTTTTTTTTTTTTTTTTTTTTTTACACAGAGGGTAGTGGGTGCCTGGAACTCGCTGCCGGAGGAGGTGGTGGAAGCGGGGACGATAGTGACGTTTAAGGGGCATCTTGACAAATACATGAATAGGATGGGAATAGAGGGATACGGACCCAGGAAGTGTAGAAGATTTTAGTTTAGACGGGCAGCATGGTCGGTGCAGGCTTGGAGGGCCGAAGGGCCTGTTCCTGTGCTGTACTTTTCTTTGTTCCCCAATTTCCCTGGCCGCCTCTCTCCTACGAAGTTGGTGCGCCAGCATTCTACTCGTTTTCTCCCCATATTCATAGACTGCCCCTTTTACCTTCCTCAGCTGTGCTACCGCTTTCCCTGTGGTCAGCAGATCAAACTCTGCCTGCAGTCTCCGGCGCTCCTTAAGTAGCCTCGTCTCGGGGGTCTCCGCGTAACTCCTGTCTACTCGGAGTATCTCCTCAACTAGCCTCTCTCTCTCTCCACTCTTTCTTCTTCCTATGGGATCTGTTGGAATTAACTCCCCTCTAATAACTGCCTTCAGAGCCTCCCAAACCGTAGTTGCCGTTACCTCTCCGGTATCGTTTGTTTCCAAGTAGTTTTGAATGTTCTTCTTTATCCGCCCACAAACCTCGTCATCCGCTAGCAGTCCCACATCTAGCCTCCAGATTGGTCGCTGCCCTCTCTCTTCACCAAGTCGCAAATCCACCCAGTGCAGAGCATGGTCAGAGACTGCAATGGCCGAGTATTCCATCCCCTCCACCCTTAGGATTAATGCCCTGCTCACAGCAAAAACATCTATACGAGAATAAACTTTGTGGACGTGGGAGAAACAAGAGAACACCTTCGCCCTCGGCTGAGCGAACTTCCATGGGTCTACGCCCTCCACCTGTTCCATGAAACCCCTTATGACCTGGACTTTGACCAGTCCAATGCAGGGTCAATGACTGTGTTGAAGTCACCCCCCATGATCAAATTATGTGAGTCGATAAGTCAGGAATTTTACCCAGCATGCCTCTCATAAATTCCACGTCATCCCAGTTTGGGGCGTAGACGTTCATTAGCACCACCTGGGTCCCCTGCAGCTTCCCAATAACCATTATTATCTGCCCCCTTTATCAGCCACAATAATTCCTGCCTCGAATGCCACCTGTTTACTGACCAGAATTGCTACCCCTCTGGTCTTTGAATCCAGCCCCTAATGGAACACCTGGCCCACCCACCCCTTTCTCAATCTTGTTTGATCTGCGTGTTTAGATGCGTCTCCTGTAGCATGGCTACTTCTGCCTTTAACCCCTTTAGGTGCGAGAACACGCGAGCCCTCTTGACCGGCCCATTCAGACTCCTCACATTCCACGTGCTAAGCCTGGACGGGGGTTAACCCCTCCCCTGCCGACTAGCCAACCCCCTTTTTCGGCCAGCCACGAGCCCGCGTCCCCCGCTTACTCGAGCCCTCCCATTGGAGGCCCCTCACCCGACTCTCCATCTTTTCCCCAAAGTTGGCTCCTCTTCTGTCAGCAAAGCAGCACCATGATCCCAATCCCCCAAGTCAAGCACCAGCTTAACACTAACTCTCCCCCATTACGCTTCCGTGAGTCTGCTGACCCTGGACGCTCCCGCCTCTGTCTCCTATCATCCTGTTGCATTGTTATTGGGGCCCTCTCTGCCAATGGAAAGCCCAATCCCCCCTGCCCAGTGAAACAAAAAAAACAAACCCCGGGCGCTAACCCGGCCCCACAAAAGAAACGGCTCCAGATGCCTGAATAGCAGCCCTCAGTTTAGGGCCCCTCTCTCCCCTCTGTGGCCGAACTCTACAAAAGCCGAGAGCATGTCCAGAGAAACTTGGAACAAGAAAGGGAAACAACATAACAAAGCTCCCTCCGGCTATCAAACAATTAACATTACTCCCAATCTTATGTTATGACAGCATCATGTTACCTATCCCCACCAGAGCGTTTCATCCCAGTGTGGCTGTCCTTTAGCTCGAGTCCAACTTTTCCTGTTTGATAAATGTCTACATCTCGTCCAGTGTATCAAAGTAGTGGTGATGATCTTGATACGTTACCAAAGCCTCGCCGGATGCAGCAGTCCGAACTTCACCCCTTTGTTGTGGAGGGCCATCTTAGCACGGTTGAATCCAGCGCGCCTCTTGGCCAGTTCTGCTCCCAGGTCCTGGTAAATGCGAATTACACTGTTCTCCCACCTGCTGCTCCGCTCCGTTTTAGCCCATCGCAAGACACGTTCCCTGCCTGAGAAGCGGTGAAACCGTACCACCATAGCCCTCGGCGGTTCGTTAGTCTTGGGCTTCCTTGCAAGGACTCATTTCCAGAAGGTATTCAATAAGGTTCCACTCAGGAGATTTATTAGAAAATAATTTAAAGTATGAGAAAAATGGAAGTGACCTTATGTCATGGATTGATGATTGGTTGTGAGGGTAGGAGCCTGAGAGTAGGGATGAAGGAACTGTGCTCTGGTAGGTTGTGACAAATGCTGTTCCCAAGGGATCACTTCGATACTGCTGGGGCCTCGGCATTTCTTCATATATATTCAAGAATGTCAAAAGAGGAGCAAAAACGTTTGG
This sequence comes from Scyliorhinus torazame, assembly GCF_047496885.1. NCBI lineage: Eukaryota > Metazoa > Chordata > Chondrichthyes > Carcharhiniformes > Scyliorhinidae > Scyliorhinus > Scyliorhinus torazame. The sequence goes on along the minus strand of NC_092735.1, from coordinate 11,936,803 downwards.
ATGTTCTGACCAAAGCTCTGTACACATAATCATTGGTTAGGCCATCGTTAGAATATTGTTTCTAATTTTGACTGCCTTATTTTAGGATGGATTTCAAGGCTGTGAGGGTTGTAGAAAGAAAGATGACTACAAGGGTGAATTAAGCTTTATTAAAACAAGGATGATTTTTAATACAATCTGAAGGTATTCCAATTAGAGGTTTGCTGAGGTAAATAATATCACTTACTGGAAGGAATTTTTAATTTGATGGAGAGATGCCATAAACATTTTGGGGTGATAGTTGTTGGAACTGAAGAAAAAATCCTGGGGTTCAGGGATATTGGTAGGGGTGGGTTGGAAGGCACAACTCGAGCAGTAGTTTCTTGGGAACCATTTGCAAAGATTGTAAATGCAATAAGCAGTGGCCATGGTACAGGTTCTGTGAAGAGCACAATTGGAAATTTTGCAAGACATTGAAAGGGGGAGGACAAGTGGGGTGAAGGTTACTTTTCCCAACAAATTTTATGCAATTGAATGAATCTAAATAATTTTTGAAATGTTTTTCTTCCAATAAGATGTGATGGCATAGGGCAGCACGCTGGCACAGTGGTTAGCGTTGCTGCCTCACGGCGCTGAGGTCCCAGGTTCGATCTCGGCTCTGGGTCACTGTCAGTGTGGGGTTTGCACGTTCTCCCTGTGTTTGCATGCGTTTCGCCCCCACAACCCAAAGATGTGCAGGGTAGGTGGATTGGCCATGCTAAATTGCCCCTTAATTGGAAAAAATTAATTGGATACTCTAAATTTAAAAAAAAAGATGTGAAGGCATTTAAGAGAGTACAAAATATTCATATGACTGGTCCCAAAGAAGAGGAACTTAAGTTACATAGATAGTGGATGAGTTGAAACTTTATTCCTTGGATAAGAGGAGGTGAAAGAAGATTTGATAGAGGTTTTCAAAATCATGGGGACGCTGCACAGAGCAGATAAGGAAAAAAATCTTCCCATTAGTGGAAGGATTGAGAACAAGAGGTCACAGATCTAAGGTAATTGACAAGAGGCAATGGCAACATGATGAAAAACTTTATCATGCAGCAAAAGGGAGATGATGACGTAGTGATAATGTCACTGGACTCGTCATCAGAAGCCCAGGCTAATGCTCTGGGGATGTGGGTTCACATCCCAATACATACAGCATAGTGGAATTTGAATTCGGTTAACAGAAGCAGTCCATCCAGGCTTGGGTTGACAAGTAGCAAATAACTTTGGTGCCACACAAGTGTCAGGCGATGACCCTCTCCAACAAAAGAGGATCTAACCATCGCCGTTTGACATTCAATGGCATTAACATTGCTAGTTTATCCTCATAGTTTATCTTTTCCCTCGTTATTTTTTTTGGGTAATGATTTGTTATTTTTTAAAACTTTCCCAAACCTCTGGCTTATCATTAATCTTTGCCACATTATATATTTTTTTTCTTTAAGTTTAAGACTATCCACTTTGGTTAACTGTGGTTGATTTATCTCCTTCCTAGAATCCTTTTTTCTCACTGGGATATATCTTTGAGTAATTAACTATTTTCAGAAACCTCTGCCATTGCTGATCCACTGTCTTTCCTATTAAACTCCTTTCCCAGTCCAGCTCTGCCCTCATTCCTTTATAATTACCCTTATTTAACTGTAGCACAGTTGTTTCTGACCCAAATTTCTCACTCAAATTGGATACTAAATTTTCCTATGTTTTGGTCATTGCTTCATAGGGTATCTTTTACTCATATTGTTTGTTAAACCTTCCTCATTGCACATTCCCAATCCAAAATAGCCTGGTCCCTGGTTGGATGCACCATTATTCTAGGAAACTGTCTTGAATACACTCTGAATTCTTCCTCATGGCTACCTCTGCCAATTGATTTTCCCAATCTACATGAAGATTAAAGTCACCCATGATGGAAGTACGTCCTTTTTAAAAAAAAAAAAAATACATTTAGAGTACCCAATTCTTTTTTTCCAATTAAGGGGCAATTCACCCACCCTGCAAATCATCTTTTTGGGTTGTGGGGAGGAGCCCACGCAAACACTGGGAGGCAGCAGTACTAACCACTACTCCACCGTTCTGCCTTGGAGTACTGCCTTTTTTTACATGCCTTTATTATCCCATGATTTGTTCTCTGTCCTGACATAGAGCTACTGTTTTGGGGCATATACACTGCTCCCACGAGTGTCTTCTTCCCCTTGTTATTTCTTACCTCCACCCATATGGATTTTACATCTTCCGGCCCAAGATAATTTCTTGGTATTGTACGTATTCCACCTCATACTAACAAAGCTACCCACCACCCTTTCCTTCCTGCCTGTCCTTATGAAGAGTACCATACCCCTGAATATTTAGTTCCGCGTTTTGATCTTGTAACCACGTCTCTGAAATGGCTATAAGATCATACCCATTAATCTCGATATGTGATAGGCAAAAAAATTACAATTCATAGCTTATGTGATTACTGGATTTTGAGGAAACCAATCTCAATTGATATAATTGTTATAGAGACACATCACATTTTCCTCGCCTGCGCTAATTTCCTTTATTATACAGAGGTTTAGTTTGTCCTTCGTTTAACTGACCCTACGTGCCTTTCATTGCCCTCTGGTTCGGTCTATGGTTCCACACGCACGCACACACACCCCCCCCCCCCCCCCGGGTTGCGCAGACCTTTGGTAACAAAAAATAAAAACAATTCTTATTAGGTTACGAACAGGTTTTGGAACAGACCGACAAACTGCCCCCAAGTATCCAGGAAGCCTTCCTCTGACCCTCGGATGGCGTACTTAATGTTCTCCAGGTGGAGAAACTCCGAAAGGTCAGCGGGTCAGTCTGCAGCTTTGGGTGGTGCTGCCGATCGCCATCCGAGCAGGATTCTCCGGCGTGCGATTAGGCAAGCGAAAGCAAGGGCGTTTGCCCCCTTCCCCATGTGTAACTCTGGCTGCTCCGATACCCCGAAGGTTGCCACTATTGGGCATGGCTTCACCCTCACCCCCACAACCTTGGACATTGCCTCGGAGAAGGCTGTCCAGAACCCAGCAAGCTTGGGGCAAGCCCAAAACATGTGGGTGTGGTAGGCCGGGCCCCTCTGGCACCGCTCACATTTGTCCTCCCCCCTCCGGGAAGAACCGGCTCATTCGGGTTCTGGTCAGGTGTGCTCTGTGCACCACTTTGAGCTGCATTAGGCTTGGCCTTGCGCAGAAGGAGGTGGAGGTCACCCTGCTCAGTGCTTCGCTCCAGAGTCCCCATCCTACCTCTGTCCCCAGTTCGTCCTCCCATTTTTGTCTGGTCTCGTCCAGTGGAGTCCGGGCTCTGTCCAGTAGCTGTCCATATATTTTCCCACATAGCCCCCCCTTCTCGTTGCTCTGCCTATCAGGTCCTCTAGTAGTGTGCTTTCTGGGGCCCCAGGGTACCCCACTGAATCTTTGCGGAGGAAGTGTTTTATTTGGAGGTGTCTCATTTCCTGTCTTTTTGCTAGCCTCCACTTCCTCATCAGTTCGTCTAGTGTCGCCAGTCTGTGCCCTACGTAGAAGTCCCTGACCGTCAATGTGCCCCCGTCCCGCCTCCATCTTTTGAAGGTGGTATCTAGCATGGCTGGGGGGAATCTGTGATTGCCGCAGATGGGGGCCATAGGGGACATTTTAGTTATCCCGAAGTGTTGTCTGAGCTGGGTCCATGTTCTCAGCGTGGCTGCTACCACTGGGCTTGTTGTGTATCTTGTTGAGGGGGATGGAGTGCTGCTGTAGCCAGGGCCCGGAGGGTCGTTCCTTTACAGGATGCCTCCTCCATTTGTACCCAATCTGTGTCAGGTTCTTGTACCCATCCCCTCACTCTTTCTCCCCAGTGGTAGTATTGTAGGTTTGGTAAGGCCAATCCCCCTTTTCCTTCTTTGCAGTGTCTGTTTTGGGATTCACGGGTTCTTACCCCCCCACACAAACGCCTTGATTAGACTGTCTACGTTTTGGAAAAAGGCCTTGGGGCTGAAGATCGGAATGGATCTAAACAGGAAGAGGAACCTTGGCAGTACGTTCATCTTGATCGTCTGCACTCTCCCCGCCAGGGAGAGTGGGAGTGAGCCCCACCTTTGAAGGTCTCTTCTTACTTCCTCCACCAGGCTGGTCAGGTTCCACTTGTGGATCTGTGTCCAGTCTCTGGCTATCTGGATCCCCAGGTAGCGGAATCTGTTCTGGGCTGTTTTGAACGGGAGCCCCTCCAGCTCTCTCCCTCCCCCGTTTGGGTTCACTGGGAATGCCTCGCTTTTGCCCAGGTTAAGTTTGTAGCCCGAGAAGGTTCCAAACTCTTTCAGCATTTGCAGTATTGCCTTCAGTCCCTCCTGTGGCTTCGAGACATAGAGGAGCAGGTCATCTGCATAGAGTGAGACTCTGTGCTCTCTGTCTCCTCTCCGGATTCCCTTCCAGCTTTTCGCGTCCCGCAGGGCTATCGCCAGGGGTTCGATGGCTAGCGCGAACAAGAGTGGGGACAGGGGGCAGCCCTGTCTTGTTCCTCTCTGCAGCTGGAAGTATTTAGAGCTGGTGGTGTTAGTTCTGATGCTCGCTTTGGGAGCGTTGTACAAGAGCCTCACCCAGGCGGTGAACCCCGCTCCTAGCCCAAACCGTTCCAGTACCTCGAGGAGGTATTTCCATTCGACTCTGTCGAAGGCCTTTTCTGCGTCCAGGGAGACAATCACCTCTGGTGTTCTCTCCCCAGAGGGGGTCATTATTAAGTTCAGCAGCCGCCTGATGTTCGCTGTGAGCTGCCTACCCTTGACAAAGCCGGTTTTGTCCTCTGCGACCACCTCTGGTACACAGCCCTCCAGCCTTTTTGCCAGGACCTTTGCGAATATTTTCGCATCCACATTCAGCAGTGAAATGGGTCTGTATGATCCGCATACTGTCAGGTCTTTATCTTTTTTGGGTATCAGTGAAATTGTGGCCTGCGCTAGCGTTGGGGTCAGGGTTCCCCTTGCCAGTGAGTCCGCGAACATGTCCCTTAGGTGTGGGGTCAGGACTGGTGCAATTTTTTTGTAGAAGTCCGCCGGGAACCCATCGGTTCCTGGTGCCTTCCCCGCCTGCATGGAGCTGATGCTCTCCATGATTTCTCCCAGGTCTATTGGTGCTTCCAGCTCTGCCCGTCTGTTTTCCCCCACAACTGGTAGTTCCAGTCCGTCTAGGAACAGTTTCATCCCTGCGTCCCCGTTGGGGGGCTCGGAGGTGTACAGTCCCCGGTAGAAGGTCTCAAATGCCCGATTGACCTCCTTTGGTTCTGTTACCAGTCTGCCTCTACTATCCTTTACCTGCGCTATTTCCCTTGTGGCTGCCTGCTTTCTCAGCTGGTGAGCCAATAGGCGGCCAGTCTTGTCTCTGTGCTCGTAGAAGGTCACCCGTGTCTGACGGAGTTGGTACACTGTTTTCCTAGTGGATAGCAGGTTTTTTAAAAAAAATATATTTATTCAAGATTTTTTGGCCAAACATAACAGTACGTAGTGTTTCTTTTAAACAACAATAAAGCAATATAAATAACAGTGGCCAGTTTTAAACAAATAAATAAATAATATATGAACAAAAACCAAACTAAATGGCAACTGCCTTGTCAAAAATAAATACTCTCCAAAGATACAATCCAACAGTCCAATATACATTACCTAAAACAAGTGCCTATACATATACAATAACATCCCTGAGAGTCCGTCCGATCCCTCCCCCCTGGGTTGCTGCTGTTGTCTTCTTCTTTTCCATTCCCTCTATCGTTCTGTGAGGTAGTCGACGAACGGTTGCCACAGCCTGGTGAACCCTTAGTACGAACTTAATCCGTTCTAACTTTATAAACCCTGCCATGTCGTTTATCCAGGTCGCCACACCCGGGGGTTTGGCTTCCTTCCACATTAACAATATCCTGCGCCGGGCTACTAGGGACGCAAAGGCCAAAACATCAGCCTCTCTCGCCTCCTGCACTCCCGGCTCTTCTGCAACCCCAAATATAGCCAACCCCCAGCTTGGTTCGACCTGGACCCCCACCACCTTCGAAAGCACCTTTGCCACCCCCACCCAAAACCCCTGTAGTGCCGGGCATGACCAGAACATGTGGGTGTGATTCGCTGGGCTTCTCGAGCATCTCGCACACCTATCCTCCACCCCAAAAAATTTACTGAGCCGTGCTCCAGTCATATGCGCCCTGTGTAACACCTTAAATTGTATCAGGCTTAGCCTCGTACACGAGGACGATGAGTTTACCCTACGTAGGGCATCAGCCCACAGCCGCTCCTCAATCTCCTCCCCCAGCTCTTCCCATTTCCCTTTCAGCTCATCTACCGTGATCTCCCCCTCGTCCCTCATTTCCCTGTATATGTCCGACACCTTACCATCCCCCACCCATGTCTCTGAGATCACTCGATCCTGCACCTCATGCGTCGGGAGCTGCGGGAATTCCCTCACCTGTTGCCTCGCAAAAGACCTCAGTTGCATATACCGAAATGCATTCCCTTGGGGCAACCCATATTTTTCCGTCAGCGCTCCCAGACTCGCAAACATCCCATCTACGAACAGATCTCTCAATTGTGCTACCCCTGCTCTTTGCCATGCTCCAAATCCCCCATCCATTCTCCCCGGAACAAACCTATGGTTATTTCTTATCGGGGACCGCACCGAGGCTCCCGTCTTTCCCCTATGCCGTCTCCACTGCCCCCAAATTTTCAATGTAGCCACCACCACCGGGCTTGTGGTGTATTTCTTCGGTGAGAACGGCAACGGTGCCGTCACCATAGCTTGTAGGCTAGTCCCCCTGCAGGACGCCCTCTCCATTCTCTTCCACGCCGCTCCCTCCTCTTCTCCCATCCACTTACACACCATTGAAATATTGGCGGCCCAGTAGTACTCACTTAGGCTCGGTAGTGCCAGGCCCCCCCCCCCCCCCCCCCCCCCCCCCCCCCCCCCCCCCACCACGCTGCAAAAATCCCCTCCTCACTCTCGGGGTCTTCCCGGCCCACATAAAACTCATAATACTCTTCTCGATTCTTTTGAAAAAAGCCTTCGTGACCACCACCGGGAGGCACTGAAACACAAAAAGGAATCTCGGGAGGACCACCATTTTAACCGCCTGCACCCTACCTGCCAGTGACAGGGACACCATGTCCCATCTCTTAAAGTCCTCCTCCATCTGTTCCACCAATCGCGTTAAATTAAGCCTATGTAATGTACCCCAATTCTTGGCTATCTGGATCCCCAAGTACCGAAAGTCCCTTGTTACCTTCCTCAACGGTAAATCCTCTATTTCTCTGCTCTGCTCCCCTGGATGCACCACAAACAACTCACTTTTCCCCATGTTCAATTTATACCCTGAAAAATCCCCAAACTCCCCAAGTATCCGCATTATCTCTAGCATTCCCTCCGCCGGATCCGCCACATATAGCAACAAATCATCCGCATACAGAGATACCCGGTGTTCTTCACCTCCCCTGAGTACTCCCCTCCACTTCCTGGAACCCCTCAATGCTATGGCCAGGGGGTCAATCGCCAGTGCAAACAATAAAGGGGACAGAGGACATCCCTGCCTCGTCCCTCTATGGAGCTGAAAATAATCAGACCCCCGTCCATTCGTGACCACGCTCGCCATCGGGGCCCTATACAGCAACTGTACCCACCTGATATACCCATCCCCAAAACCAAATCTCCTCAGCACCTCCCACAAATAATCCCACTCCACTCTATCAAATGCTTTCTCGGCATCCATCGCCACCACTATCTCCGCTTCCCCCTCTGGTGGGGGCATCATCATTACCCCTAGCAGCCTCCGTATATTTGTATTCAGCTGTCTCCCCTTCACAAACCCAGTTTGGTCCTCATGAACCACCCCCGGGACACAATCCTCTATCCTCGTTGCCATTACCTTGGCCAGAATCTTAGCGTCCACATTCAGGAGGGAAATAGGCCTATAGGACCCGCATTGCAGCGGGTCTTTTTCCTTCTTTAGGAGGAGCGATATCGTTGCCTCTGACATAGTCGGGGGCAGCTGCCCCCTTTCCTTCGCCTCATTAAAGGTTCTCATCAGTAGCGGGGCCAGCAAGTCCATATATTTCCTATAGAATTCAACTGGGAATCCGTCTGGTCCCGGGGTCTTCCCCGCCTGCATGCTTCCAATCCCTCTCACTACTTCCTCCGTCTCAATCTGTGCTCCCAGTCCCGCCCTCTCCTGCTCCTCCACCTTAGGAAATTCCAGCTGATCCAGAAAGCACATCATTCGCTCCTTCCCATCCGGGGGCTGAGCTTCATATAATCTTTCAGAAAATGCCTTGAACATTCCATTCACTCTCTCCGCTCCCCGCTCCATCTCTCCCTCCTCATCTCTCACCCCCCCTATCTCCCTCGCTGCTCCCCTTTTCCTCAGTTGGTGGGCCAGCAACCTGCTCGCCTTCTCTCCATATTCGTACTGTACACCCTGTGCCTTCCTCCATTGTGCCTCTGCATTACCCGTAGTCAACAAGTCAAATTCTCCATGTAGCCTTTGCCTTTCCCTGTACAGTCCCTCCTCCGGTGCCTCCGCATATTGTCTGTCCACCCTCAGAAGTTCTTTCAACAACCGCTCCCTTTCCCTACCCTCCTGCTTTCCTTTATGTGCCCTAATAGATATCAGCTCCCCTCTAACCACTGCCTTCAGCGCCTCCCAGACCACTCTCACCTGAACCTCCCCATTATCATTGAGTTCCAAGTACCTTTCAATACACCCCCTCACCCTTAAACACACCCCCTCATCTGCCAATAATCCCATGTCCATTCTCCAGGGTGGACGCTGTTCTTTTTCCTCCCCTATCTCCAGGTCCACCCAATGTGGAGCGTGATCCGAAATAGCTATAGCCGTGTACTCCGTCCCCGTCACCTTCGGGATCAGTGCCCTTCCCAAAACAAAAAAGTCTATCAGTGAATAAACTTTGTGGACATAGAAGAAAAACGAAAACTCCTTACTCCTAGATCTACTAAATCTCCAGGGGTCTACTCCTCCCATCTGCTCCATACAGTCCTTAAGCACCCTAGCTGCAGCCGGCCTCCTTCCGGTCCTGGACCTCGATCTGTCCAACCCTGGGTCCAGCACCGTATTAAAATCTCCACCCATTACCAACTTCCCCACCTCTAGGTCCGGGATACGTCCTAACATGCGCCTCATAAAGTTGGCATCATCCCAGTTCGGGGCATATACGTTCACTAAGACCACCGCCTCCCCTTGCAATTTGCCACTCACCATCATGTATCTGCCCCCACTATCCGCCACTATGGTCTTTGCCTCAAACATTACCCGCTTCCCCACTAGTATAGCCACCCCCCTGTTTTTTGCGTCTAGCCCCGAATGAAACACCTGCCCCACCCATCCTTTGCGTAGTCTGACCTGGTCTATCAGTTTCAGATGCGTCTCCTGCAGCATAACCACATCTGCCTTAAGTTTCTTCAGGTGTGCGAGTACCCGTGCCCTCTTTATCGGCCCGTTCAGCCCTCTCACATTCCACGTGATCAGCCGGGTTGGGGGGCTCTTTACCCCCCCCCCACTTGTCGACTAGCCATCTCCTTTTTCAATCCACCTCCTCACCCGGTTCCCACGTAGCCGTATCTCCCCTACGTATCTCCCAACGGCGCCCTCCCGCCCCGACCATCCCACCCTATACCAGCTCCCTCTTCTCCCCAGCAGCAGCAACCCAGTTAACCCCCCCCCCCCCCCTCGGCTAGATCCCTCACTAGCGAAATTGCACCCCCCATGTTGCTCCCAGAAGTCAGCAAACTCTGGCCGACCTCGGTTTCCCCCCGTGACCTTGGCTCCCACTGTGCGAGGCCCCCTCCTTCCTGCTTCCCTGTTCCCGCCATGATTACCATAGCGCGGGAACAAAGCCCGCACTTCCCATTTGGCCCCCCCCCCCCTCAATGGCCGGCGCCATCAGCTCCTCATCCTCCCTCCCCCACGACATGGGGAAGAGAGAAAAGTTACAGGGTCGCAGGATTAACAACTTGGGAAGTAATCTCTTCCCTCTTTTCCCCCCCCTTCATCCCACATATTCACCCCCCACTTTGTCCCAAACGTTCTTTTTCTGGCCCGCTCACTCCAGTTTCTCCTCAACAATAAATGTCCACGCCTCTTCTGCCGTTTCAAAGTAGTGGTGTTTCCCTTGATGTGTGACCCACAGTCTTGCTGGCTGCAGCATTCCAAATTTAACCTTCCTTTTGTGCAGCACCGCCTTTGCCCGATTAAAGCTTGCCCTCCTTCTCGCCACCTCCGCACTCCAATCTTGATATACGCGGATCACCGCGTTCTCCCACCTACTGCTCCGAGTTTTCTTTGCCCATCTGAGGACCATCTCTCTGTCCTTATATCGGAGAAATCTCACCACTATGGCTCGAGAAATTTCTCCAGCCCTCGGTCTTCGCGCCATAACTCGATAGGCTCCCTCCACCTCCAACGGGCCCGTCGGGGCCTCCGATCCCATTAACGAGTGCAGTATTGTGCTCACATATGCCCCGACGTCCGCCCCTTCTGCACCTTCGGGAAGACCAAGAATCCTTAAATTCTTCCTCCTCGCATTATTCTCCAGCACCTCCAGCCTTTCCACACACCTTTTGTGTTGTGCCTCGTGCATCTCTGTCTTCACCACCAGGCCCTGTATGTCATCCTCATTCTCAGCAGCCTTTGCCTTCACGACCCGAAGCTCCTGCTCCTGGGTCTTTTGCTGCTCCTTTAGCCCTTCAATTGCCTGTAATATCGGGGCCAACAGCTCCTTCTTCATCTCCTTTTTAAGTTCTTCCACACAACGCCGCAGGAACGCTCGTTGATCAGGGCCCCATATTAAACTGCCTCCTTCCGACGCCATCTTGCTTTGTGCCTGCCTTCCTGGCCGCTGTTCTGAAGGATCCACTGCAATCTGGCCACTTCCCCCTCCTTTTTCCATCCGTATCCAGGGGGGATTCCCTTCTGGTTTACCGCACAGTGTTTTTAGCCGTTAAAATTGCCGTTGGGGCTCCTATTAAGAGCCCAAAAGTCCTTTCCACCGGGAGCTGCCGAAACGTGCGACTTTGCTGGTCATCACCGCACCCGGAAGTCAGTGGATAGCAGGTTAAAGTCCATTTGCAGCTTTTTCCTCTCCGCCAGCAGCCCTACAGTCGGGGCCTCGGAGTATTTTCTGTCGACTTCAAGGATGGAGTCCATCAGTTGTTGCCTGGCCACCCTCTCGTCCCTATCTCTGCTTGCCTTGTAGGCTATGATCCCTCCTCTAATCACGGCCTTCAGTGCCTCCCAGAATGTGGAGGGTGAGACCTCCTTGTTTTGGTTGTTACTCACGTAGTCGCCTATGGCCCACGATGTTTTCTTTTTTTTTAAATAATATTTTATTGAAAATTTTTGGTCAACCAACACAGTACATTGTGCATCCTTTACACAACATTGTAACAATACAGATAATAATGACCTTTTTTAAATTTAAACAAAAACAACAACAAATAAATAACTATTAAATAACAAAAAATAAAAACTAGCCCGAATTGGCAACTGCCTTGTCTCAGGCCACCCCCCCGCCCCCCCAAAGTCCTGGGCCGCTGCTGCTGCCTTCTTTGTTCTCCCCTATCTATCTTTCCGCAAGATATTCGACGAACGGTTGCCACCGCCTAGTAAACCCTTGAGCCGACCCCCTTAGGACGAACTTAATCCGCTCTAACTTTATGAACCCCGCCATATCATTTATCCAGGTCTCCACCCCCGGGGGCTTGGCTTCTTTCCACATTAGCAATATTCTGCGCCGGGCTACTAGGGACGCAAAGGCCAAAACATCGGCCTCTTTCGCCTCCTGCACTCCCGGCTCTTGTGCAACCCCAAATATAGCCAACCCCCAGCTTGGTTCGACCCGGACTCCTACTACTTTCGAAAGCACCTTTGTCACCCCCATCCAAAACCCCTGTAGTGCCGGGCATGACCAAAACATATGGGTATGATTCGCTGGGCTTCTCGAGCACCTCGCACACCTATCCTCCACCCCAAAAAATTTACTGAGCCGTGTTCCAGTCATATGTGTCCTGTGTAATACCTTAAACTGAATCAGGCTTAGCCTGGAGCACGAGGACGACGAGTTTACCCTGTTTAGGGCATCTGCCCACATCCCCTCCTCAATCTCCTCCCCTAGCTCTTCTTCCCATTTCCCTTTTAGTTCGTCCATCATAGTCTCCCCTTCGTCTCTCATTTCCCTATATATATCCGACACCTTACCGTCCCCCACCCATTTCTTTGAGATGACTCTGTCCTGCACCTCTTGTGTCGGGAGCTGCGGGAATTCCCTCACCTGCTGCCTCGCAAAAGCCCTCAATTGCATGTACCTGAATGCATTCCCCTGGGGCAACCCATATTTCTCGGTCAGCGCTCCCAGACTCGCAAACTTCCCATCCACAAATAGATCTTTCAATTGCGTTATACCTGCTCTTTGCCACATTCCAAATCCCCCATCCATTCCCCCCGGGGCAAACCTATGGTTGTTTCTTATCGGGGACCCCCCCAGTGCTCCGGTCTTTCCCCTGTGTCGTCTCCACTGTCCCCAAATCTTCAGTGTAGCTACCACCACCGGACTCGTGGTATAGTTCCTTGGTGAGAACGGCAATGGGGCTGTCACCATAGCCTGCAGGCTGGTCCCCCTACAGGACGCCCTCTCTAATCTCTTCCACGCCGCTCCTTCCTCCTCTCCCATCCACTTACTCACCATTGAAATATTAGCGGCCCAATAATACTCACTTAGGCTCGGTAGTGCCAGCCCCCCCCTATCCCTACTACGCTGTAAGAATCCCTTCCTCACTCTCGGAGTCTTCCCGGCCCAAACAAAACCCATGATACTCTTTTCTATCCTTTTGAAAAAAGCCTTTGTGATCACCACCGGGAGACACTGAAACACAAAAAGGAATCTCGGGAGGACCACCATCTTAACTGCCTGCACCCTCCCTGCCATTGACAATGCTACCATATCCCATCTCTTGAAATCTTCCTCCATCTGTTCCACCAACCGCGTCAAATTTAGCCTGTGCAATGTGCCCCAATTCTTAGCTATCTGGATCCCCAGGTAACGAAAGTCTCTTGTTACCTTCCTCAACGGTAGGTCTTCTATTTCTCTACTCTGCTCCCCTGGATGCACCACAAACAGCTCACTCTTTCCCATGTTCAATTTATACCCTGAAAAATCCCCAAACTCCCCAAGTATCCGCATTATTTCTGGCATCCCCTCCGCTGGATCCGCCACATATAGTAGCAGATCATCCGCATATAAAGATACCCGGTGTTCTTCTCCTCCCCTAAGTATTCCCCTCCATCCCTTGGAACATCTCAGCGCTATCGCCAGGGGCTCAATCGCCAGTGCAAACAGTAATGGGGACAGAGGACATCCCTGCCTTGTCCCTCTATGGAGCCGAAAATATGCCGATCCCCGTCCATTCGTGACCACACTCGCCACTGGGGCCCTATACAACAGCTGCACCCATCTAACATACCCCTCTCCGAACCCAAATCTCCTCAACACCTCCCACAGATAATCCCACTCCACTCTATCAAATGCTTTCTCGGCATCCATCGCCACTACTATCTCCGTTTCACCCTCTGGTGGGGCCATCATCATTACCCCTAACAACCTCCGTATGTTCGTGTTCAGCTGTCTCCCCTTCACAAACCCAGTTTGGTCCTCATGAACCACCCCCGGGACACATTCCTCTATTCTCATTGCCATTACCTTGGCCAAGACCTTGGCATCTACATTGAGGAGGGAGATTGGTCTGTAGGACCCGCATTGTAGCGGATCCTTTTCCTTCTTTAAAAGAAGCGATATCGTTGCTTCTGACATAGTCGGGGGCAGTTGTCCCCTTTCCTTTGCCTCGTTGAAGGTCCTCGTCAGTAGCGGGGCGAGCAAGTCCAAATATTTTCTGTAAAATTCAACTGGGAATCCGTCCGGTCCCGGGGCCTTTCCCGTCTGCATGTTCCTAATTCCTTTCACCACTTCTTCTACCGTGATCTGTGCTCCCAATCCCATCCTTTCCTGCTCTTCCACCTTGGGAATTTCCAGCCGATCCAAAAACTCCATCATTCTCTCCCTCCCATCCGGGGGTTGAGCTTCATACAATTTTTTATAAAATGTCTTAAACACTTCATTCACTCTCTCCGCTCCCCGCTCCGTCTCTCCATCTTCGTCTCTCACCCCCCCTATTTCCCTCGCTGCTCCCCTTTTCCTCAATTGGTGTGCCAGCAATCTGCTTGCCTTCTCTCCATATTCATACTGTACACCCTGCGCCTTCCTCCATTGTGCCTCTGCAGTGCCTGTGGTCAGCAAGTCAAATTCCACATGCAGCCTTTGCCTTTCCCTATACAGTCCCTCCTCCGGTGCTTCCGCATACTGTCTGTCCACCCTCAAAAGTTCTTGCAACAACCGCTCCCGTTCCTTACTCTCCTGCTTCCCTTTATGTGTCCTTATTGATATCAGCTCCCCCCTAACCACCGCCTTCAACGCCTCCCAGACCACTCCCACCTGAACCTCCCCATTGTCATTGAGTTCCAAGTACTTTTCAATGCATCCCCTCACCCTTAAGCACACCCCCTCATCCGCCATTAGTCCCATATCCATTCTCCAGGGTGGACGCCCTCTTGTTTCCTCCCCTATCTCCAAGTCTACCCAGTGTGGGGCATGATCCGAAATGGCTATAGCCGTATATTCCGTTCCCCTCACCCTCGGGATCAATGCCCTACCCAACACAAAAAAGTCTATGCGTGAATAGACTTTATGGACATAGGAGAAAAACGAGAACTCCTTACTCCTAGGTCTACTGAATCTCCACGGGTCCACCCCTCCCATCTGCTCCATAAAATCCTTAAGCACCTTGGCTGCTGCCGGCCTCCTACCAGTCCTGGACTTCGACCTATCCAGCCTTGGTTCCAACACCGTGTTAAAGTCTCCCCCCATTATCAGCTTTCCGGTCTCTAGGTCTGGGATGCGTCCTTGCATTCGCCTCATAAAATTGGCATCGTCCCAATTCGGGGCATACACGTTTACCAACACCACCATCTCTCCCTGTAATTTGCCACTCACCATCACGTATCTGCCCCCGTTATCCGCCACTATAGTCTTTGCCTTGAACATTACCCGCTTCCCCACTAATATAGCCACCCCCCTGTTTTTCGCATCCAGCCCCGAATGGAACACCTGCCCTACCCATCCTTTGCGCAACCTAACCTGATCTATCAGTTTCAGGTGCGTTTCCTGTAACATGACCACATCTGCTTTAAGTTTCTTAAGGTGTGCGAGTACTCGTGCCCTCTTTATCGGCCCGTTAAGCCCCCTCACGTTCCACGTGATCAGCCGAGTTGGGGGGCTTCCCACCCCCCCCCCCCCCCCCCCCCCCCCCCCCCCTTGCCGGTTAGCCATCATCTTTTTCCAGCTTCTCGCCCAGTTCCCACGCGGCTGTATTTCTCCCAGACGGTGCCCCCCCGCCCATCCTTTCCCGCACCCACTCCCCCCTTTCCCCAGCAGCAGCAACCCAGTAATTCTCCCCCCCCCCCGCTAGACCCCCCACTAGCGTAATTACTCCCCCCATGTTGCTCCCAGAAGTCAGCAAACTCTGGCTGACCTCGGCTTCCCCCCGTGATCACGGCTCGCCCCGTGCGGCGCCCCCTCCTTCCTGCTTCTCTATTCCCGCCATAATTATTATAGCGCGGGAACCAAGCCCGCGCCTCTCCCTCGGCCCCGCCTCCCATGGCCAACGCCCCATCTCCTCTCCCTCCCCACCTCCCCCCATCACCACCTGTGGGAGAAAGAAAAGTTACCATACCGCAGGATTAATCATACAATCCCTCTTCGCCCCCCCCCCCCCACTCGTCCCACCACTTTGTCCAAACGTTCATTTTCGTAGTCCAATCATTCCAATTTTTCTTCTACAATAAAAGTCCACGCTTCATCCGCCGTCTCAAAGTAGTGGTGCCTCCCTTGATATGTGACCCACAGTCTTGCCGGTTGCAGCATTCCAAACCTTATCTTTTTTTTGTTAAGTACCGCTTTGGCCCGATTAAAGCTCGCCCTCCTTCTCGCCACCTCCGCACTCCAATCTTGATAGACGCGGATCACCGCGTTCTCCCATTTACTACACCGAGTTTTCTTCGCCCATCTAAGGACCATTTCTCTATCCTTAAAACGGAGAAATCTCACCACTATGGCTCTGGGAGCTTCTCCTGCTCTCGGTCCTCGCACCATAACTCGGTATGCTCCCTCCACCTCCAACGGACCCGTCGGGGCCTCCACTCCCATTAACGAGTGCAGCATCGTGCTCACATATGCCCCGACGTCCGCCCCCTCCACACCTTCAGGAAGGCCAAGAATCCTCAAGTTGTTCCTCCTTGCGTTATTTTCCAGTGCCTCCAACCTCTCCACAGATCGTTTCTGGTGTGCCTCCTGTATCTCCGACTTCACCACCAGGCCCTGTATGTCGTTTTCATTCTCTGCTGCTTTCGCCTACACGACCCGAAGCTCCTGCTCCTGGGTCTTTTGTTCCTCTTTCAGCCCTTCAATCGCCTGTGGTATCGGGGCCAACAACTCTTTCTTCATTTCCTTTTTTATCTCCTCCACGCAGCGTTTCAAAAACTCTTGTTGTTCAGGGCCCCATATGAAACTGCCACCTTCCGACGTCATCTTGGTTTCTGCTTGCCTTCCGTGCCGTTGTTCCAAAGGATCCGCTGCAATCCGGCCACTTTCCTCTCCTTTTTCCATCCGTGTCCAGGGGGAACACCCTTCTGGTTTACCGCACGGTGTTTTCAGCCGTTAAAATTGCCGTTGGGGCTCCTATCAAGAGCCCAAAAGTCCGTTTCACAGGGAGCTGCCGAAACGTGCGACTCAGCTGGTCATCGCCGCACCCGGAAACCCGCCCACGATGTTTTCTGACCGAAGGCCTTGTCGGCCAGGAGATCCGTGTCCAGCCTCCATGTGGGGCACTGGGCACGTCCTGTCTCCAACCTCACATCCATATAGTGTGGAGCGTGGTCAGAAATAACGATCGTGGAGTACTCCGTTCCCGTGATCCCTGGAAGCGCCGATTTCCCCACTGCAAAGAAGTCGATACGGGTGTATACCTTGTGTACTTGTGAGAAGTATGAAAATTCTTCAGGTGCAGGACCCTCCATGGGTCCACCGCCCCCATCTGCTCCATAAATGCTCCTAGTTCCTTAGCCATGCCAGTCTTTTTCCCTGCTCTGGGGTTTGATCGGTCGGTCAATGGGTCCTGTACACAGTTGAAGTCGCCACCCATGATCAGTCGGTGTGTGTCAAGGTCGGGGATTTCTGCCATGGTCTTCTTTATGAATTCTGTGTCGTCCCAGTTGGGAGCGTACACATTTGTCAGTACGACCGGTGCCCCTTCCAGGACACCGCTGACCATGACGTACCGTCCCCCTGTGTCCGTAACTGTCTTGGTTTCCGTAAACCTCGTCCTCTTACTAATTAATATTGCTAGTCCCCTAGCCCTCGTCCCATAGCATGAGTGGTATGTCTGTCCCACCCAGCCCTTCCTTACCAGCCATCGGTCCTTCTCCCTCAGGTGTGTTTCTTGTAGGTAGATTGTCTGCTTTCAGGCTTCTTAGGTGGGTGAAGACTCTGGATCTTTTGACCGGGCCGTTGAGTCCCCTTACGTTCCAGGTAACAATCCTGATGGGGGGGTTTTGACCCGCCCGGTACTGCGGGGTCACCCATACTTACCTGGTAGGTGCGCCCTGCCCTCTGGGGTTTCTCTTCGTTAGGGGGCCGTACAAAATGGCCGCGGTCACCGCTCTCACCATGAGGTTGGGCTCCGGGGTTTCCTTTTGTCCAGGGGGCACCCACCATGGCCGCCAGCTGTGTGTACGCCACTTGGCTGCGCCCCTGCACTCCAGGGTCTCCCTTCGTCCTGAAGCCCTCCTGAGTGGCTGTTTGTGGCACCGTCTTGGTTTCTCGCCCTGCTCCATGTCTGCCGAGGCCTGTGTTCGTGCTGCTTATCTACCTCACCCTTCCCTTTGCTTCTCTTTTGTTCTGCGCTCCCCCCCCCCGACTCCTCCCCCCCCCCCCCCCCCCCCCCTCCCCTTAGTCCCTGTTCCTCTGTCCCCTCCCTGTGTTCTCTCTCTCTCCCCCCCCCTCTCTTTGTGCCAGGTGCTCCCTCTCCCCTGAGAAGCACGGCGCGGCCCTCCTTTCTTCCTGCCCTCCCGTGTTAGCCCTCCTCGCTAGCACGGTGGCCCCCCTCCCAGCACTTGCCCTGTTCTGGTCCTGTTTTATCTTTTTTTTTAATCTTTTTGGTGGCTGTTTGCTGATTGGTCATTTTAATTTCTTTTGCTACTTGTACTTTAATTTCTTTTGCAACTAGTAGGTTCCCTCTCTGTTCAATTTTGTTCTGTTTTATGAGTATACTTGCTGGTTGGGCAAGTGCAATGTGTACTCTGCATGTGGGGCCATAATACAACGTAAAATTTTCACTTGTTCAAATTGAGAACTTTCTTCAGTTGCACAACCTATGGCTACAACCAAAACCTTTTTCATCAAATATCCAGAGTGTGTCTCTGGATTCGAATGGCTTTCTTTGCATGTTATCTAGGTTATGGCACCAGTTGATTCACGTTTTAACTAAATCTTGCTGTGTACTTGCCAACTCTAGAATCGGCAATGGTGTATTCGGAGTTGAGAATTTTGACACGTCCTTGGTTTAATCCATCTGTTCCTTAAGTAAATTCGATTACTGAGTGCAATCCTATTTTCCCACATCTGCAGAAACTTGTTGCTGAGAAACAGGAGAAAAGGACTCAAGAACGTCTGAAACGAAGAGAGGAGAGAGAAAAGGAGGAACGAATGAAAAGGTTAGTGGCTCATGTTTTTAAAATTATTTTGGGGATGTAGGCCACTTCTGTGTAAATAATTGTTGAATTAACTTCATAAATGTTGATATCCCTTTGGTTTCTTTTTGACTATTGAAATACATTGGACTATACTATATAGTCCATACTATAGATATAGATTACTATATAGTCTATACTATATAAGGTGGACTATGTTACCAACATGGCTGTATGCTATCTTGCACATTTGTCAGTTTAGTCCTATTACCTCTCCTGTCATCTTGATGGTTATGACCCTTTTCATGCCATTATGTTCTATAATTATGACTGCCCTCCAAATGTTATACTTCTACTGTCTGAATTCTCTGCTCTTTAGAATCGGGTACGGTCTTTACTCCTGATGGGATCGCTCCTATTTCTCTTTCATTGTGTGTCTTTTAATTTAATCACTGTCTTGCACCATTATTATGGGCTCTTTTATTTCCATTCCACATTTTCTTCACTTGTTAGAGTTGGTGTGGATTTGTGATGGGCAAGTCATGTCTGACTAATCGATTTGAGCTTTTTATTGAAGAGGGTGCTATTATGGCGTATAGGGAGCATTTATGGATGTTATCCAAATGCATTCCAAAAGGTATTTGATAAAGATCAGCAAAGAGATTATTAGAGAGGGAAAAAAAAGACAAGATCAATTAGAAGTAACCTTGTCACATGAATTGGTAATTGGTTGTCAAGGTAGGAGCCTGAGAATAGGAATGAAGGAAATGTACTGTAAGTTGTGACAAGTTCTATTCCCAAAGGATCTGTTCTGGGACCTTGGCTTTTCATATTTCCATCAATTTTAGATCAAAAAATGGAAAATGTTCTCAATGACAATAGATAAGGAACTATGGAGAAGCAAAAAAAAAACTTCCATAAAGGCAGTTTTGGGCCCCGTATCCAAGGAAGGATGTGCTGGCCTTGGAAAGGGTCCAGAGGAGGTTCACAAGAATGATTCCTGGAATGAAGAGCTTGTCATATGAGGAACAGTTGAGGACTCTGGGTCTGTCCTCGTTGGAGTTTAGAAGGATGAGGGGGCACCTTATTGAAACTTACAGGATACTGCGAGGCCTGGGTAGAGTGGACGTGGAGAGGATATTTCCACTTGTAGGGAAAAACTCCTCATGTCTGTGTGGGTTTCCACCGGGTGCTCCAGTTTCCTCCCGCAGTACAAAGGTGTGCAAGTTAGGTGGATTGGCCATGCTAAATTATACCTTCGTGTCCAAGGATGTGCAGATCACGGGAATAGGGTGGGACAGTGGACCTAGGTGGAGTACTCTTTCAGAGGATCAGCGCAGACTCGATGGGCCATATGGCCTCCTTTTGCACTGTCGGGACTTTATAAAGGCGGTATTCCAGATGGGGTCAGACCACAGTTCTACAATCAAAGCACTACTTCCTCTCTCTTTTAATTCAACCCCTTTTGAGGTATAGGCCAATTTTCCATCAGACTTTAGATTATTGAGTTTCTAAACATGGTTTTATTCATTTAGATCTCTGATGCCAGATCAGGAATTCAAAAAATGGATGTCCTTCATTGTCTCTAGGGGTATTTTCCACTTTGAAATTGTTTTTTAATGTCTAATTTATATCATGTGACGATGAAGCAGAAAAATGATGGAACTGTATACACTTTTCATGGCCTCAAAATGTTCTAAGTTGCTTCACAGCCAATTAAGTACTTTTGAACTGTAAACATGGTTGTAATGGTAGGGGAATATGGCAGACGATTTGCACAAAGCAGGATCTCACATAAGGCAATGACTTACATGACCAATTATTCTTTTTTGTTATGTTGGTTGAAGGCAGACAAGAAGGAGAGCTCCCAATGTCATAGTGCAATTTATTATTTTACATTCACCCAAGCGGGCAGATTGGGCCTCAGTTTAACATCTCGTCTGAAAGTCAAAATCCTGGCAGCCATTTCCGTCTCCTTCAAATGTAATAAATCAAGGTAGCACTATGCACCCACCACTAAGTTACATTAATCAGGAGCTGAGGCATTTTCATCCGACATTTTTACAGACTTTGTGCAATAGGGTTCATTTATCCCAATGTTTAACTTATCATCTTGCATATGAAATTTGTTGCAATTAAACAACCAAAACTGAGATTGTAACTTTCTTTTCCATTGGCTAGTTTCATGATCCATCTGTTTTAGGAGTATGACGTTTGGTTTGGGGAGTTACATTTTTTAATGTAAGATAAATACAAATGCCTGCTCAGTCTTGTAAACCCAGCCTAAAATTATAATTTAAAGGGTGTCCATAGAGCCCCTACAGTGAAGAGGGAGGCCATTCGGCCCATCAGGCCTGCAATAACCCTCTGAAAGAGCACCCTAACAAAGCCCATTCCCCCACCCCATCCTCGTAACCCCAACTAACCTGCACGTTTTTGGACACTAAGGAGACATTTAACATGGCCAATTCACCTAACCTGCGCATCTTTGGACTGTGAGAGAAAACTGGAACACATGGACGAAACCCACGCAGACACTGGGAGAACGTGCAAACTCCACATAGGCAGTCATTCAAGGCCAGACTCAAACCTAAGTCCCTGTCGTGTGAGGCAGCAGTGCTAGCCACCGTACCACTGTTTTGTTGCCTGCGTTTATTCAATAAAGGGGGTTAGGTGTTATGGGGGGGAAGCTGGAGAATGGGGATGTGAAACATATCAGCCATGATTGAATGGCAGAGCAGACTCGATGAGCGAATGACCTAATTCTGCTCCTATGTCTTATGGTCTAAGGTCAGAATTGTAAGCGGGAAAAGACTAAACAATAGATGACCCCTTTCTGAGTTGCTAGCGAGGTGATGTCTACAGTTGTCTTCCATAAAGGGTTTACATTTTTCATGTGGATCCTAGATCAAAGGGAGCTTGGAAGCATTGAGTAAACAAGGGAAGCCTTCCATATACTTTTCAGAACAAAGGACAGGTTAAAAGTTGGAGGTAATTGGTTCACATTTTTATCTGGAATATCCCAGGTATGCCACATTGCTCTGGAAATAGGTTATGCAGGGAGGTATCCTTTTTTGGTTTGACTTGTTTATCTTTTCATAGGAACTGTTTGTCAGTTCCAGAGCAGCTTTGAAACAGGCAGTTTATGACTGGAGCTGGAACTTGGAAACATGCAGTGAGAGAAAGAGAGATTGTCAGCAGCTGTAGACCAAAACCTAACAGAAATCAGGATTTTGTTTCCTGAGTTGGAGTCACTGAGCAACCATTCAGTGAGACCCATGCTTTACCTGGGCTATCCACAATTGTGAGCTGCTTATGGAGATCTGGAGGGCCGCCTATCTAAATGCTCATGGAAGAGCTCCATGAAATTGCCTAACAGGGCGAACAGCCGAAATACAGGCAAATCAAAGTGAATTCCTGAAGGCTGTGGCACACTTTCGTTTCGACCCAGGAGAAATGAAGGAACCCTCACAATTCTGTAACGTATAGGGGAACTCTTGGTGAAAATCAAGGGAGACTATGCAGTGTCCTGTTGAGGTCCTTTAGCTTGAAGAATAAATGTTTACAAAATAGATTGTTAAGTTAATTGTACATGTTTGCTTAAAGCCTGAAATCTTGTGATATAAATCTTTCAGTAAAGTCTTTTTATATTGCAGGACCAGGTCTCGTAGCAGGGATCGTAAGAGGTAAGTTTCTTTTCACATCTTAGCTAGTATAGTTATGTTACTAACTACTAGGACTTGGAGAATGCAAGGAAAGAACTTGAAGCAGCTTCAGTCAAAAGTGTTAAGTGGATGATCACTTTTTCTCTCTCTTGAGTAACTCGGCATCATTGATCCCAATTTTGTTCACTCCAAGTGATCATATCCAAGCAGCTAACTACACATAACACAGCAAGGGTACGAACATTTTGCAAGGCTGAAGACCTGCACATCCATACTGACCAATACCCTAGACAAGCTGTTTTAGTTTAATAATGACATAGGTCATGGACGATATGAAAGACTGCTCCGCTATGTCCTATCACAAAAGCAGGATATTTCTAACTTGAATTAAATTTGTCAGTAAAAGATGACAGGAGGTAACCAGTCCACCCTTCGAGGCAATACTTCCTCAGCAGTAACCAATTTGCAAACTCTGCTCAGATTCTCCCGGAGCTCTCAACTCAGTGCTTTAATTCAAACATGGTCATGAATTGAATGTCCAAGGTGACTTCAAGGCAATGACCTGAGAGATCAAAAGGGCTTGATCCACAAGAATGTATTTGCGTTTCTTAAGAAAAGAGAATAATTGGGATTGTTTTTACAGATCAAGATCAAGGGAACGCCGTCGGCATCGATCCAGATCTGCATCCCATGACCGGCGCAAACGTTCCCGCTCTAGGTCTCGGGACCGGCGCCGCCGGCACAAGTCTCGATCTGGAAGTAGAAGCAGAAGCCGCAGTCACCACCGCAGCAGGCATAGCTCAAGGGACAGAGAGCGAGAGAGAGATCGGAGCAGAGAGAAAAGTTCCAAAAGAAAGTACGTAGCTTAAAGTTATACATTACCTTGTCAATATGTCTGAGATGAATTAATATAATAGATGTCTGACACCATCATCGTGCATATGAAATTTGTCTGTGCAATTAAACAACCAAAGCTGAGATTGTATCTTTCTTTTCCATTGGCTGAAACAAGCATTTTAACCAGCTAAATGCCAATCCCATTTCAAAGCAATTTCTTCTGAAAGATTTGTCCACCCGTAATGTTCAATTCCATTTTTTTATTAACTGTTTCTGGTTTCTATTTTTTAATTGATCATGAATTTATAAGACGTATGGATACTAATGTAAGAGACAAATACATTTCCTACAATCATTATCCGTAAATTCCCTGAACCAAATACCATGTTAGTATTTTCAATTTTTTTGGAGTCCCTCTCACATTTTCATTCTACTTTTATTCAAATAGTTTCTATTGTCTGGAGTCATATTCTGCTCACCTGGGCAATCCAATGCTTTATTCATTGTCCATTCACAAAGTCCCTCATTCCCTTCCCTAACCACCCAACGTCCTAAGGGGCACCCTAAATGCTAGAATTTAATTGCCTTAATTAGGACAGTCAACAGCATAAGTAATCTTGCTTCAAAAGAGAAAATGCTGGAAAATCTCAGCAGGTCTGGCAGCATCTGTAGGGAGAGAAAAGTTCAGATGACCTTTTGTCAAAGCTGAGAGTTTCCAGCATTTCCTCTTTTGGTTTTAGATTCCTGCATCCGCAGTAATTTGCTTTTATCCAAAAAATCTTGCTGCTTGTCCAGCTGGGACAACCTGAATGTTAGACATTGCCTTCCAAGTCAGGAGCAAGTAGCATGGATCAGTAGCCGTCCCAAGATTCCACTTGTGACCTGAGCAAATTGTCGGTTGCCAACGGCACCCTCGAGTATAATGGATTTGTGTTGGGAATTGGCTTCCAAACGATTAACAGTTATGAAGCTCTTTTGAGAACTATTGCAAAATTGGGGAGGGACACAAAGGTATGAGGAGGAGACATTTTTTATCATCAGCTTGGAAATTTGTTGGATTAACTATTGTAGGCTTCCTCAAACAAAATACATTTGGAGAAAGAGCATGAGTTTCTCATTCTCATCTTTTCCAGTTATAATTACTTCTCTTCAGGCTACTTTATATTGTGGTATTTACACTTTCAGCTATTTGATCGGTAAAGTCTTGAAGCTTCATTATTTTAGAGTAGCAGTTCAAAATCATGGCTCATATAGATTCCAGGTTTGTTGATAAAGTGAAATTTAACCTGAGATGGCTCTATCAGTGTAGTTAGAAGGACAAGTGCCTCATGAATTGATTATAGAAGTCCAATGCTTTCACCACCCTCATCGTCCAAAGTTATAGAATTTGAGGTACTGCTGATTGGTAATAGATGTGCTCTTGTGCAATTACTTTGATAATACACCTAAGCTAAGGTTATCCCATTTTTCTAGGTCGAGAGACCGAGACAGATCCAGAGATCGAGACAGAGAAAAATCAAGGGAGAAAGATCGCAAGGAGAAAAAGCGTTCCTATGAGAGTGCTAATGGCAAATCAGAACACAGCTCTGAGGAACGGGAAGCAGGAGAAATCTAATGGACAAAATATTTTTGGAACCGAGGCAGAGGATGTCTTTATGATTGTTTCACTCAACTAGGGGAGCTCTTGTTTTGTTTTTTGGACTTAGAAAATAAATTCCAGCAGCTAGGTGACTGATAACTTAAAAATATTAGATAGTTGAAGATGTTGAGGACGTTTTGTCAGTTTAACCAGCTGGTTTGAAGGCAGCAATTGGAGGTGCCTAGAATGTACTGTGTGTGCATGTACTGTAATGCCACTAACATTAGGGTTCCTCCTTCCATTGGCACAAGGGTGCTAATTTGTTTCGAATATTGAAATTATTTGTTTTGCATTTTCTTTTAAATGTGGCATCTGAAACCCATGGCAAATTTTAGTTGAGCCTAAATAAAAATAAGTTGAACTGGTAGCTTGGGGGAAGAGACTGTTTTGGATCAGCATTCAGTTTAATATTGACTTGTTACTGTTGGCTGTGCAGGCTTGCAGTCTTTGATCCCTATGCCTGAAATGGTATTTACTACAGAAGTTGCCCTAAAATTTCTAATGTTTGTCTTTGTCACAGTTTCATTGTTTTTGACAGTGGCATTGACTAGCAACCGTTTGGCGAAATCATTCAGAATCACATGCAGCCAGCCAGATTGGAGAAACAACCCAAAGGTAACAAACAGTTTGTTTCTCACAAGAATAAGCTTCCCTCCTCACACCGAGGAAAAAAACCCCTATCCTCTCTCTCTCCACCCTCTTCCCACAAGCCTGACACTGTTTTAAATGGTAATCTGAAAGAACCTTGATTGGCCTATTCAGTTACACCCAGAGAAGCCCCCTTGGTTTGGTTGGAGAAAAAGTGTATTGTTTTTAATTAACTTATGTGGTGGAACAAATTTACTGCCCAGTTCTTGTTAAACCACCAAATAGGATTCATCAGGAAAAATGCAACTGCTGCAAATAAACCTGGCCCCTTCATCACATTAATTTCCCCACTTTTCCATTTATATAAAAAAAATACAAACTCTATTCCTCCCCACTTGTAAATCTGGAAACGGCTCTGAGACATTTTTGGAAACCAGAAACTTAAATTGCCAAGTTTGTATTTTGGCCGGATGTGTACTTTTTAATATCATTAAAAAGGATTGGTTTTATTCTTGCAGCTAGTTGGAATAGAAGTTCAGATAGAAAGGGTCCAAAACTGGAGGTGATGAGTTAATGTGATTTCAGTAGCTTTTTAGGACTGTCTGCGTCCAGAAACACCGGCATCAAAAAAAGACATTACTAGCTTTGCGTGCATGTAATCCTCAGAAAATCTTAGCATGTCTTCAGAATACTTCTGGAACACAATACACATCACTGTTATTTGGATCTTTACTCATGAACTTTTATTTTTTGACAGTGAAATCATGCCCATAAAATAAAGTTTGGTGTTTGTTATTCACAAAACATTGATTCATTATTTGCCAGAGGAACAGAAGAGGATTTTCCACACATTAATAAAAGCAACTTACGGGAACTGTTTTGTTGGGGTTCAGAGAACCCTGGGTTTTCCACATGCTTGTGGTATATGTGGCACACTCCAGGCAGCTTAGGGTGTTGTCTGTGACGGACACCAGGGTGTCACAGATCTAAAATATACCAATGTATTCCATGATGATTATATCGCTAGTTTGTGTTAGCCAATTGTGGTCATCCCACAATTACTGTGATTTTTTTTTTTTAAGTGGCCAGCTTTACTTTGAGAAGCTGACTTCTGTGCTATAAGAATATTCCAGTGTGATGTTCCTCAGTATCCATAGTGGCATTATTTTTCTGCACCAGATACTTTGGTTACTAGCTGTTACACTGCTTGCCCCTATCATTTATTTAGATCTTAATGGCCATTTGGACAGTCAGATTTCTGAGTTTACAGTTTGTTTTTAAGACCCAAATAATAAGGTTTTATTTTATTCTCCCTTAGTCTCTTTTCCTTACCTGACTTCTTGTCTATACTTGTATTGTTAATTGAAAGCAATTGAAATAAATTTCCTGAAAACCATTTAATAAGATTTACAAACAATTTAAGTTTTCCTGTGTTGTATGAAATTGTGATGAATACTTGTTTGCTACTTTGCAATTAAAACAAACCAATATTATGTCTTCCTCTGCTTACTTGGTGAGTCTGTTGGAACCCTTGGCCACTTGCACCTTGTTTCCATTCCACTAATGAGGAGCAATGTTGGTTCCACTGTTCAATTCTACTCATTTGTGAGTGGTAGAATCAATTGCAAAATTAGGATGTGGCATAACAATGCTTTTGTGTTCTCGTTTTGGCAGCACATATACTAAAATTAGAACAATACAGAGAAAATTAGCTTTTGTTAAGATTTCCATATGGTTCAAAATCAACCTGAAATGGGCGAAGATTATCATACTGTGTTCAGAGTATATTCCATTCAATTACTACCATGAGGAATAGCTACGCAAGCCCTGTGTGGTACAGAGGCAGTGTTAGCAACTTATGTGAGGATCCAAGTACGTTAATGCTGTCCAAGAAATCAGAAAAACTCAAATTGGGTTTCAATAAAAAGAACTAGCAATCAGCAATCTCTTGCAATCAGATCATTATATCAGGCCGCAATGTAAACGCTATCCTTGAAAGACATTTACCACAGGTTAGCTCTGGATCACACGTGGAAGCTTGAAGATTTTCTGAAGAAATTCCCTCTGAGACCCTCTGTATGGGCAGTTGTTTACATCAAACAGGGTGGTTTCTGTTTGTTGATGAATCTGACTACTGTGGTGATGGCTTTCTGATTTCTAACGTTCTACAAGTCATCATGACAGCCATGATTTCAGATTAGGGATGGACAACAAATACTGGCTTTGCCACATCCCACGAAAGAATAAAGAAACCCTCTAGTTTGGATTGGTTCTGGTTTAGGAATAGTTTTCTGCTGTGTATCCATGACAATGACACTTGGATCAAGCTTCCCAAACACATTTAACTAGGACCCGCTGAGCTAGCAGAGACTTCATCCCAAGAGTCTAATCAAGACCCAAAGATGAAATGTTAAAACAGTTCACCGTGCCACGAGCCAATACAACTTGTTGGTAATTGGCTTATCTAACATTCTACATTTCACCATGACACCTGTGATTTCAGATTAAACAAATGCATACTTTATTCATTGGGAATCGCTTCCAACTAATAAGAAAAATGTTATTCTTGGGAAAGCTATCCTATTAAATTTCCAATTCAAGTTTGCTACTCTTTCCTCTTTAATTGACTCAGTATTTGCTGATGCTCAATCTCTGGTGTGCTTTCCGGCATATGGGTGGTGATCTTTTGTTAATACATGATAATACCAGAGTTCAATGTCAGTGAGCATGAAGTGGTACATTGTAGTTTTTAAATATAATTAACATTTGGGGGGAGGCTAGGTAATATGAAAGAGCAGAGATATTTAAGATTGACGTAAGACATTAAAAGCAGAATTTCCATGTGCTCGTTATTTTAGAAATTGAATGGAATATTGGGTTTTATGGTAAGAATAAAATGCAGTATAATGGTTGAGGTGTAATATTAAATCCTACAACCACAGTTGCAATACTATTTGTAGATTTGTTCTTCACGGTGTAGATAGGATGTTGAGGCGGTAGATAGTACAGAATACAAAAACAACAGTAGGCCACTCAAATCCTTTGCCTGCTCTATTATTCAGTTAGATCATGGCTAATCTGCGTGCTTTAATAACCTTGCCCAACAAAATTCTGCCAATCTCCACTCTAATTTTCAATTGACCCAGCCTCAACAGACTTTTGGGAAAACTACCCTTTGTGCTCTGAAGTTATTTTTGATATAAATTTAGAGTACCCAATTATTTTTTTCGCCAATTAAGAGGCAATTTAGCATGGCCAATCCACCTAACTGCACATCTTTTGGGTTGTGGGGGTGAAACCCATGCAAACACGGGGAGAATGTGCAAACTCCACACGGACAGTGACCCAGGCATTCGAACCCGGGTCTTCAGCGCCGTAGTCCCAGTGCTAACCACTGCCACCGTGCTGCCCCTGCTCTGAGTGCTGCCTGACATCACCCCTGAATGGCCTATCTCTAATTTTAAACTTGCCCTTTTACTCTGGGTTTCCTACCAGAGGACATATATTCTATCTACGCGCCCATACTTTTAGAGTTAGGGAGGGAGGTCGAGGGTAAGGCTGAAGGCAGGAAATGAGGGCATCCATAATGATGAGCAGAAGTGATGCAAGAGCGAATAGGGCAAGACCGAAGGCAGGAAGCTGATTGAGACCGACAGGCCAGCACAATGGTTAGCACTGTTGCTTCACAGCGCCACGGTCCCAGGTTCAATTCTGGCTTGTGTCACTGTCTATGCGGAGTCTGCACATTCTCCCTGTGAAAGGGTGGGTTTCCTCCGGGTGCTCCCGGTTTTCTCCCATAAATCCCGAACGACGTGCTTGTTGGGTGAATTGGACACTCTGAATTCTCCCTCTGTGTACCCGAACAGGCGCCGGAGTGTGGCGACTAGGGGATTTTCACAGTAACTTCATTGCAGTGTTAATGTAAGCCTACTTATGATAATAAAGATTATTATTATTAGGAGCATGGGAGAGGAGATTGGGGACAAGGCCAAGTGTAGAAGATGATGTTGAGAGGTATTGAAAAGAGTGAGGCAGAGTGTTCCACTGTGTTAGCATGTCCATGCAAATGATCCAAACCCAGCCACCAATAGTGAGAGGAAAAGTTCAAAATGTAAAGAATGATTTTTTAGAAGTTGTGGAACCCAAAACAACAGGTGCCCCTGGTATGGGCGATATGAAACTGGGAGACATTTCTCAATATTCAGTTAGTATTGGGGTGTGTGAAAGATATGTTATGAATCTAAGCTAATGGAGAATTTCCAAGTGGTAAAAGATGGACTGAATGAAAACTGGACAATCTGAAATAATAAGGGGCTGTTTAGCACAGGGCTAAATCGCTGGCTTTGAAAGCAGACCACGGCAGGCCAGTAGCACGGTTCAATTCCCGTGCCGGCCTCCCCGAACAGGCGCCGGAATGTGGCGACTAGGGGCTTTTCACAGTAACTTCATTGAAGCCTACTTGTGACAATAAGCGATTTTCATTTTTTTTTTTTCATCTCACTGAGCTCAAAAAGCTCATGTTGATGTGGTTTAAAACTATACAAATGGAAGTATGGCATTGGAATTTATTTGCAGTCTGTTGAAAAACCAGCATGCACTAGAGATAAGAGGATGTCAGTGAGCAAATTGACCAAAATACAAATTCTGATTTTGACAGATCTGTTACTTGCTATAAAAAATAAACACATCCATGTTTGATTGATTGATTTATTGTCACATGTACCGAAGTACAGTGAAAAGTATTTTTCTGCGGCCAAGGAAACATACACAGTACGTACATAGTAGACAAAAAGAATAATCGATATAAAGTACATCGACAAATAGTGATTGGTTACAGTGCGGAACAAGGACCAAACAAAGCAAATATAGGAGAAGCATAGGGCATCGTGAATAGTGTTCTTACAGGGAATAGATCAGTTCAAGGGAGACTCATTGAGTCTAATAGCTGTGGGGAAGAGGCATTCAGACTTCTGTATCTTCTGCCTGATGAAAGGGTCTGGAAGAGGGCAAAGCATCAAGTCAACAACCACATGGCAAGATACGCTAAATGTTCCTGGGAGAAGCCAGAATTATGGTTTTAAAAATGTATAGTTTATTAACGCTATGTCAAAAAGATAATTATATCTGCAGTTTTTGAGTTCAAATGCTGATAGCTCTGACATGGTTGTGTAAAAGATGCATATTCTGAACATCAAGTTTCAAAAGTAAAATTATACATGTCACATAGTTGTTTGCTGGCATTATCCAACTAAGTGCATATAATGCTCAATATTACAGATGCTATCAAACATTCTCCACATTATGGTCTGACTGCAGAGACTGCTGACTTCAGATGGCGTATCTGTCGTGCTGGTTAAGTGTAAGCTGCCTAGTTCTAAAGTGAGTACTGCACTAACTAGAACAACTCTTGTCCATAGAGGAGATCTAGGAGTCATTGATGTTTGGAAGCACTTCCCAACAATGAAAGCAGTGGAACTGTGCAATATTTAGCAGATCATCGGTTTAAAAAACATTTCTGATGCACGGTTATGTATCCGCAGATGCTGCCAGACCTGAGTAACTAGCATTTTCTGATTTTTATTTCAGATTTTAAGCAACATTATATTTTGCGATTGCAAAAGAAAGCTATGTTTGTGAGTTAGCCAGCAATGTGCAAGTTGATGCATTATCATTCTGAAGTTTTGAATAAAGTGCACTGGTGATGGCATTAGTTTTCTATAAATGCCCTTATGTGATGATTGCACGGCAGAAACCATTGATAATCCTAGAGCAAAGTACTGTCTCAGCAAGTTTACAGAGCTATAGCATATTGAGGACACTGCTAGACGATCCATAGAGTCCCTAAAGTGCAGAAGGAGGCCATTCGGCCTATCCGGTCTGCACAGACCCTCTGAAAGAGCACCCTACCTATGCCCACTTCCGCACATCTTTGGACACGAAGGGGCAATTTGGCTTAGCCAATTCACCTAACCTACACATCTTTGACTGGAGGAAACTCACTCCGACACTGGGAGCGCACACATACAGACGGTAACCCAAGGCCTGAATCAAACTCGGGTCCTGACTATGTGATGCTTCAATGCTAACCACTGCTGGCGGTGTTTTCGAGAATTGTCTGAACTGGGCTACACTTCCAAAGAAATTGTCATTGAAGCCTATCACGATGCAAAAGTCATTGCCTGGTACCTCCAAGAAATAGGGAATGGCAAAAGGTATTCTATTTCATTACGAGACAATATTTAGAAGTTCAATTTTTGGAAAATGAGCGTTAAAGTGGTCTGCGTTCAATAATAAAAGTGCTGGTTCTCGCCATATCTGATTACAACATGGAAAATTGTGGTAAACTCCAGTGCCAAGTAGTCTTAAACCTACCTGTGCAAACCGGTTTGATGACATTTATTATTGCAGATAAATTTAAAGCAGCTGTATTTCGTGCATTTGCTTGACGTGGTAGCTTACACCCTAAAATTAGAGCAGTTTACAAAGTTGGCTAGGTTAGTTGATGTATCTGCCACTTTAAAAGGCTCCAGTTTCATGATCAAAACCAAGTCCCACGACAGACTGGAAGTTGCCCTCATAAGATGGTTGAAATGGGTAAAACCCTACCTCACAATACAAAGATGTCAACGTTGAAAGAATGTTCCATCAGTGAAAAATGGAGAAAGACAAACACAATGTCCAGCATAATGTAAGTCATGTTCAGTGAATATCAATGTTATTTACTTTGCTACATGTATGCTGTAAGTGGGTTTTTTTTAAATGTAAATTGCTCATGGACAAAATGTAGTGCTCAGGGAAATTTGTAACATAGAACAATACAGCGCAGTACAGGCCCTTCAGCCCACGATGTTGCACCGAAACAAAAGCCATCTAACCTACACTATGCCATTATCATACATATGTTTATCCAATAAACTTTTAAATGCCCTCAATGTTGGCGAGTTCACTACTGTAGCAGGTAGGGCATTCCACGGCCTCACTACTCTTTGCGTAAAGAACCTACCTCTGACCTCTGTCCTATATCTATTACTCCTTCCTATAATGCGGTGACCAGAACTGTACGCAATACTCCAAATGCGGCCGTACCAGAGTTTTGTACAGCTGCAACATGACTTCCCGACTCCGGAACTCAATCCCTCTACCAATAAAGGCCAACACTCCATAGGCCTTCTTCACAACCCTATCAACCTGGATGGCAACTTTCAGGGATCTATGTACATGGACATCTAGATCCCTCTGCTATCCACACTTTCAAGAACTTTACCATTAGCCAAATATTCCGCATTCCTGTTATTCCTTCCAAAGTGAATCACCTCACACTTCTCTACATTAAACTCCATTTGCCACCTCTCAGCCCAGCTCTGCAGCTTATCTATATCCCTCTGTAACCTGCTACATCCTTCCACACTATCGACAACACCTGCCCAGCAAAATAAAATTCAGAGGGGGCATTGGTCTCAACCGAAAATCTATCCATGCCATTTCTCCTGGATGTTGTTGAACCTCGTGTTTCCAGCATTTTCTCATAAAATCATAGAATTTACAGTGCAGAAGGAGGCCATTCAGCCTATCGAGTCTGTACCGGCAAAATTATACATATACTTAAACCCATAACCCCACCTAACCTTTTCTTTGGACACCAAGGGCAATTTAGCATGGCCCATCCACCTAACCTGCACATCTTTGGACTGTGGGAGGGAACCGGAGCACCCGGAGGAAACTCCTGCAGACACCGGGAGAACGTACAGACTCCGCACAGACAGTGACCAAACCAGGAATTGAACCTGGAACGTGAGCTGTGAGGCAACAATGCTAACCACTGTGCTACCATGCCACTCGTTTGATTCTGGCATTGATTCCTAATTTACTCAATTAAAACCAATTTATTCTGGTGAAGAGATCTGTTCCAGGGATATTTACTTCCCTTTGGAAGGACTAATTGTATAGCCAGGAATAATAGGCTGCTCTTTTGGACCAGTTGGAAATGGCGACTGAATGTCATTAAGGAGGATTTTTATTTTATTCTTTCATGGGCAAGGCCAGTATTCAGTTCCCATCACTAATTACCCTTGATGGGGATAGTGAGCTGCTTTCTTGAACTGCTGCAATCCATGTGGTGCACTTCCACAATGTAGTTAGGTCAGGAGCTTCAGGATTTCAGCCAGTCAGACTGAAAGTTGCTCGAAGTTGGCGGTCTCATGCATGTGCAACCCTCATCATTCTAGATGGCCGAGAGAGATCAAGCACTTGGGAAGGGCCGCTAAAGCTTCGGCAAGTTTCTGCAGAGCATCTTGCGGACACACTGTAGCCATATATTGGTGGTGGAGGGGGTCAGAGTTTAAGATAGCGGATGAACACAATAACAAAGAGATAGGGAGGTGGAGGAGTAGACCATACAGCCCATCGAGCCTGCAGTGCTATGCATAGAAAATAGGAGTAAGTCACTCAGCCCTTTGAGCCTGCCTCCATCTAATATGATCATGGCCGAACCTTTATATCGACACCATACTCCTGTTCTTTCCCTTTCCTCTTGATGCCTTTAAAGTTTAGAAATCTATCTACTTCTTGCATATATTCAGTGATCTGACCCCCACAGTCTTGTGTGGTAGAGAATTCCACAAGTTCACCACCCTCTGCAGACATTTCACCTCATCACAGTCCTAAATGGCCTACCCTTTATCCTGAAAGTTAATTCCTGCATCCAATCTGTCCAGCCTTGTCAAGAGTTTCATTTGTTTCAATTTGATCTTGGGCTTTAACTCCACTTTCCTTCCTCATCTTCCCATCTCTTGATTCCCTGACAGACCAAAAATGTGTCTTATCCCAGCCTTGTTAATGATAGAGTATCCACAATCCTCTTTTTTTATTTTTCTTTATTTAGTCATTCACTGGATGAGATTGTCGCTGGCTAGGCCAGCGTTTATTAACACCCCTAATTGCCCTTGAGAAGGTGTTGGTGAGCCGCTGCCTTTAACCGCTGCAGTCTATGTGGCAATAGGAAGGGAGTTCCATGGCTCCCAGTGACGCTGATGGAACGGCAATATTATTTCAAGTCAGGATGATGGGTGGCTTGGAAGGGACTTGTAGGTGATGGTGTTCGCATGCACCTGCCGCCTTTGTCCTAGGTGGCGAAGATTGTGGGTTTTGAAGGCACTGTTGAAGGAGCCTTGGGTGAGTTCCTGCAGTACAAGTTGTAGATGGTCCACACTGCTGCCACCGTGTCATCTGGTGAAGGGAGTAAATGTTTACGGTTGTGGATAGGTGCCAATCAAACGGGCTTTGCCCTGGATGTTGTCAAGTTTGTTGAATATTGTTGGAGCTGCACTCATCCAGGCAAGTGCAGAGCATCCATCGCAAGATATGAATTTTGTAGATGGTGGACAAGCTTTGGAGAGTCAGAATATGAGTTACTCACCACATAGTTCCAAGCCTCTGACCTGGAGATTCTAATACTGGTAGCCACAGTATTTACCAGTTCAGTTTCTGGACAATGGTAACCCCCTAGGATGTTATGAGGGATTTAGTGATGGTAATGCCATTGAATGTCATGGGGAGTTGGTGAGAATTTTGTGTTTTAATTCCATCACCTCTCATTCTCCGGTCCGATAGAATAGTGGTTAGCACTGTTGGTTCACAGCTCCAGGGTCAGGTTTGATTTCCGGCTCGGGTCACTGTCTGTGTGGAGTTTGCACGTGCTCCCTGTGTCAGTGTGGGTTTCCTCTGGGTGGTCCGGTTTCCTCCCACAGTCCAAAGATGTGCAGGTTAGGTGGATTGGCCATGCTAAATTGCCCTTAGTGTCCAAAAAGGTTAGGTGGGGTTATGGGGATAAGGTGGAGGTGTGGGCTTCAGTCGGGTGCTCTTTCCAAGGGCTGGTGCAGACATGATGGGCTGAATGGCCTCCTTCTGCACTTTAAATTCTATGATTCTATGTCATGGGCCAAATTTACTCAATCACTTGTAATTGGGCCCTGGGAATGAGGCCCAATCTAGTGAACTCTTGCTGTACTTGCCTACAATGCAAGTTTGTCTTTCCATAAATATGGACACCAAAACTGCAGACACTACTTCAGATGGGGTGCTAATTAAGCGGGCTGCTTTGCCCTGGATGCTGATGAGATTCTCGAATGTTGTTGAAGCTGCACTCCTCCAGACAAGTGGAAAGTATTCTATCACCTATCAATTTGGCACGGTAGTGCAGTGGTTAGCACTTGCTTCACAGCGCCAGGTTCGATTCCCAGTTTGGGTCAATGTCTGTGCGGAGTCTGCATGTTCTCTCCATGCCTGCGTGGGTTTCCTCCGGGTGCTCCGGTTTCCTCCCACAAGTCCCGAAGGACGTGCTGTTAGGTAATTTGGTCATTCTGGATTCTCCCTCAGTGTACTCGGAACAGGCGCTGGAATGTGGCAACAATGGACTTTTCGCAGTAACTTCATTTCAGTGTTTATGTAAGTCTACTTGTGACAATAAAGGTTATTTTTAATTTTTAAATGAGCCCTTTCCTGGGAATGCAGAGTATCCAGTCTCTGATTTGCTTTTTTTAGTCACAGTATTTATGTGGCTTGTCCAATTTCTGATCAATGATGACCCCGTGATAGTGATGGTGAGAGGTTCAAGGATGATGATGCAATTAAATGCCAAGCGAAGGTAGTTTGGATGCCTTGTGCTGAAGATGGTCACCGTTTGATATACCTGTTACTTGCCATCTATTGGTTCAATCCAGGATCTTGTCCACATCTGCTGTACATGGACTGTTTCATTATTTGCAGAAATATCAGCAATCTAGCTCATCAGCTGAGCGAGGGCAGCAGTTGTTAATCAGACAGTTTCCTTGCCTATGTTTAACCTGTTTCAGAAGACTTCATGGGGCCAGATATCGAGTGCATATCATGGTGGGGCCACAGTCTATTGTGAGGATCCACATGGCTACTCCCTCCTGATTCAACCCTATGTCATTGCCTCTGGACGTACCCATGGATGGTGATGGAGGATTCTGGAAAGTTGGCTGAAACGTATAATTCTGAGTATGGCTATATCAGACTGTTCCTTGACTGGTCTTTAGAACAGCTCTTCCAACCTTGGCACAAGTCCCCAGATCTTAAGTGAGGAGGATTTTGAAGGATTGACTGGGGTAGGTGTACCATCGACATGCCCATTTCCTAGGCTTGTGCTGCTTGACCCATCCTGTTTTTATTATACCTATTCATGGCTGTTTGATATAACTGAGTCACCAGCCAGGCCAGTTTGGAAGGTTACATTGGGGTACCTCGGAACCCCCCACGGGGCCGGAGGGGATGAGGCGCTTCTTAGATGGGCTGACCTTCCCAAAGGGGGATGGTAGAGGGGCTGGGGGCCCCGATTAGGGCTGAAGAAGTAATGGGGGGCCTGAAGGCCATGCAATCGGGTAAAGCCCTGGGGCCGGACGGGTATCCAGTGGAGTTCTACAATAAGTTCTCTGGGATAGTGGGGCCGGTGCTGGTTATGGTGTTTAACGAGGCGAGGGACAATGGGGTGTTACCCCCAACGATGTCGCAAGCCACCATCTCGCTGATATTAAAACGGGATAAAGATCCGGAAGCCTGTGGGTCCTATAGGCCAATCTCCTTGTTTAATGTTGACGCTATACTACTGGCCAAGATCCTGGCGTCCAGAATCGAAGACTGTACCAGATGTGATTATGGAGGACCAAACGGGGTTTGTAAAGGGCAGGCAGCTGGTAGCCAACCTAACAAGGCTACTCAATGTGATTATGATGCCCCCAGACGGCAGAGAGGTGGAGGTAGTGGTGTCAATGGATGCCGAAAAGGCTTTTGACCGGGTGGAGTGGGACTATTTATGGGAGGTGCTGGGACGGTTTGGGTTTGGGGAAGGCTTTGTGGACTGGGTTAGACTGCTATATCAGGCCCCGGAGGCTAGTGTAAGGACGAACAGGATGACAACTTGAGTATTTTCGAC
Organism: Scyliorhinus torazame; assembly: GCF_047496885.1. Lineage (NCBI taxonomy): Eukaryota > Metazoa > Chordata > Chondrichthyes > Carcharhiniformes > Scyliorhinidae > Scyliorhinus > Scyliorhinus torazame. The sequence continues at coordinate 11,899,290 of NC_092735.1, read as the reverse complement.
TATACCGTGGGACAAGACTGGGTGCCCCCTCTCCATTGCTGTTTGCGTTGGCCATCGAAACGCTGGCAATTGCTCTGAGAGTGGCAAGGGGATGGAAGGGAATGGTCGGGGGTGGGGGGGGGGGGGGGGGGGGGGGGGGGGGGGGGGGGGGGGGGGGGGGGGGGGGGTGGTGAGAACACAAGGTCTCGCTCTACGCGGATGATCTGCTTTTGTACGTGTCGGATCCAGTGGCAGGGATGGACGGGATTATGGAAATCCTAGGGGAATTTGGCCGGTTTTCGGGGTACAAGTTGAACATGGCAAAGAGCGAGATGTTTGTGGTGCAGGCGAGGGGGTCAGGAGAATAGGCTGAGGGAGCTACCGTTTAGGCTGGTTGGGGAAAGTTTTAGGTATTTAGGGATACAGGTGGCACAGGACTGGGGCAGGATGCATAAGTTGAACTTGTCTCGGGTGGTGGAGCAAATGAGGAGCGAGTTTCGGAGATGGGGTGCACTCTCGCTGTCACTAGCAGGGAGAGTACAGACGGTGAAGATGACCTTCCTCCTGAGATTCCTATTTATTTTTCAGTGTCTCCCTACTTTCATTCCGCGGTCCTTTAAAGGGATCAATAAAATCATCCTGGGATTTGTTTGGGTGGGGAGATCCCCGCGGGTAAAGAGGGGTTGCTGGAACGGAACCGTAGCAAGGAGGGACTGACGTTGCCGAACCTCAGCAACTACTACTGGGCGGCTAACATAGTCATGATAAGGAAATGGTGGTGGGTATGGGTTCGGTTTGGGAGCAGGTGGAGGCTGCTTCATGCAGGGGCACCAGCTTGGCAGCCCTGGTCACGGCTCCTCTGCCGCTCCCGCCGGCCAGGTACTCCACCAGTCCTATAGTGGTGGCGGCTCTGCGGATTTGGGGCCAATGGAGGAAGCATGCGGGGGAAGTGGGAGCGTCGGTCTGGTCCCCAATATGCGACAACCATTGATTTGTCCCAGGGAATATGGACGGCGGGTTTCGAGCATGGTGGAGGGCGGGGGTGGAAAGGATGGGCAACTTGTTCCTGGAAGGGAGCTTCGCGAGCGTGAGGGCGCTGAAGGAGAAGTTTGGGCTGGCAAGGGGAAATGACTTTTGGTACTTGCAGGTGCGGGACTTCGTACGTAGACAGGTCCCGTCCTTTCCACGCCTTCCACCAAGGGGGATCGAGGACAGGGTAGTTTCCAGAGGAGAGGGGAGAGTCTCGGATATTTATAAGGAGCTTATGGGGGCAGAGGATGCAGGGACCGAGGAACTGAAACTCAAGTGGGAGGAGGAGCTTGGTGGGGAGTTGGAGGGAGGCGTATGGGCAGACTGAGGGTAAATGCAACCGCAACATGTGCCAGGCTCGGCCTGATTCAGTTCAAGGTAGTTCACCGGGCCCACATGACGGTGGCCCGGATGAGTAAATTATTTGGGCTGGAGGACAAGTGTGCTAGATGTGCGGGAGGACCAGCGAACCACGTCCACATGTTCTGGGCGTGCCCAAAACTCAGGGGTTACTGGCAGGGATTTGCGTACGTCATGTCCCGGGTACTGAAAACAAGGGTGGCGATGAGTCCAGAGGTGGCGATTTTTGGGGTGGCGGAGGACCTGAGAGTCCAGGGGGGGATAGAGGCCAACGTTGTGGCCTTTGCTTCCTTGGTAGCCCGCCAACGAATACTGTTGGCCTGGAGGGACTCAAAGCCCCCAAAGACCGAAGTATAGCTGTCGGACATGGCAGGTTTTCTTGGCTTGGGAAAAATCAAGTTCGCCTTACGAGGATCACTATCAGGGTTCACCCGGAGGTGGCAACCATTCATCGACTTCTTCACGGGGAACCAATCGTCAGCGGGGTGGGAGGGGGGGGGGTAGAATAGTGTAGAGTAGGGGGGAAGAATAGGCGGGTCTATTTGCGAGAGAGGAACTGTTATTTGCACTATGTTTTTGTAATTGATATTTGCACTATGTTTTTGTAATTGATATTTGCACACTAATGTATATTGTTACTGTTTACAATGCCAAAAATACCTTAATAAAATGGTTTGATAAAAAAAAGAGTCACATTGGGGGCGGCACGGTGGCGCAGTGATTAGCACTGTTGCCTCACGGCACCCAGGACCCGGGTTCAATCCGGGCTCCAGGTCACTGCCCATGTGGAGTTTGCACATTCTCCCCGTGTCTGCGTGGGTCTCACCCCCACAACCCAAAGATGTGCCAGATAGGTAGATTGGCCATGCTAAATTGCCCCTTAATTGGAAAAGAAGAGTCACATTGTTGTGCAATCACAGTAACGTTTTATTCCAGATTTATTTAAGGTCTCCTCAATTCAAATTCGCAAACTCTCATGGTGGGATTTGAACTTCCATCTCCAAATTATTATTCAGCCTCTCGACTCCAAGCATTATGCTACCTTACCCGGTATCAAAACATGTGCTGAGTTCAATGCTCTGTATCATGGGGAGTATCATGTATTACGTCGAGGTACAAATAGTCATGGAAAAAAGAACTGACCAGAGTTACTCTCATTGGGCAACAAGATCTCATGTGCTGCCCATCCAGCTGAAGATTATTTTAACCAATGTAACGTTTTGGTGAATGCAGCAAAAGTGACTCATTTAGAGGTGTGTTTTGACTTTAAATAACTTGCCTTACACAGTGCAGCAGAGTGTAATTTATTAGAGTTTTTCATGTACAACTTCATAAGTACATTTTACGCGTGAGATCATTCCTATCCAAATGGGGTCTGCCCAAACCTCAAATGTCCATTCCCTGCAGCCATGGACACTGAGACAAGTTGACCATTTTCATTCCCTCTCTGTCTGAGTAGAGATATTCCGTTGTACAACTCCATGGCAAGACACAGTACATAAAGGAATATATGTGTTCGCGATTTATCAAAAACAATCCCAGACCCCCGATCGCCAAGGGGATATTTCTATACAATCTGCAGTTGTTAGTTCCCACTTTTTTATTTGGCCAGCATATTGCATTCCATGGTGGGGGACCACTTGCAATCACTCCTGGTCCATCCATTGGAATTTACTGCTTGAAACACTTCTACCTGGGATGGAATACCAGTGAAGAGTGAGCAGGCAAGCAGTACACTAACTATTGGCTGTTGTGCGAGGCGTGACCAGCTCTTCCCTGTGACCATGCTTGGGCTGGAGTGAGCAAAGCTATTTTGACAGCTACGGCAAACTGAAGATGTATTTCCCATAAGCTTGGGACATCATTGGGAATTTCCACACCTTGCTGGCGCCGGGTTGTACATAACGCCACATACACAAAATGAGAAGGATCACAGAATTCAAACCCTAACACAATGCTAACAACCCTCCATGGAGTCAAGGCAGAATGTAGCTGCTTGGATCACCATAATCCAGGGGCTCTGATGATGATGATGGTGGACCGTTTTCTGCTTACTTGCAGCCCCGACATCTCCTGTGATTACACCAGCGATGTGGAGCTCTTGCCAATCTCTGGGGGAGATGGTGACTGCCTTCAGCCATTGCACTAACAATTTTTAAATTGTCCTGTCCACTCAGCTGGAGTATCTTCCAATCATGCTTTAGGGTATCAATTATTTTTCACCTTATTTTTGAAAATGCTGAGAGCGTAAGTCAGAAGCAGCTAAAATGATCTAGGTGATTAAATCCCTTCCTGTAATTAATATTTCAACATCAAACCCTAAAATACCTCCTCAAATAAACAATGGGAGCCAATCTTGGCGTCACAGTACAATATGTTATTTGCCAAATTGTGGAGTCCTGCATCAGGACCAGTCAATGTTAGCAGCTCAACCCTATACTGTGAACCTGGAAAAATGGACTCCATTTAGGGTATTGAAGGGATCTGGGGATAGTGCAGGAAATTGGAGTTGATGAAAGAAGTTGAGCCATAATTTTATTCAATAACAAAGCAGGCATGATGGGACGATGGTGTAGCTCTCTGACCGCAAGGATATGTATTGGGTGAATGGGCATTGATGTGTGTCAGGGAGTGGGCAACAAACACAGAGGGTGCAAAGTGGGAAGCTGGCCAACAGAGCTGTTGCTTAAACAATTGCTAGTTTGCTTGTCCCAACCACTGTTAAATCAGTAGCCTTTATCCTAACGTCGAGTGGGCCCACATGTAATCCACAAGATAAACTGATGTTTAACCTTCATGCCTTGATGCGGCGAGCAGGGTGTTAGAAGTTTCCACCGTGCTAACGTGGGTGAATGCTCGCATGTGGGCTTTCAATTCCTGTCCTAGCTCATGTGGAATCACAGAGTTTGAATTCTAGTGCCAGCTTTGAAATTCAGTGGTGCAATATGTTCTACTTCGGGGAGGAAATCCTGGCTAAGGGGATTTTCACACTGGAAGAATGGGTGGGGATTCAAATGGCAGCAAGGACAAATATTTTAATGATCTAATTGCATTTTGCACACATTCATTACATTGTGAATGAATTCACCGAGTAAATATTAAAAACTGAGTAGCCACCTCTACCAAGCTGTATAGACAAACTATTTGTTACAATTTCTGTGCTGTTAGCTGTGAGCTTGACTGAGAAGTGGCATCTTTACCCTCTTTAACCCTGGAAGTTCGCTTCCTTGTACAGATTCTCAAGGTCAGTGCAGATGATTTTAAAAACCTTTGAGAATGAATCTTGCATCTGTCCAGTCATATCACCTGGGTACATCTCGGTCAACACTTTCACAGCAATATTGGTGATTAACTAGGAGAAAATACAGAGGGTGAGTAAATGGATATGTTCAATATAAAATTAACATGTGTCACCTTGTCCAGCTTGGCACTGGTTCCTTTTTAAAAAAATTTTTAGATCTCCCCAATTCATTTTTTACAATTAAGGGGCAATTTAGCGTGACCAATTCACCTACCCTGCACATCTTTTGGGTTGTGGGGGCGAAACCATCGCAAACATGGGGAGAATGGGACTTCCGGGTGCGGCGATGACCAGCTGAGTCGCACGTTTCGGCAGCTCCCTGTGAAACGGACTTTTGGGCTCTTGATAGGAGCCCCAACGGCAATTTTGACGGCTAAAAACACTGTGCGGTAAACCAGAAGGGAATCCCCCCTGGATACGGATGGAAAAAGGAGGGGGAAGTGGCCAGATTGCAGTGGATCCTTTAGAACAGCGGCAAGGAAGGCAAGCAAAAACCAAGATGGCGTCGGAAGGTGGCAGTTTAACATGGGGCCCTGAACAACAAGAGTTCTTGAAATGCTGTGTGGAAGAGATCAAAAAGGAAATGAAGAAAGAGCTGTTGGCCCCGATACTACAGGCGATCGAAGGGCTAAGGGAGGAACAAAAGACCCAGGAGCGGGAGCTTCGGGTCGTGAAGGCAAAGGCAGCCGAGAATGAGGACGATATACAGGGCCTGGTGGTGAAGACGGAGACGCAGGAGGCACATCAGAAACGATGTGTGGAAAGGTTGGAGGCACTGGAAAACAACACAAGGAGGAACAACCTGAGGATTCTTGGTCTTCCTGAAGGTGTGGAGGGAGCGGACGTCGGGGCATATGTGAGCACGATGCTGCACTCGTTAATGGGAGCGGAGGCCCCGGCAGGTCCGTTGGAGGTGGAGGGAGCACACCGAGTGATGGCGCGAGGACCGAGAACAGGAGAAATTCCCAGAGCCATAGGGGTGAGATTCCTCCGTTTTAAGGATAGAGAAATGGTCCTTAGATGGGCGAAGAAAACTCGGAGTAGTAAATGGGAGAACGCGGTGATCCGCGTTTATCAAGACTGGAGTGCGGAGGTGGCGAGAAGGAGGGCGAGCTTTAATCGGGCCAAGGCGGTGCTTCATAAAAAGAAGATAAAATTTTTAATGCTGCAACCGGCAAGACTGTGGGTCACATATCGAGAGAGGCACCACTACTTTGAGACGGCGGATGAAGCGTGGACTTTTATTGTGGAAGAAAAACTGGAATGAGCGGGTTATTAAAAAGAACGTTCGAACAAAGTGGTGGGGCGAATGTGGGGGGCAAAGAGGGGTTTTATGTACTAATCCTGCGATGTGGTAACTTTTCTCTCTCCCACAGGTGGTGATGGGGGGAGGAGGGGAGGTGGAGGAGATGGGGCGTTGGCCATTGGGAGCGGGGCCAAGGGAGAAGCGCGGGCTTGGTTCCCGCGCTATGATAATCATGGCGGGAATAGAGAAGCAGGAAGGAGGGGGCGTCGCACGGTGCGAGCCGAGGTCACGGGGGGAAGCCGAGGTCAGCCAGAGTTTGCTGACTTCTGGGAGCAACATGGGGGGAGTAATTACGCTAGCGGGGGATCTAGCGGGGGGGGTGGGAGGGGGGAATTACTGGGTTGCTGCTGCTGGGGAGAGGGGGGAGCTGGTATGGGAGAGGATGGGCGGGGGGGCACCGCCTGGGGGAGATACAGCTGCGTGGGTGAGGAGCTGGAAAAAGGTGATGGCTAATCGACAAGGGGGGGGGGGGGGGGTAGGAAGCCCCCCAACTCGGCTGATCACGTGGAACGTGAGAGGGCTGAACGGGCCGATAAAGAGGGCACGGGTACTCGCACACCTTAAGAAACTTAAGGCAGATGTGGTTATGTTACAGGAAACGCACCTGAAACTGATAGACCAGGTTAGGCTACGCAAAGGTAGGGTGGGGCAGGTGTTCCATTCGGGGCTAGATGCGAAAAACAGGGGGGTGGCTATATTAGTGGGGAAGCGGGTAATGTTCGAGGCAAAGACTATAGTGGCGGATAACGGGGGCAGATACGTGATGGTGAGTGGCAAACTACAGGGGGAGACGGTGGTTTTGGTAAACGTATATGCCCCGAACTGGGATGATGCCAATTTTATGAGGCGGATGCTAGGACGCATTCCGGACCTAGAGATGGGAAAGCTGATAATGGGGGGAGATTTTAATACGGTGTTGGAACCAGGGCTGGATAGATCGAAGTCCAGGACTGGAAGGAGGCCGGCAGCAGCCAAGGTACTTAAAGATTTTATGGAGCAGATGGGAGGTGTAGACCCGTGGAGATTTAGCAGACCTAGGAGTAAGGAGTTCTCGTTTTTCTCCTATGTCCATAAAGTCTACTCGCGAATAGACTTTTTTGTGCTGGGTAGGGCATTGATCCCGAAGGTGAGGGGAACGGAGTATACGGCTATAGCCATTTCGGATCACGCTCCACACTGGGTGGACTTGGAGATAGGTGAGGAAACAGGAGGGCGCCCACCCTGGAGAATGGACATGGGACTAATGGCAGATGAGGGGGTGTGTCTAAGGGTGAGGGGGTGCATTGAAAAGTACTTGGAACTCAATGATAATGGGGAGGTCCAGGTGGGAGTGGTCTGGGAGGCGTTGAAGGCGGTGGTTAGAGGGGAGCTGATATCAATAAGGGCACATAAAGGGAAGCAGGAGAGTAAGGAACGGGAGCGGTTGCTGCAAGAACTTTTGAGGGTGGACAGACAATATGCGGAAGCACCGGAGGAGGGACTGTACAGGGAAAGGCAAAGGCTACATGTAGAATTTGACTTGCTGACTACAGGCACTGCAGAGGCACAATGGAGGAATGCACAGGGTGTACAGTACGAATATGGGGAGAAGGCGAGCAGGTTGCTGGCACACCAATTGAGGAAAAGGGGAGCAGCGAGGGAAATAGGGGGAGTGAGGGATGAGGAAGGAGAGATGGAGCGGGGAGCGGAGAGAGTGAATGGAGTGTTCAAGACATTTTATAAAAAATTATATGAAGCTCAACCCCCGGATGGGAGGGAGAGAATGATGGGCCTCTTGGATCGGCTGGAATTTCCCAAGGTGGAAGAGCAGGAAAGGGTGGGACTGGGAGCACAGATCAAGGTAGAAGAAGTGGTGAAAGGAATTAGGAGCATGCAGGCGGGAAAGGCCCCGGGACCGGATGGATTCCCAGTCGAATTCTATAGAAAATATGTGGACTTGCTCGCCCCGGTATTGACGAGGACCTTTAATGAGGCAAAGGAAAGGGGACAACTGCCCCCGACTATGTCTGAAGCAACGATATCGCTTCTCTTAAAGAAGGAAAAGGACCCGCTACAATGCGGGTCCTATAGACCTATTTCCCTCCTAAATGTAGATGCCAAGGTCCTGGCCAAGGTAATGGCAATGAGAATAGAGGAATGTGTCCCGGGGGTGGTCCACGAGGACCAAACTGGGTTTGTGAAGGGGAGACAGCTAAACACGAATATACGGAGGTTGTTAGGGGTAATGATGATGGCCCCACCAGAGGGAGAAACGGAGATAGTAGTGGCGATGGATGCCGAGAAAGCATTTGATAGAGTGGAGTGGGATTATTTGTGGGAGGTGTTGAGGAGATTTGGTTTTGGAGAGGGGTATGTTAGATGGGTGCAGCTGTTGTATAGGGCCCCAGTGGCGAGCGTGGTCACGAATGGACGGGGATCTGCATATTTTCGGCTCCATAGAGGGACAAGGCAGGGATGCCCTCTGTCCCCATTATTGTTTGCACTGGCGATTGAGCCCCTGGCGATAGCATTGAGGGGTTCCAAGAAGTGGAGGGGAGTACTTAGGGGAGGAGAAGAGCACCGGGTATCTTTGTATGCGGACGATTTGCTACTATACGTGGCGGACCCGGCGGAGGGGATGCCAGAAATAATGCGGATACTTGGGGAGTTTGGGGATTTTTCAGGGTATAAATTGAACATGGGGAAAAGTGAGTTGTTTGTGATGCATCCAGGGAAGCAGAGTAGAGAAATAGAGGACCTACCGTTGAGGAAGGTAACAAGGGACTTTCGTTACCTGGGGATCCAGATAGCTAAGAATTGGGGCACATTGCATAGGTTAAATTTAACGCGGTTGGTGGAACAGATGGAGGAGGATTTCAAGAGATGGGATATGGTATCCCTGTCAATGGCAGGGAGGGTGCAGGCGGTTAAGATGGTGGTCCTCCCGAGATTCCTCTTTGTGTTTCAGTGCCTCCCGGTGGTGATTACGAAGGCTTTTTTTAAAAGGATTGAAAAGAGCATCATGGGTTTTGTGTGGGCCGGGAAGACCCCGAGAGTGAGGAAGGGATTCTTACAGCGTAGCAGGGATAGGGGGGGGCTGGCACTACCGAGCCTAAGTGAGTATTATTGGGCCGCTAATATTTCAATGGTGAGTAAGTGGATGGGAGAGGAGGAGGGAGCGGCGTGGAAGAGATTAGAGAGGGCGTCCTGTAGGGGGACTAGCCTACAGGCTATGGTGACAGCCCCATTGCCGTTCTCACCGAGGAACTACACCACAAGCCCGGTGGTGGTGGCTACACTGAAGATTTGGGGACAGTGGAGACGGCATAGGGGAAAGACTGGAGCCTTGGGGGGGTCCCCGATAAGAAACAACCATAGGTTTGCCCCGGGGGGAATGGATGGGGGATATGGAATGTGGCAAAGAGCAGGAATAACGCAACTGAAAGATCTGTTTGTGGATGGGAAGTTCGCGAGTCTGGGAGCGCTGACCGAGAAATATGGGTTGCCCCAAGGGAATGCATTCAGGTATATGCAACTGAGGGCTTTTGCGAGGCAACAGGTGAGGGAATTCCCGCAGCTCCCGACACAAGAGGTGCAGGACAGAGTGATCTCAAAGACATGGGTGGGGGATGGTAAGGTGTCAGATATATATAGGGAAATGAGGGACGAAGGGGAGACTATGGTAGATGAACTAAAAGGGAAATGGGAAGAAGAGCTGGGGGAGGAGATCGAGGAGGGGCTGTGGGCAGATGCCCTAAGCAGGGTAAACTCGTCGTCCTCGTGTGCCAGGCTAAGCCTGATTCAGTTTAAGGTATTACACAGGGCACATATGACTGGAGCACGGCTCAGTAAATTTTTTGGGGTGGCGGATAGGTGTGCGTGGTGCTCGAGAAGCCCAGCGAATCATACCCATATGTTTTGGTCATGCCCGGCACTACAGGCGTTTTGGATGGGGGTGACAAAGGTGCTTTCAAAAGTAGTAGGAGTCCGGGTAGAACCAAGCTGGGGGTTGGCTATATTTGGGGTTGCACAAGAGCCGGGAGTACAGGAGGCGAGAGAGGCCGATGTTTTGGCCTTTGCGTCCCTAGTAGCCCGCGCAGGATATTGCTAATGTGGAAAGAAGCCAAGCCCCCGGGGGTGGAGACCTGGATAAATGACATGGCGGGGTTTATAAAGCTAGAGCGGATTAAGTTCGTCCTAAGGGGGCCGGCTCAAGGGTTCACCAGGCGGTGGCAACCGTTCGTCGAATACCTCGCAGAAAGATAGACGGAATGGGAAAAAGAAGGCAGCAGCAGCAGCCCAGGATCGGGGGGGGGGGGGGGGGGGGGGAGGAACCAGAAGGACTCTCAGGGTTGTTAATATATACTGTATAGTATGTATAGGTCGTTGCTACAGATAATTATATATTGGACTGTTAAATTATATTTTTGGAGAGTGTTACTTGTGACAAGGCAGTTGCCAATTAGGGCTAGTTTTCATTTTTGTTATTTATTATTTATTCATTTTTTGTTTATAAAATAGGTCATTGTTATTTGTGTTGTTATAATATTGTGTAAAGGACGCACAATGTACTGTGTTGGTTGACCAAAAATTTTCAATAAAATATTTAATAAAAAAAAACATGGGGAGAATGTGCAAACTCCACACGGACAGTGACCCAGGGCCGGGATCGAACCTGGGACCTTGGCGCCGTGAGACTGCAGTGCTACCACTGCACCACCGTGCTGCTCCGCACTGGTTCCTTATAGAGCAGAATCTGAAGTTATGTGTGTGTGAGAGGGTTGTCACATTAAGAACTGCTAATCGTGAGGATAGTCACATTTAGCCTGAGTGCCTTTGGGGGGGTTTGAAAAGTAATATTTTCATCTAGAGGATGATGGAGGTCTGAAACCCACTTGTTTGAAAGCGTGAGGGAGGCAGAAACCCTAATCGTACTAGAGAAACACCTGGATATGCACTTGAGGTGTCCCAGACCAGGGGCTGGAACATGGAATTAGCCTCGTTAACTCTTTGTCACTGACATGGACTCAGTGGGTGGGATTTTCTGGCCCGGTACAGATACAGGGCAAAAGAGTTACTAGGGAGAGGGTAGGGCGTCTTAAGGATAAACAAGGTCATCTATGTACAGATCCACAAGGGATGGGAGAGGTCCAAAATGAACATTTCTCGTCAGTATTTACTGTTGAGAAGGGCATGAATGTTAGGGAAATGAAAAATGATATCTTGAGGAGTGTTTATATGATAGAGAAGGAGGAGTTGGAGTATTAAAGCGCATCAAGATAGATAAATCTCCGGGACCTGATGAAATGTATCCTAGTGGGAGGCTAGGGAGGAAATTATCGGCCTCCTAGCTGAGATATGTGAATCATCGACAGCCAGAGGAGAGGTGCCTGAAGATTGGAGGGTAGCAAATGTTAAGCCCTTGTTTAAGAAGGGCTGTGGGGATAAGCCTGGGAACTACAGACCGGTGAGTAGGTAAGTTGTTAGAAGGTATTCTGAGGGACAGGATCTACAGGCATTTAGACAGGCAAGGGCTAATTAGGGAAAGTCATGTCTCAAGAATTTGATTGAGTTTTTTGAAGGGGTAACCAAGGAGGTAGATGAGGGCAGTGTGGTCGACGTTGTCTACATGGACTTTAGCAAGGCCTTTGACAAGGTACCGCACGGTAGGTTGTTGCAAAAGGTTAAATCTCACGGAACCCAGGGTGAGGTAGCCAATTGGATACAACATTGGCTTGACGACCGAAGCCAAAGGGTGGTTGTGGAGGGTTGTTTTTCAAACTGGAGGCCTGTGACCAGCGGTGTGCCTCAGGGACCGGTGCTGGGTCCACTGTTATTTGTTATACATATAAATGATTTGGGTGATAATGTAGGAGGAAAGGTTAATATGTTTGCATATGTTTGGTGGCATAGTGGATAGTCAAGAAGGTTATATAAGATTGCAACAGGATCTTGACCAATTGGACCAGTGGGCCGATGAATGGCAGATGGAGTTTAATTTGGATAAATGTGAGGTGATGCATTTTGGTAGATCAAATCAGGGCAGGACCTACTCAGTTAATGGTAGGGAGTTGGAGAGAGTTACAGAACAAAGAGATCTAGGGGTACAGGTTCACAGCTCCTTGAAGGTGGAGTTGCAGGGGGACAGGGTGGTGAAGAAGGCATTCAGCATGCGAGGTTTTATTGGTCAGAATATTGATTACAGGAGTTGGGACGTCTTGTTGAAGTTGTACAAGACATTGGTAAGACCACACATGGAACACTGTGTTCAGTTCGGTCACCCTATTATAGAAAGGATATTATTAAACTAGAAAAGAGTGCAGAAGAGATTTACGAGGATGCTACCAGGACTTGATGGTCTCAGTTATAAGGATAGGCTGGGACCTTTTTCCCTGAAGGAAGGAGGCTAATGGGTGATCTTATAGAGGTCTATAAAATAATGAGGAACATAGATAAGGTAGATAGATACGATCGTTTTCCAAAGGTAGAGGAGTCTAGAACTAGAGGGCATAGGTTTAAGATGAGAGGGGAGAGATACAAAAGAGACCAGAGGGGAAATTTCTTCACACAGATGGTGGTGAGCATCTGGAATGGGCTGCTAGAGGCGGGTACGATTTTCTCTTTTAAAAAGCAGTTGGACAGTTACATGGGCAGGGTGGGTATAGAGGGATATGGGCCAAATGCGGGCAAGTGGGACTAGCTTAGTGATAGAAACTGGGCGGCATGGACAAGCTGGGCCAAAGTGCCTGTTTCCATGCTGTAAACATCTATGACTCTATGACTGGAAGATCCCAATGGTTGGCTTCCTCCACTGCAGAATACACTGGGGGCAGAGGACCCTATACAATGGGTTCAAAGAGCAGCCTTCTTTGCTGTTAACCTTTCTATGTTTCGATGTGACAATGTCAAACATGATTCAATTCGAGACATTTCCTGTACGGTCATGTCATACTTACCGTGAAGTTCTGTGGTGGGATCTTATGTTTGTTAATGTGGGAGTCTGCGAGTTCCTTCACATTGGCACCATGGCTGCCCTTCTGTTTCAAGATGTTGCCCAGAGCCCGGAGAACAATGGTGCCATGTTTGCTGACATCCTCGTTGTTACCCAGCTGTTCCACGGCAATGTCCTTAAACTTGGGGAAGTGAGCTTTGGTCTCTTTGTGTTCCTGGAATAATCTGGAGGGAATGGGGGGAGGACATGGAGAAAGACAGGTCAATGTGGCATTTTCACACTTTCTAATCATGAGACACAGGAATTGGGGAGGAAATTGTGGAATTTGTAGCTGGGGTATGTGGTATCATAAACGTAAGAACTGCACGGGTTAATGAAATGTCTCGATCAGCCACTAGAGGGAGCTAGAGTTACAAGTATATAAGACATTGATGCTAAGCCTTGTGGGGAGAGAAGTTAAGGAGATAGCTAGAGTACAGATTGAAGGAAAGATAGTGTGAGTGAGAGCAGATGATAGTTTATTATAGTGTAGAGACTAGTAGTCGATGAGTAGATTATATGTTAATTATCAATTATGTATTATTTAACTCTGTTATTTAAGGATGACATCCGGGCAACAGTAAGGGATGACATCGGTGCTATGGAGGATAAGGTTGAATCTATTTGGGTGGAAATCAGGAATAGTAAGGCGAAAAAGTCACTGATAGGAGTAATCTATAGGCCACCAAATAGTAACATTATGGTGGGGCAGGCAATAAACAAAGGCATACAAAATGATCAGGGGGTTGGATAGGGTGGACAGTGAGAGCCTTCTCCCGCGGATGGATATGGCTGGCACGAGGGGACATAACTTTAAACTGAGGGGTAATAGATATAGGACAGAGGTCAGAGGTAGGTTCTTTACGCAAAGAGTAGTGAGGCCGTGGAATGCCCTACCTGCTACAGTAGTGAACTCGCCAACATTGAGGGCATTTAAAAGTTTATTGGATAAACATATGGATGATAATGGCATAGTGTAGGTTAGATGGCTTTTGTTTCGGTGCAACATCGTGGGCCGAAGGGCCTGTACTGCGCTGTATTGTTCTATGTTCTATGTTCTATGTAAATAACAGATGCATGTAGAAATGGTACAGCAGTTATCATGGGGGATTTTAATCTACATGTTGATTGGTTTAACCAGGTCGGTCAAGGCAGCCTTGAGGAGGAGTTTATAGAATGTATCCGCGATAGTTTCCTCGAACAGTATGTAATGGAACCTACGAGGGAACAAGCGGTCCTAGATCTGGTCCTGTGTAATAGAACATAGAACATAGAACATAGAAAATACAGCACAGAACAGGCCCTTCGGCCCACGATGTTGTGCCGAACCTTTGTCCTAGATTAATCATAGATTATCATTGAATTTACAGTGCAGAAGGAGGCCATTCGGCCCTTTGAGTCTGCACCAGCTCTTGGAAAGAGCACCCTACCCAAACTCAACACCTCCACCCAACACCAAGGGCAATTTGGACATTAAGGGCAATTTATCATTGGCCAATTCACCTAACCCGCACATCTTTGGACTGTGGGAGGAAACCGGAGCACCCGGAGGAAACCCACGCAGACATGGGGAGGACGTGCAGACTCCGCACAGACAGTGACCCAAGCCGGAATCGAACCTGGGACCATGGATCTGTGAAGCAATTGTGCTATCCACAATGCTACCGTGCTGCCCTTAAGAACAAATAAATCTACACTATATCATTTTCCCGTAATCCACGTACCTATCCAACAGCTGCTTGAAGGTCCCTAATGTTTCCGACTCAACTACTTCCACAGGCAGTGCATTCCATGCCCCCACTACTCTCTGGGTAAAGAACCTACCTCTGATATCCCTCCTATATCTTCCACCTTTCACCTTAAATTTATGTCCCCTTGTAATGGTGTGTTCCACCTGGGGAAAAAGTCTCTGACTGTCTACTCTATCTATTCCCCTGATCATCTTATAAACCTCTATCAAGTCGCCCCTCATCCTTCTCCGCTCTAATGAGAAAAGGCCTAGCACCCTCAACCTTTCCTCGTAAGACCTACTCTCCATTCCAGGCAACATCCTGGTAAATCTTCTTTGCACCTTTTCCAGAGCTTCCACATCCTAAAATGAGGCGACCAGAACTGTACACAGTACTCCAAATGTGGCCTTACCAAAGTTTTGTACAGCTGCATCATCACCTCACGGCTCTTAAATTCAATCCCTCTGTTAATGAACGCGAGCACACCATAGGCCTTCTTCACAGCTCTATCCACTTGAGTGGCAACTTTCAAAGATGTATGAACATAGACCCCAAGGTCTCTCTGCTCCTCCACAATGCCAAGAACTCTACCGTTAACCCTGTATTCCGCATTCATATTTGTCCTTCCAAAATGGACAACCTCACACTTTTCAGGGTTAAACTCCATCTGCCACTTCTCAGCCCAGCTCTGCATCCTATCTATGTCTCTTTGCAGCCGACAACAGCCCTCCTTACTATCCACAACTCCACCAATCTTCGTATCGTCTGCAAATTTACTGACCCACCCTTCAACTCCCTCATCCAAGTCATTAATGAAAATCACAAACAGCAGAGGACCCAGAACTGATCCCTGTGGTACACCACTGGTAACTGGGATCCAGGCTGAATATTTGCCATCCACCACCACTCTCTGACTTCTATCGGTTAGCCAGTTCGTTATCCAACTGGCCAAATTTCCCACTATCCCATGCCTCCTTACTTTGTGCAGAAGCCTACCATGGGGAACTTTATCAAATGCCTTACTAAAATCCATGTACACTACATCCACTGCTTTACCTTCATCCACATGCTTGGTCACCTCCTCAAAGAATTCAATAAGATTTGTAAGGCAAGACCTACCCCTCACAAATCCGTGCTGACTATCCCTAATCAAGCAGTGTCTTTCCAGATGCTCAGAATTCCTATCCTTCAGTACCCTTTCCATTACTTTGCCTACCACCGAAGTAAGACTAACTGGCCTGTAATTCCCAGGGTTATCCCTAGTTCCTTTTTTGAACAGGGGCACGACATTCGCCACTCTCCAATCCCCTGGTACCACCCCTGTTGACAGTGAGGACGAAAAGATTATTGCCAATGGCTCTGCAATTTCATCTCTTGCTTCCCATAGAATCCTTGGATATATCCCGTCAGGCCCGGGGGACTTGTCTATCCTCAAGTTTTTCAAAATGCCCAACACATCTTCCTTCCTAACAAGTATTTCCTCGAGCTTACCAATCTGTTTCACACTGTCCTCTCCAACAATATTGCCCCTCTCATTTGTAAATACAGAAGAAAAGTACTCATTCAAGACCTCTTCTATCTCTTCAGACTCAATACACAATCTCCCGCTACTATCCTTGATCGGACCTACCCTCGCTCTAGTCATTCTCATATTTCTCACATATGTGTAAAAGGCCTTGGGGTTTTCCTTGATCCTACCCGCCAAAGATTTTTCATGCCCTCTCTTAGCTCTCCTAATCCCTTTCTTCAGTTCCCTCCTGGCTATCTTGTATCCCTCCAATGCCCTGTCTGAACCTTGTTTCTTCAGCCTTACATAAGTCACCTTTTTTCTCTTAACAAGACATTCAACCTCTCTTGTCAACCATGGTTCCCTCACTCGACCATCTCTTCCCTGCCTGACAGGGACATACATATCAAGGACACGTAGCACCTGTTCCTTGAACAAGTTCCACATTTCACTTGTGTCCTTCCCTGCCAGCCTATGTTCCCAACTTATGCACTTCAATTCTTGTCTGACAACATTGTATTTACCCTTCCCCCAATTGTAAACCTTGCCCTGTTGCACGTACCTATCCCTCTCCATTACTAAAGTGAAAGTCACAGAATTATGGTCACTATCTCCAAAATGCTCCCCCACTAACAAATCTATCACTTGCCCTGGCTCATTACCCAGTACTAAATCCAATATTGCCCCTCCTCTGGTCGGACAATCTACATACTGTGTTAGAAAAGCTTCCTGGACACACTGCACAAACACCACCCCATCCAAACTATTTGATCTAAAGAGTTTCCACTCAATATTTGGGAAGTTAAAGTCGCCCATGACTACTACCCTATGACTTCTGCACCTTTCCAAAATCTGTTTCCCAATCTGTTCCTCCACATCTCTGCTACTATTGGGGGGCCTATAGAAAACTCCTAACAAGGTGACTGCTCCTTTCCTATTTCTGACTTCAACCCATACTACCTCAATAGGGTGATACTCCTCGAACTGCCTTTCTGCAGGTGTTATACTATCTCTAATTAATAATGCCACCCCCCCACCTCTTTTACCACCCTCCCTAATCTTATTGAAACATCTATAACCAGGGACCTCCAACAACCATTTCTGCCCCTCTTCTATCCAAGTTTCCGTGATGGCCACCACATCGTAGTCCCAAGTACCGATCCATGCCTTAAGTTCACCCACCTTATTCCTGATGCTTCTTGCGTTGAAGTATACACACTTCAACCCATCTCCGTGCCTGCAAATACTCTCCTTTGTCAGTGTTCCCTTCCCCACTGCCTCATTACATGCTTTGGCGTCCTGAATATCGGCTACCTTAGTTGCTGGACTACAAATCCGGTTCCCATTCCCCTGCCAAATTAGTTTAAACCCTCCCGAAGAGTACTAGCAAACCTCCCTCCCAGGATATTGGTGCCCCTCTGGTTCAGATGCAACCCGTTCTGCTTGTACAGGTCCCACCTTCCCCAGAATGCGCTCCAATTATCCAAATACCTGAAGCCCTCCCTCCTACACCATTCCTGCAGCCATGTGTTCAACTGCACTCTCTCCCTATTCCTAGCCTCGCTATCACGTGGCACCGGCAACAAACCAGAGATGACAGCTCTGTCTGTCCTGGCTTTCAACTTCCAGCCTAACTCCCTAAACTTGTTTATTACCTCCACACCTCTTTTCCTACCTATGTCGTTGGTACCAATGTGCACCACGACTTCTGGCTGCTCACCCTCCCCCTTAAGGATCCTGAAGACACGATCCGAGACATCCCTGGCCCTGGCACCCGGGAGGCAACATACCTTCCGGGAGTCTCGCTCGCGACCACAGAATCTCCTATCTATTCCCCTAACCATTGAATCTCCTACAACTATTGCTTTTCTATTCTCCCCCCTTCCCTTCTGAGCCCCAGAGCCAGACTCAGTGCCAGAGACCTGGCCGCTAGGGCCTTCCCCCGGCAGGTCATCCCCCCCAACAGCATCCAAAACGGTATACTTGTTTTGAAGGGGAACGGCCACGAGGGATCCCTGCACTGTCTGCCTGTTTGTTTTTTTCCCCCTGACTGTAACCCAGCTATTCTTGTCCTGTACCTTGGGTGTGGTTACCTCCCTGTAACTCTTCTCAATCACCCCCTCTGCCTCCCGGATGATCCGAAGTTCATCCAGCTTCAGCTCCAGTTCCCTAACACGGTCTTTGAGGAGCTGAAGTTGGGTGCACTTCCCGCAGGTATAGTCAGTGGGGACACCGGTGGTATCCCTCACCACCCACATCCTACAGGAGGAGCATGTAACTGGCCTAGCCTCCATCCCCTCTTACCTGACAGAATATAGCTGCTGTGTGGACTAACTAGATCTCCGCCCTCCGACTCTGCTCCCAGTCAGCTACACTTTCTGTAAACTCCTGGCTCTCTTCTCACTCTTTGCGGAAATGTCGGAAACAAAATGAAACAAAATGAAAGGAGCACCTTACTCCCTCCTCACCTAACTCCCTCGGTCACCAAACTCTCACTATCGCACTCAAAAAGCACCAAATTCAGCACTCTGTGCAAACAGGATAATGAGACAGGATTGATTCAGGATCTCATAGTTAGGGATCCTCTCGGAAGGAGCGATCACAATATGGTGGAATTTAAAATACAGATGGAGGGTGAGAAGGTAAAATCAAGCACTAGTGTTTTGTGCTTAAACAAAGGAGATTACAATGGGATGAGAGAAGAACTAGCTAAGGTAGACTGGGATCAAAGACTTTATGGTGAAACAGTTGAAGAACAGTGGAGAACCTTCCAAGTGATTTTTCACAGTGCCCAGCAAAAGTTTATACCAACAAAAAGGAAGGACGGTAAAAAGAGGGAAAATCGACCGTGGATATCTAAGGAAATAAGGGAGAATATCAAATTGAAGGAACAAACATACAAAGTAGCAAAGATCAGTGGGAGACTAGAGGACTGGGAAATCTTTAGGGGGCAACAGAAAGCTACTAAAAAAGCTATAAAGAAGAGTAAGATAGATTATGAGAGTAAACTTGCTCAGAATATAAAAACAGATAGTAAAAGTTTCTACAAATACATAAAACAAAAAAGAATGGCTAAGGTAAATATTGGTCCTTTAGAGGATGAGAAGGGAGATTTAATAATGGGAGATGAGGAAATGGCTGAGGAACTGAACAGGTTTTTTGGGTCGGTCTTCACAGTGGAAGACACAAATAACATGCCAGTGACTGATGGAAATGAGGCTATAACAGGTGAGGACCTTGAGAGGATTGATATCACCAAGGAGGTAGTGATGGGCAAGCTAATGGGGCTAAAGGTCGACAAGTCTCCTGGACCTGATGGAATGCATCCCAGAGTGCTAAAAGAGATGGCTAGGGAAATTGCAAATGCACTAGTGATAATTTACCAAAATTCACTAGACTCTGGGGTGGTCCCGGCGGATTGGAAATTAGCAAACGTGACACCACTGTTTAAAAAAGGAGGTAGGCAGAAAGCGGGTAATTATAGGCCAGTGAGCTTAACTTCGGTAGTAGGGAAGATGCTGGAATCTATCATCAAGGAAGAAATAGCGAGGCATCTGGATGGAAATTGTCCCATTGGACAGACACAGCATGGGTTCATAAAGGGCAGGTCGTGCCTAACTAATTTAGTGGAATTTTTTGAGGACATTAACAGTGCGGTAGATAACGGGGAGCCAATGGATGTGGTATATCTGGATTTCCAGAAAGCCTTTGACAAGGTGCCACACAAAAGGTTGTTGCATAAGATAAAGATGCATGGCATTAAGGGGAAAGTAGTAGCATGGATAGAGGATTGGTTAATTAATAGAAAGCAAAGAGTGGGGATTAATGGGCGTTTCTCTGGTTGGCAATCAGTAGCTAGTGGTGTCCCTCAGGGATCAGTGTTGGGCCCACAACTGTTCACAATTTACATAGATGATTTGGAGTTGGGGACCAAGGGCAATGTGTCCAAGTTTGCAGACGACACTAAGATAAGTGGTAAAGCAAAAAGTGCAGAAGATACTGGAAGTCTGCAGAGGGATTTGGATAGGCTAAGTGAATGGGCTAGTGTCTGGCAGATGGAATACAATGTTGACAAATGTGAGGTTATCCATTTTGGTAGGAATAACAGCAAAAGGGATTATTATTTAAATGATAAAATATTAAAACATGCTGCTGTGCAGAGAGACCTGGGTGTGCTAGTGCATGAGTCGCAGAAAGTTGGTTTTCAGGTGCAACAGGTGATTAAGAAGGCAAATGGAATTTTGTCCTTCATTGCTAGAGGGATGGAGTTTAAGACTAGGGAGGTTCTGCTGCAATTGTATAAGGTGTTAGTGAGGCCACACCTGGAGTATTGTGTTCAGTTTTGGTCTCCTTACTTGAGAAAGGACGTACTGGCACTGGAGGGTGTGCAGAGGAGATTCACTAGGTTAATCCCAGAGCTGAAGGGGTTGGATTACGAGGAGAGGTTGAGTAGACTGGGACTGTACTCGTTGGAATTTAGAAGGATGAGGGGGGATCTTATAGAAACGTATAAGATTATGAAGGGAATAGATAGGATAGATGCGGGCAGGTTGTTTCCACTGGCGGGTGAAAGCAGAATTAGGGGGCATAGCCTCAAAATAAGGGGAAGTAGATTTAGGACTGAGTTTAGGAGGAACTTCTTCACCCAAAGGGTTGTGAATCTATGGAATTCCTTGCCCAGTGAAGCAGTAGAGGCTCCTTCATTAAATGTTTTTAAGATAAAGATAGATAGTTTTTCGAAGAATAAAGGGATTAAGGGTTATGGTGTTCGGGCTGGAAAGTGGAGCTGAGTCCACAAAAGATCAGCCATGATCTCATTGAATGGCGGAGCAGGCTCGAGGGGCCAGATGGCCTACTCCTGCTCCTAGTTCTTATGTTCTTATATTGGAGTAAGTGTCGAATCCAAATTAGTAGTGTTAATAAATTAATAGCTTTGTTCAAGTTAAAGCTATTTTGTGGTCTTTGTGAACACTACGCCAACCATCCTGAATTTAGCATCACAAAGAACACTGAGTGGGGGGGGAGTGAAAAAAGATAAATTTATGGCAAAAAGCTTGAGGTAAAGGGAGAGAATCGCGACTTTCTTCATTCATGGAATATGGGTACTGTTGGCTGGGCCAGCATTTATTGTCCGTCCCTGATTGCCCTTGAACTGAGTGCTTTGCTCGGCCATTTCAAAGGGCAGCTAAGAGTCCACATTGCTGTGGATCTGGAGTCACATGTAGGCCAGACCAGGTTAAGGGCAGCAGATTTCCTTCCCTAAACAAGATGGGGTTTTTACGACAATTGACAATAGTTTCATGGTCACCATTAGCTGCCCCCCTTCAACCCCCCCCCCCCCAACCGCCCACAAGTGTTACCAACTCTCCAGGATTGATACAGCTTCTCCCTGAATTGTAGGGACGTTGAAACAAGTTGTGCTTTTCCATTTTCTTGGAACATTTCGAACTAAACATTTTGGAGAATGTGCGATAAAATGCTGACTGACCAGACGGGGCGGATGGATACGGTGATCCTGTGATAAAACCTCCAGGAGAAATATCCCACTGCGAGTTGGCAACCACTGTGGAGAACTCCCCAGATGCGGCCTCAAGTTTCTTTTTTATAAGTGCCACCCTGGGCAGCACGGTGGCGCAGTGGTTAGCACTGTTGCCTTACGGCGCCGAGGTCCCAGGTTTGATCCTGGCTCTGGGTCACTGTCCGTGTGGAGTTTGCACATTCTCCCCGTGTTTGCGTGGGTTTCGCCCCCACAACCCAAAGATATGCAGTGTAGGTGGATTGGCCATTCTAAAATTGCCCCTTAATTGGAAAAAGTGAATTGGGCACTCTAAATTTATTTTTAAAAGTGTCACCCAAAAGGCGGCTGCTCTATCCGTGCTGCGTTCCCTCAGTACTGCACTGGGAGTGTCCGCCTGGATTATGGACTCAAGTCTCTGAGTGTGCTTTACACCGAGCCAAGACACAGATTTCATTTTTAGCTTGTTCCATGTCCAAATATTATCACCTTGGAAGCATCTGATGAGCTGGAATGTGTTAGATATTTATGGTCATTGTCTGTCTCTCTCTCTCTCCCACATCTTGACTTTATCCTGTCTCCCAGGAAACAATTGGCATTACTCAACCCTCCATCCAATAATCTTCAGTAACTCAGCAATCCAGCGCTAACGACAGAATGGACAACACAGAGCATAAGAGGGTGGCACGTGACACAGTGGTTAGCACTGCTGCCTACAGTGCTGAGGACCCGGGTTCGAAGCCCTGCCCAGATTCACTGTCTGCGTGGTGTCTGCACATTCTCCCCGTGTCCGCATGGGTTTCACCCCCACAGCCCAAAGATGCGCAGGTAGGTGGTTTGGCCATGCTAAATTGCCCCTTAATTGGGAAAAAAGGGGGCAGCACGGTGGTGCAGTGGTTAGCACTGTTGCCCCACAGCGCCGAGGTCCCAGGTTAGATCCCGGCTCTCGGTCACTGGCCGTGTGGAGTTTGCACATTCTCCCCGTGTCTGCGTGGGTTTCACCCCCACAACCCAAAAGATGTGCAGGATAGGTGGACTGGCCACACTAAATTGACTCTTAATTGGAAAAAATGAATTGGGTCCTCTAAATTTATTTTTAAAATAATTGGGTACTCTAAATGTATTTAAAAAAAATTTTTAAAAACAGAGCATAAGAACCAGCAGCAGGATTAGGCAATTCAGTCCCTCGAGCCGCTCCGCCATTTAATACGCTCATGGCTGATCTCGTCTCGGCCTCAACTCCACTTTCCTGCCCGTTCTCCGTAACCCTTCAACCCATCACTAATTTAAAAATGTGTCTACCCCTCCTTAAATTCACTCAAAGTCCACCACCCTAGGGGGCAGTGAATTCCCGACCCTTTGAGAGAATAATTTCTCCTCATGTCTGTTTTAAATCTGCTACCCCTTATCCTAAAACTGTGACCCGAAACAGACCATTCGGCCCAGCTATACTGGTGCTTATGCTCCACACAAGCCTCCCCGCCCTTCTTTATCTCGCCCATCAGTGTGCCGCTATTCTCCCTGTCTTCCCATTTAAATCCACCTCATCCATTCACCTCAACCGTCCCCACACAATGATGAGCAAAGAAGGATAAAGAGGCTAAATTTAATTCCAGAATTAATTTCTCAATGACTATCTTACTTTTATGGCCACTGCTTTCGATCCCGCTGACAAGTGGAAACATTTTCTTTCATTCTTTTTGTTATTGGATGTGACATGGACTCGGCCAGCATTTGTTGTCCATCCCTTTCCTTTCGGAAAGTGGTGGTGAGCAGCCATCTTGAGCCGCTGCAGTCCTTGTGGTGTAGGCACACCCACAGTTCTGTTAGGGCCGGTTTAGCTCAGTTGATTGGATAGCTGATTGGTGATGCAGAGTGAGGCCAACAGCGCAGGTTCAAGCCCCGTATCGGCTGAGCCTATTCATGAAGGCCCTGCCTTCTCAACCTTGCCCCTCGCCTGAGGTGTGGTGATCCTTAGGTTAAATCACCACCGGTCACAGTAGCACAGGGGCAGCACGGGAGCACAAGTGGATCACACTGTGGCTTCACAGCTCCAGGGTCCCAGGTTCGATTCCCCGCTGGGAGCTGGGGACTCCCACTGTCTGTGCGGAGTCTGCACGTTCTCCCCGTGTGTGCGTGGGTTTCCTCCGGGTGCTCCGTTTCCTCCCACAGTCCAAAGACGTGCAGGTTAGGTGGATTGGCCATGATAAATTGCCCTTAGTGACCAAAAAGGTTATGAGGGGTTATTGGGTTACGGGGATAGGGTGGAAGTGAGGGCTTAAGTGGGTCGGTGCAGAATGGATGGGCCGAATGGCCTCCTTTTGCACTGTATGTTCTATGTTCAAAGGGGAAAGCAGCCCATGGTCACCTGGGACGATGGTGACTTTTACTTAGAGAGGGCGTTCTAGGATTTAGATCCAAACGTTGGGCAGAATGAGTGACTGTGGACGGAGTGCCCATCACTTGTGCTGGATTCTCCAGGATGGTGCCCTCTGTCTGTGTAAGTGGGGAGCATTCCATCACCTGCCTGAATTGTACATTGGAGATAACGGAGAGTTTTTTGGGAAATCGCGAGGTGAATAACTGACCTCAGAGAACCCAGCCTCTGGCCTGCTCTTGAAGCCACATTATTTATCTGGCTGCTCTGGTTAAGTGAATGGTGCCACCCGCCGCTGTCAATGTGACTTCCCATTGAAGCCACCTCCACGCCGCTGGGAATCTCGCGGACTGGGGTACACTGCTGGCAGGAACAGAGAATCCGCCTGCTCGAGAGCGGCAGAGAATTCCAGCCCTGTTCTTGCAGCACAAAGGAGAAGGGGGGGGCTTTGCTATCGAAAGAATTACACATGGAAATAAACATTGTGCAGTCGTTTCTGACCTTCGATGGAGGGAAGGTCATCAATGAAGCAGCTAAAGATGGTTTGAGCCTGGGACGCTGAGGTAATCCAGCAGGAATGTCCTGGGGCGGAGGTGTTAGGCTTCCAACAATCACAGCCATCCTCCCTGTGCTCAGACGCGAACCAGTGGAAAGTTTTCTCTCTATTTATCCTATCAAAATGTTTGACCTTCATTAGGTCGTAGCATCAACAACCCTGAGCTCAATAAACAGACTGTTGAGATGTGTCCCACAAAAGGACGATAGCCAGAATAGCTCATGTCAGTTTGGAATGTGAGACAGAAACTCACTAAGTGTGTCAGGAGACTAATTAACTGAGTGCAAGAGAGAGATTTGCTGCAGACAGTGCCCATTGTACACTCACAGCTTCACAGCAGACAGTTATAAGTGTTCACCCTGTGCACACCACTTCAGAACTGTCATTTGGTACACAACATCACAACAGTAACTGCTGTAGTAAAGCTTTTAAAAATTAATTGAGAGCACCCAACTCTTTTTTTCCAATTAAGGGGCAATTTAGCATGGCCCATTCACCTAACCTGCACATCTTTTTGGGTTGTGGAGCGTGAGACCCACGCAGACACGGGGAGAATGTGCAAACTCCACGCGGACAGTTACCCAGGTTCGCCACCACAACCCAAAGATGTGCAGTGTAGGTGGATTGGCCACGCTAAATTGCCCCTTAATTGGAAAAATTAATTGGGTACTTTAAAAAAAAAATGTTTTTAATCTTTGTACACACGGTGCACACATACCCTTCAATAACAGTCATCATTGTACACAAAGTGCATGAATGCCCCTCGATAACAGTCACCGTTGTACACAAGGTGAACGCACACCCCTTGATAACAGTCATCATTGTACACACGGTGCACACATACCCCTTGATAACATCAATGCACACATGGTGCACACATACCTCCCGATAACAGTTATCATTGTACACACGGTGCACACATACCCCTTGATAACATTCATCATTGTACACACGGTGCACACATACTCCTCAATAACAGTCCTCATTGTACACGTGGTGCACACACACTGCGATAACTGTCATGATTGTACACATGGTGTACACATACTCCTCGATAACAGTCATCATTGTTCACACGGTGCACATATGCCCCTCGATAACAGTCATCATTGTACACACGGTGCACACATACCCCTCGATAACAGTCATCATTGTACACACGGTTCACACATACTCCTCGATAACAGTCATCATTGTACACACGGTGCACACATACTCCTCGATAACAGTCATCATTCTACACACACAAATCCGCAACATTCGCCACTGCACAGATCTATCACTCATTGTTTCCCAAAAGACAGTTCCCTGTAAACACTGTACACTCGATTTTACAATGATCACTACAGTTGCTTCACAGAAGAGAGTCACCACTGTGGACATGTCGGGGAGGGGTAGGTGGGAGGGGGTGGTTGATGATAAAACCTTGATAATTAAACAAAAAGTCAATTGTATTTACATTGCTCTTTTGATGGCATCTCAGAGCACTTTTACACCTGATAAAGCCCCTGGGATGAGCTTGTGTTCTGGAGTGTCACAACTATAATCCCTGAAAAGAAATGACAGAATGATTTTCACAGGACACACGATCCTAAGAGATTGAGAAAAGTGATTTACCGCAGTAGAATAGCTTGCCCGATTGCAGTTATGTTCGGCTCCACCTTTGCCCAGACAACGTTGACATTGTCCCAGTCACCCATTCTCCGAGAACCAGCCGGAAAAGATTTTCTGCTTCGAATGTAATGTCGGGAGAGATTCTGTCTCCAGCTCCAAGTCAGGACCTTTTATACTTTGCTGAACCCATTCTCCCCTCCTCCCTCCAGTCATCCGTCCAACCCAGTCCAAGCAGCCTATTTTCAGCTGCATTTCTGAACAGGTAGAATAGAGTTTGGCAGCTTCTTATCAGTGAGTAACAGTATTGAGCATCAGGTCAGCGAGGGAGCTGCCAAGTCCTCACTCCCAGCCATTCACCCAGTTTCCTGAGCTTTGTCTTGCTGAGTGCTGGTGATTGTTACATCCTCTTTGACATTTTGCTTCCACTGAAGTTCACTTCACAAAAGGTCTTGAAACAGGAATGCAGTCTAAGTGTCAGATCTCAGGAGCCAGAGTTGAAAGAGTTGAATATATGGCCAAACACAGAAACTCACACACACGTGTACTTGTGCACACACTCACACACGTACGTACGTACGCGTGCGCACACACAGGTGCACATGACAATAATAATATTTATTATTGTCACAAGTAGGCTCACATTAATACTGCAATGAAGTTACTGTGAAAAGCCCCTAGACGCCACACTCCGGCGCCTGTTCGGGTACACGGAGGGAGAATTCAGAATGTGCAAATTACCTCACAGCACGTCTTTCGGGACTTGTGGGAGGAAGCCGGAGCACCCAGAGGAAACCCACGCAGACACGGGGAGAACGTGCAGACTCCACACAGACAGTGACCCAAGCCGGGAATCGAAACCGGGACCCTGGAGCAGTGAAGCAACAGTGCTAACCACTGTGCTACTGTGCCCCCCCCCACACGCACCTGCACAAATTCACGCACATGCATACACACACATACGTGCACACACAAACACATGCATACACACAAACACATCCACACAAGTGTGTACACAAGCATACACACGCGCACACACCACACGTGCATACACACACCGGATATCCACACACAAGTGCATGTACACACATGTGCACACAGACATGCATACACACACGCACATCCACGGAAGCGCACACACATGCACGTAAGATATCAGTAAAGTCACCATAGTTCCAGATGACCATGGGCTGCTTTCTCCTTTGAGGGGGAAGAGCTAACTGGTGGTGATTTGACCTGAGGGTCACACATGCACATACACAATTCTTAAAGCAGCTTTCTGTTAAAATTCAATTTCATGAGCTTAAGTAATTTTTAAAGCTTTCCTCATTTGTGTGCTGTTGACATTCTTTTCTCCAAAATATATTTTATTCATAATTTTTTTCTGAAGAAGTTACTTACTTCATACACTTGGTAAAAAGTACATGATTGACATTACAGCAACTACAATCCAATTTCTTTCAGAACAGTACACTGACACTCTGTGCTGCCTCACTCCACTTAGATAACAGCTTTTATTTACAATGTCTATTTATATTTAATTTTAAACATTCAGCTCTCAGAGTTTTACACCGTTTCCAGCCCCTCAGGTCACTATGGCTGAAAGGTCTTAGACAGCGACCTTCCCCAATTGCACCTCTGTGGCGGCTTACTTGAGTACATCCCTCAGCACATAGTCCTGGGCTTCGGAATGTGCCCGTCTGCACATTCCTCGGTCGGGGACAACTCTTTGTGCTGGAAGATAAACACGTTTCGGGCAGATCAAAGAGCGTCTGTCACCAAGTTGATGATCCTCCCAGGGCGGCGCAGTAGTTGGCACTACTGCCTCACGGTGTCAAGGACCCGGTTTCGATCCCGGCCCCGGGTCACTGTCTGTGTGGAGTTTGCACGTTCTCCCCGTGTCTGCGTGGGTCTCACCCCCACAACTCAAAAAGATGTGCAGGCTAGGTGGATTGGCCACGCTAAATTGCCCATTAATTGGAAAGAAATAAGACCATAAGACATAGGAGCGGAAGTAAGGCCATTCGGCCCATCGAGTCCACTCCACCATTCAATCATGGCTGATTTCAACTCCATTTACCCGCTCTCTCTCCATAGCCCTTAATTCCTCGAGAAATCAAGAATTTATCAACTTCTGTCTTAAAGACACTCAACGTCCCGGCCTCCACCGCCCTCTGTGGCAATGAATTCCACAGACCCACCACTCTCTGGCTGAAGAAGTTTCTCCTCATCTCTGTTCTAAAGTGACTCCCTTTTATTCTAAGGCTGTACCCCCGGGTCCTAGTCTCCCCTGCTAATGGAAACAACTTCCCTACATCCACCCTATCTAAGCCATTCATTATCTTGTAAGTTTCTATTAGATCTCCCCTCAACCTCCTAAACTCCAATGAATATAATCTCAGGATCCTCAGACGTTCATCGTATGTTAGGATCATCGTATGTTAGGATCATCCGTGTGAATCTCCGCTGGACCCGCTCCAGTGCCAGTATGTCCTTCCTGAGGTGTGGGGCCCAAAATTGCTCACAGTATTCTAAATGGGGCCTAACTAATGCTTTATAAAGCTTCAGAAGTACATCCCTGCTTTTATATTCCAAGCCTCTTGAGATAAATGACAACATTGCATTTGCTTTCTTAATTACGGACTCAACCTGCAAGTTTACCTTTTGAGAATCCTGGACTAGGACTCCCAAGTCCCTTTGCACGTCAGCATTATGAATTTTGTCACCGTTTAGAAAATAGTCCATGCCTCTATTCTTTTTTCCAAAGTGCAAGACCTCGCACTTGCCCACGTTGAATTTTATCAGCTATTTTTTGGACCACTCTCCTAAACTGTCTAAATCTTTCTGCAGCCTCCCCACCTCCTCCATACTACCTGCCCCTCCACCTATCTTTGTATCATCGGCAAACTTAGCCAGAATGCCCCCAGTCCCGTCATCTAGATCGTTAATATATAAAGAGAACAGCTGTGGCCCCAACACATAATTGGGTACTCTAAATTTTTTTTTTTTAAATTGATGATCCTCCAGCAGCAGCTGACGTTTGTCTCGGTGTCCCCCCCTGGGAACAGCCTGTCCAGCACAGAGTCCTGCATCACGGAGCTGCTCGGGTGCACCTCTCCAGACCTTCTTTGCAAAGGCACACTCCACGAGGAGGTGGAGAACAGCCTCCCCCCCCCCCCCCCCCCCCCCCCCCCCCCCCCCCCGTCACCTCGAGGTCAATGTGCAGACAGAGACCGTCTGAATGGAGCGTTCCGCGGCAGCGTGGCCAGACTTATCCTTCACAACAGGTAGAACCTCAGCACAGTGACACTTGGTGTTTGCGGACCGAGGATCTATGAACAGTTTGATGCAGCTGCATGCAAAGGTGACCATCAGGATTAGGGCGATGTTGGGATTGTCTTTTCACCCTCTTTATCAAGAGATTTTTAAATCATATCATGTGGGCCCAAGACATATTCGACCTCTAGCTAAAGTAGAAGATGGTTCAGATAACCATTGCAGCACAGGAGTGGGGTATAGGCCCGAATTAAATCAGGTGCAGCCTCGCACCCGATCACCAGGTCCTGACCCACAATGGAGAAGGAGCATTCCTCCCACATGCCAGTTTCTGCCTCACCTTCGGGCCTCACTCCTTCCAGTTTTTGGCACACACCCAGGCCCCTCTGATCCATACTCCCAGCACCTACAGTCAGCCTGACCTGACAGTGCAGGGGACAAGGGATCGGTGTTATGGGCCAGAGTTTAGAGAACCCCAAAGTGTATCATGGAGTTCACCTGACCCACAACGTTTAATAGATTGTGGTATGGGGAGCACACGGCCCACTCGACAGGTGTGGTACAGCAGAAATGGAAAAGTATTTTTTAAAGCAAAACAATGTTTATTCTCTGAACTCAAGTTAACCTTTTTAAAACAAACAGTGAACATCTTAGCAACCATTAATTCAAATACAACCCCCAAAGAATACAACACTAAGTAATCCTTAATAACTTCCCAAACAACATCCAGAAGACAAAAGAAACCTTTTAACAGAAGCACATCGGGTTTACATTCACTACTGAAAACATTTATAATTATGAATTCACCAAATGATCAAGTGATAGTCTTTTCATGGCAGAGAGACTAACAGTACACCTGCTCTGTCTGGCTTCAGCTCCAACACTGAAAACGAAACAAAAACACACCCTGCAGCAAACAGCCTAAAACAAAAGTAAAAAGATGACAGACAGCCCAGCTCCACCCACACTCTGACATCACTGATAAACACCCATTTCTTAAAGGTACATTTCTTAAACACCCATTCCTTAAAGGTACTCTCACATGACATTGGTCAGCCCAGTTCCCCCAAAAAACCATGGTCTCGCTCTTACCCACGATTTACCTTGACTCCCAAGGCCAGTTCGAACTGGTCACATTTATTGATCAGTCTGAATACCATCAGCGGGTCAGAGCAGACGATGGCGACGTCGTCCATGTGCAGGGAGGCTTTGACTTGAGTGCCTCCACTGCCTGGGATCGTCACTCCTCTTAGGTCCAAATCATTCCTGTTGGACTTGACAAAAGGTTCAATACAACACACAAAAAGGACGGGGTGCGGGGGGGAGAGAGAGAGAGGGCAGCCCTGCCAGACTCCTGATTTAATTGGAAAGCTTTCCAATTCCCACCCATTGGTTGAAACTGTGTAACTGATGTTTGTGCAGTGTGAGGCTATCAGAGACCCTCTTGCTGGATACAATACAGGTCTGGGCAGGGCAGACTTAACCTGTTTGGCAATTTTATAATCCACATTCAACAGTGAAATGGGTCGTCAATTTCTAATTTCTTCCCCTTCTCCTTCTGCTTGTAGATGAGGGTGTTGATGCCTTTCCTCGTGGATTCTGACATCCTCCTGGGCAGAAGGATACTCTTGTATACTTCCAGCAGGTCTGGGCCAATCCAGTCCCACAGAGCCAAATACAAGTCAGCTGGTAAACTATCGCTTCCGGGAGTTTTACTCGTCTCAAAGGACTTGACGGCCTTTGTCAGCTCATCCAGAGTTAGCGGTTTGTCCAGGTTTTCCCGCTCGCTGACCTTTGACACTCCGCGATAGACGGCAGCAAGGACTATGAGCTTTGCGTCAGAAAGTCTGGCAAAGGATTTGTTGGCCTTTCGAATGTCCGACATTACTGAGATGTTCTCATCCTCCTGTTGACATTGTGAAGAGCAAATGATCGAGTCTGTGACCTTGAGTTGAAAGATGACACGTCCCAGAGTGCTGGCAGTCACTCAGCCACGCAGTGAGGGTGGCAACGTGAGAGGAAGATTCAGGGGCAAACTTAGACTATCAGGCTGATGGGGGAATGAGTGGGCTGAGATCTACACCGGAATTCTCCATTCCTGAAACTAAATGTTGGCGTCGGGGCGGGATTCGTGGATTCCCACGACAGCTAAGCTGGCGCTGCACCCGGACCGAGTCAGCGACTGCGGAGGGGCTGGCACTGGCGCCATGTGGAACACAATCGATTCCAATGAGAAACGGGTCAGGATTCACCGGGTCCGTGATTGACACACGGGAGGCTGACAAGCTGCAGCTGCATATACACACTGCACACCACTCCAGCCATATATGGCAGTAAGACACACGGCCCTACGTTTCAAGGATGCCGAACTTGAGCCCCTCCTGGGTGCCGTGGAGGAGTAGCGGTCCACCCTGCACCCCGGCCCGGGAAGGAGGCTGCCAGCCACCGCCATTCATCGTACCTGTGTGCAGGTGGCATAGGCATTGAGTGCTGTGAGCAACACCATCTGGACCAGCCAGCAATGCCGGAAAAAATTGCACTACCTCCTCAGGGCGGCCAGGGTGAGTGGGCAGCACTGTGCCCCTGGCACTAACCCCTGTCCCACACACCTGTTATCCTCCCCCCCGCAACCCGGAAGGTGGCCGAACCCCTACCCTGAACCACACATGCCGACACCATGGCCGGGTGACCTGGCCACTGAGGTGACCAGCAACCCACCCACTGGGCTGCATGCATTGGACTGTCTAACACTGTGCAATTACTCCCTTGGGGGCGTACTGCGGTGTAATGTGGTGTCAGTCTGGATTATGCCCTTGAGTGTCTGTAATGGGTCGACGCCCCGGACCTCCTGCCTCAGTGGCAAAAGCGCTATCGAGGCTGACACTGCTCCCTTCACAGAGTCATCGAGTCATAGTCGCACAGAAGGAGGCCATTCGGCCCATTAAGTCCACGCTGGCTGTCTGTAGAACAATTTGATAGGTCTAACCCCCTTGCTCTAAGCGTGTCGCCTTGTAAGTTTATTTAATAGAATGAAGGCCTTTTGATCCACATCGCCCATGCTAGCCCACTGCAGGAGCAACTCTGCTCGCCAACCTCCCCATTATTTACCCTGTGGCCCTGCAACGTTCACCAGCTCAGATAATGAACCAATTCTCTTTTGAAAGCCTCCCCAGATCCTACATTCCAGATCTTGGATGTAGGTAAGATTCAGGAATTCTGCGTTCTGCATCCTAACCACTCACTCCCGAGAGTGGCGTTCCTTTCCTTTGCAAATATCACTTGCTTTATCTTGAGCTATCCTGTAATTCAGTCGAGTCTCCTCACATTCCTTCTGCTGCGCTTCCATTCTGCTCTGTAAGACAGTCTTCATTCCTTAGAACATAGACCATTACAGCGCAGTACAGGCCCTTCGGCCATCGATGTTGCGCCGACCTGTGAAACCAATCAAAAGCCCATCTACACTATTCCATTATCGACCATATGCTTGTCCAATGACCATTTAAATGCCCTTAATGTTGGCGAGTCCACTACTGTTGCAGGCAGGGCATTCCACGCCCTTACTACTCTCTGAATAAAGAACCTACCTCTGACATCTATCCTATATCTATCTCCCCTCAATTTAAAGCTATGTCCCCTCGTGCTAGACATCACCATCCGAGGAAAAAGGCTCTCACTGTCCATCCTATCTAATCCTCTGATCATCTTGTTTGCCTCAATTAAGTCACCTCTTAACCTTCTTCTCTCTAACGAAAACAGCCTCAAGTCCCTCAGCCTTTCCCCATAAGACCTTCCCTCCATACCAGGCAACATCCTGATAAATCTCCTCTAAACCCTTTCCAATGCTTCCACATCCTTCCTATAATGCGGCGACCAGAACTGCACGCAATACTCCAAATGCGGCCGCACCAGAGTTTTGTACAGCTGCAACATGACCTCATGGCTCCGAAACTCAATCCCTCTACCAATAAAAGCTAACACACCATACGCCTTCTGAACAACCCTATCAACCTGGATGGCAACTTTCAGGGATCTATGTACATGGACACCAAGATCTCTCTGCTCATCCACACTACCAAGAATCTTACCATTAGCCCAGTACTCTGTATTCCTGTTACTCCATCCAAAACGAGTCACCTCACACTTTTCTGCATTAACCTCCATTTGCCACCTCTCAGCCCAGCTCTGCAGCTTATCGATGTCACTCTGTAACCTGCACATCCTTCCGCACTGTCCACAACTCCAACGACTCTAGTGTCATCCGCAAATTTACTCACCCATCCTTCTACGCCCTCCTCCAGGTCATTTATAAAAATGTCAAACAACAGTGGCCCCAAAACAGATCCTTGTGGTACACCACTAGTAACTGAACTCCAGGCTGAACGTTTCCCATCAACCACCACCCTCTGTCTTCTTACAGCTAGCCAATTTCTGATCCAAACTGCTAAATCACCCTCAATCCCATGCCTCCGTATTTTCTGCAGTAGCCTACCGTGGGGAACCTTATCAAACGCTTTATTGAAATCCATATATACCACACCAACTGCTTTACCCTCGTCCACCTGTTTGGTCACCTTCTCAAAGAACTCAATAAGGTTTGTGAGGCACGACCTACCCTTCACAAAACCGTGTTGACTATCCCTAATCAAATTATTCCTTTCTAGATGATTATAAATCCTATCTCTTATAATCCTTTCCAAGACTTTGCCCACAACAGAAGTAAGGCTCACTGGTCTATAGTTACCGGGGTTATCTCTACTCCCCTTCTTGAACAAGTGGACAACATTTGCTATCCTCCAGTTTTCTGCCACTATTCCTGTAGACAATGACGACATAAAGATCAAAGCCAAAGGCTCTGCAATCTCCTCCCGAGCTTCCCAGAGAATCCTAGGATAAATCCCACCTGGCCCAGGGGACTTATCTATTTTCACACTTTCCAGAATTGCT
Source organism: Scyliorhinus torazame (assembly GCF_047496885.1). Taxonomy (NCBI): domain Eukaryota; kingdom Metazoa; phylum Chordata; class Chondrichthyes; order Carcharhiniformes; family Scyliorhinidae; genus Scyliorhinus; species Scyliorhinus torazame. The sequence goes on along the minus strand of NC_092735.1, from coordinate 11,864,829 downwards.
AATACCTCCTCCTTATGAACCTCAATCTTGTCTAGTCTAGTAGCCTGTATCTTAGTATTCTCCTCGACAACATTGTCTTTTTCCTGTGTGAATACTGACGAAAATATTCATTTAGCGCCTCTCCTATCTCCTCGGACTCCACGCACAACTTCCCACTACTCTCCTTGACTGGCCCTACTCTTACCCTAGTCATTCTTTTATTCCTGACATACCTATAGAAAACTTTAAGGTTTTCCTTGATCCTACCTGCCAAAGACTTCTCATGTCCCCTCCTGGCTCTTCTTAGCTCTCTCTTTAGGTCCTTCCTGGCTAACTTGTAACTCTCGAGCGCCCTAACTGAACCTTCACGTCTCATCTTTACATAAGCCTCCTTCTTCCTCTTGACAATTGATTCAACTACTTTAGTAAACCACGGTTCCCTTGCTCGACCACTCCCTGCCTGACAGGTACATACTTATCAAGGACACACAGTAGCTGTTCCTTGAACAAGCTCCACATTTTAATTGTGCCCATCCCCTGCAGTTTCCTTCCCCATCCTATGCATCCTAAATCTTATAGATGGACCCGAGATTAACGGCGCCACCCAAGGACGCAGACTGGCTGTCCGACATAGCGGATTCCTCAAATCGGAAAAGATACATGGAAGCAATTTACCAATCTGTTTGAGGGCCTGCTCGTGACCAGCAACCAATAAGGGAGGGGAGAGGGAGGACCGAAACAGACAAAGGAAGAAGAGAAGGGAGGTGGTGGTGGGGGGGGATAGGGGAAGAGCGAAGGGAAGACACTACCAAGAGTTCGGGGGAAGCAGGCAGAGGAACCAAAGGATACCGATGGAAAGAGAGCCCAAGGGTGCGGCCATAATAACATCAGAGTTCGCCTGGGTGGCTGCAGACACGCCCCTGGTATGTTTTTTATACCATGGGGCCACATGTACGGTTGTGGTAACCTACTGCTGGGGGCCCAGTGTTAATAGACTTAACTATCTGCTTCCTATGTATTCATATCTTTAAAAAAAAACATTTAGAGTACCCAATTCATTTTTTCCGATTAAGGGGCAATTTAGCGTGGCCAATCCACCTACCCTGCACATCTTTGGGTTGTGGGGGCGAAACCCACACAGACACGGGGAGAATGTGCAAACTCCACACGGACAGTGACCCAGAGCCAGGATCGAACCTAGGACCTCGGCACTGTGAGGCAACAGTGCTAACCGCTGCGCCACCGTGCTGTATTCATACCCGTTTTCCCTTTCGGCGTTTGGTCTTTTCTGTTCGTATTTTTACTCTTTTCCTTTTGGCAATGTTGTCACAATCAAATGCAAGAAAACAATAAAAATATTTTTATAAATTTAAAGTACCCAATTCTTTTTTTTTTCCATTTAAGGGGCCAATCCAACTAACCTGCACATCTTTGGGTTGTGGGGGTGAAACCCCTACAGACAGGGGGAGAATGTGCAAACTCCACACGGACAGTGACCCAGGGCCGGGATCCGAACCCGGGTCCTCGGCACCGCAGTCCCGGTGCTAACCACCGCGCCACATGCCGCCCTATAAAAATTATTTTAAAATAAATAAAAATTGATAGGCGGACCCTGCACCAGCTACCAACAGTTCACACAGTGACTATGGCCCCTGTTCCTCCTCATACGTTCAGGGCAATGCACCAAGTGTGCAGCACTTGTACCTCCTGTCGATTAGGAGCTCGCACCGCCAGCCTGTCACCCTGGAATGTGCAATGACCCAGCCAGGACCATGCTCTTCAAACCAACAATCTGAACATGTTTGAGATGACATTAACATTCCAAAACCCCAACATTCCGAGGATAGGGGATGCAGAGACCAGTTGCTTAAAGGTTATGTCAATTCAGAGGCATCTGATTGCAACCTGTAGATAGACTGGTGTTGTAAATAAGAGTGAGTGCCCCGGGTGGAAGCAGATGCAGTCAACTCCAGAAATAAAGCCCCCCCCCCCCCACCCTCCCAGAGTGCTCCCTATCGCAGTGGCCTGATTCAACACAAGCACAAAGCCTTCCGTTGGGAGCTGCCGCTCGCTGTGGAAAAGAGAACAAAAGATTGGCCGTGAAGTAACACCGAGCACCGCTCCGGTGTTCCACAGTGCCTCGGTGACAACAAAGTAACTCTTGAAGTGTCGCCACGGTTGCAATGCGGGAAAGGCAGTGACGCCTGGGTGATGAAATAGGTAGAGAGTAAGTTGAAGCGGAAAAGGTGGTGGGGGGGGGGGGTGGGAGGGGGGGGGGGGGGGGGGGTGCGGAAGGAGCATATGTTGGAGGCCGGGTTGATAGTACAAGGGAGAACCAGGCAGGATTTAGACAACTCAGAGGCGAATTGAAAAAGGAGAGGCAGAGGGAGACCAGGAGAAGGAAACTGTCCAAACGGGGAGAACATGGACGGGGAGAAGCTAAACTGGGCCGAGGTGAACCTCCTGTCAGAGTCCGAAGCAGGTCGACCGAAGATTTTAAAGAATGATAGCATCCCGACAGTGCAGAAGGTGGCCATTCGGCCCATCGAGTCTGCACCCACTCTCCGAAATAGCACCCTCCCTAGCCAACTCCCCAAGAAACCCAGTACCCCACCCAACGTTGCACACTCAGGGCAATTTATCATGGCGAATCCAACTATTCTGCACATCTTTGGTCTGTGGGAGGAAACCGGAGCACCCGGTGGAAACCCACGCACACACGGGGAGAACGTGCAGACTCCACCGAATCACCCAAGGCCGGAATCGAACCCTGGTCCCTGGCATTATGGACATGGTGCTTCATGGCAAGACCACAGGAGACAACCCAGAGGTCTTTTTTCATAAATTTAGAGTACCCAATTATTTTTTTTCCAATTAAGGGGCAATTTAGCATGGCCAATCCACCTACCCTGCACATCTTTGGGTTGTGGGGGTGAAACCCACACAGACACGGGGAGAATGTGCAAACTCCACACGGACAGTGACCCAGGGCCAGGATCGAACCCGGGTCCTCAGTGCCGCCCAGCTCATCCAGAGTTGAAGCCATTTATTACCACCCCATCTGGGAGCTTAATGAGCAACAGGACAAACGCAAGCTCCTTAACCGGTGCGGTGTCGGGATTGAGAAACAAACTGAGGGAGGATTGAGAAACAGGGCGAATTAGAGCGAGCAAATTCAATTTCAAGTCAGGTATAGAGAAGAAAAGAAAGTGAGGGAATGAAATATTCGATTGAAAGAGGGAGAAAGGTGGGCAGCACGATGGCGCAGTGTTTAGCACTGCTGCCTCGCGGTGCCGAGGACCCGGTTTCGATCTCGGCCCCGGGTCACTGTCCGCGTGGAGTTTGCACATTCCACCCGTGTCTGCGTGGGTCTCAGCCCCACAACCCAAAAAGATGTGCAGGGTAGGTGGATTGGCCACGCTAAATTGGAAAAAAAAAGAAAAAGAGGGAGAGAAATAGTAGACAAAGAGGAAAATAAATAAAATTTCCCATTTCTTTTTAAAAAACTCCTGAAACCATTCGCGACCTGAAGGAATGAGTCTCCATGCTTGGAAATGACTCACTTTCTGGGAGAGAGGTTGATTGGTAATCATTAATCAGCACATTGTTAAAAGGGCATTCACACAGATAGTCAGGCTTAAATTCCTTTGCCAATTAAATGGGCAATAAATTTTCAAAACCATTTTGGGGGGTGAAAATCTATAATTGAATAGTCACCACACAGAGGAGGCCATTCAGCCCATTGTGTCTATACTGGCCCTCTGAAGGAACAGCACGGTAGCCTTGTGGATAGCACAATTGCTTCACAGCTCCAGGGTCCCAGGTTCAATTCCGGCTTGGGTCACTGTCTGTGCGGAGTCTGCACATCCTCCCCGTGTGTGCGTGGGTTTCCTCCGGGTGCTCCGGTTTCCTCCCACAGTCCAAAGATGTGCAGGTTAGGTGGATTGGCCATGCTAAATTGCCCTTAGTGTCCAAAATTGCCCTTAGTGTTGGGTGGGGTTACTGGGTTATGGGGATAGGGTGGCGGTGTTGACCTTGGGTAGGGTGCTCATCCAAGAGCCGGTGCAGACTCGATGGGCCGAATGGCCTCCTTCTGCACTGTAAATTCTATGAAACATCTACTTCCACTGAAATGAAATGAAAATCGTTTATTGTCACAAGTAGGCTTCAAATGAAGTTACTGTGAAAAGCCCCTAGTCGCCACATTCCGGCGCCTGTTCGGGGAGGCGGGTACGGGAATTGAACCGTGCTGCTGGCCTGCTTTCAAAGCCAGCTACTTAGCCCTGTGCTGATTACGTCACATAACAGTTCAAATTTGCACATTATACAAAGTGCGATACAAAGTGCAAAGAGCCTTTTGATCCTAATCATGAAATGTCTGTCTCGCCACACCCACCATTACAGCCCATATTTGCAACATTCATTTACATTTCATGTCAAGCACAGCCTGGTGCATTCAACTCGAGGGGCTTCACACAGTTTGCTGCTGCTTACCTGGAAGTCCTCAGTGGCCCTTTCCCCAAAGGGCTTTTAATTTGAAAAACTTGCAATTTAATATGGCCATTCTGGAGAGGTTTGGAATGACGAAGCAACAGCAGAGCTGAAACAAACTGGCCTGGCCTGGTGGCAATTTAGCAATTCACGGCGAACCTCTGCTCCGCTCCAAATTTCTGTCCAATTTGCCCGTGAAGAACAACGAGCCTCCTTCACTCAATCATTTTCCCAACAAACTCTGGGCCAGGTTTTCACACCCACCCGGTCCTGACTGCCATTGTAAGGCAACGTCGCCATCTGCTGTCAGTATCTACAACTCGCATCCAATAAACTTCATCTGAAATCATCGGCCTCAGTATGGACAGGTGCAAGATTGGAGTCCAATTGAAGGAAAACACCTTTCTACACTCACACGGTGAGGAGAGCAATAAACATTGAGATTAGTAGAGAAGGATAGTGATAGAAAGGGGGGGCAGAGATAGATTACAGTCCACGGAGGCACAGTGGTTTAGCACCTCTGCCTCACCGCCAGGGACCCAGGTTCGATTCCAGCCTTGGGTGATTGTCTGTGGAGTTTGCCTGTTCACCCCATGTCTGCGTGGGTAGACTGGATTTAAAGAGGGAGTGAAAGAGTCAAAAAAGTTTTTAAAATGTTTTAAACCTCCTGAGACAGCTCATCGCTTGAAGGAATGAGGCTCCACACTTGGAATTGTTTACTGGGTCAAAGTGATTGACTGGTCGTCATTAACAGTTTATCTCCCAGTCAAAGGATATTTCAGCTGATAATTATTAGTCTTATCATTCAGCAGACAATTTATGTACAGATTCACCTACATTGAAAAATTAGAGAAGCTAATCACAAACTGGCCAACCACTTTTGGTGATTTGCAATTGACAGAGAATCTCTTCCTCGCTACTAATTTCTGCCCAATTTGCTCCTTAAGACAGCAAACGTCCTTCACTCAAGTTAATCTTTCAACAAGCTCTGGACCAAGATTTTCACACACGCACACAAGGGCCAGGCTGCAATTGTAAGGTAGCACTGCCATCTGGTGGCCAACTCCTGACTTTCCTGCAGCTCATACCCTTCCAACCCGATGGCTGATTGAATTTGAGGCCAACCAACGTTTGTGACTCGATAATCAGGACTCAGCAGTTTGTATTTAGGGTCGGGCAGGAGCAAAGCTTCTCCCTGTGTGACGGGCGGCGGTGGTGTTGGGGAACCGGAGGTTTTGGGGGAAACAGAACGAGAAAGAAAAGCACCAAGTTGGGGGAGAAAAGAGGCGAGCAGAATAAAAAAAAAGGCGACAAGCCACCCGCTTTATATAGATCACCGGTAGTTAGTGTTAGTTCTGCACGGGTAGCCGACAAGATGTCCACCACTGAAGTTCCCGAATACCCGCCCTTTTTCGCCGTGATGGGCACCTCTGCTGCCATGGTTTTTAGCGCTCTAGGTGCTGCTGAGAGTGGAACAGGCATTGCTGCTATGTCTGTCATGAAGCCTGAGCTAATCATGAAGTCCATCATTCCCGTTGTGATGGCGGGTATTATTGCCATCTATGGACTGGTGGCGGCAGTACTAATTGCCAACTCACTCACCGAAAAGATAACATTATTCAAGAGCTTCCTTCAGCTGGGTGCTGGTTTGAGCGTGGGTCTGAGTGGTCTTGCTGCTGGCTTTGCTATTGGCATAGTAGGTGATGCTGGTGTACGAGGAACTGCACAGCAGCCAAGGTTATTTGTTGGGATGATCCTGATCCTCATTTTTGCCGAAGTGTTGGGACTTTATGGCCTGATTGTTGCTCTGATCCTTTCCACAAAATAAAGCCTGCAAATACAGCATTAAGCTCCGTCATTCTAATGGTCTTAACTCCAGAATGTGTACAGTTGTGCCACTTTGGTAGTCAATCTCTTGTAAATGCGCAATGTATGTTAGTGATTGTCCTGTGTGTATTTAGGTATTGAATTGTATTGGTTTTAAGAGCTGGGTTCAGTGGCTCCGAAACACATGTGCAATTTCCAATCCATATTATTGTTGAGGAGCACTCTGATTCAATTAGGATTGTAATGTTTTTATTTCTTCCACTTTTAATTTTATTTATAAAAGATTTTTAAATGTTCATACATTGTTATTATGGAGCAAGATTTCTGGAGTCCCCATGATATAGTAGATTATTGCACTGTCAGTAATTGTATTTGCTCAGATCTCCCTGGACGTAATAATTGGTTAAAGATTGGATCTGATCATAATCCTACTTTTGTGTACTGGTATTGGGAGTGAGTTCTACTTGTGTTTTTAACATCCTGGGGCACATGTAAATGTTTCCAGTAGTAAGATGTATGCCTATTCACAAAGACGTGCACACAGTTGGGTGTCACATTTCTGATGCTTCCAAATAAAAATTTCCTCAACTAAAAAATAAAGATAATCAGGACTCAGAGGAAGTCAGACAGCACGGTGGCGCAGTGGTTAGCACTGCTGCCTCAAGACGCTGAGGTCCCAGGTTCGATCCCGGCTCTGGGTCACTGTCCGTGTGGAGTTTGCACATTCTCCCCGTGTCTGCGTGGGTTTCGCCCCCACAACCCACAAATCTTCAGGCTAGATGGATTGGCCACGCTAAATTGCCCCTTAATTGGAAAATGTAAATTGGGTGCACATGCACGGTGCTTACCCTGTGCCTACTGGGCACCTCGGGGACTGGGATGCATTATTGATCCCTTTAATCACATTTTGTTTTGACGTTTTAAGTTTCTTTTGCGATTGTGTTTACTTTGATGTAGTATCTCTTCAAGGAACTGCATTTTTAATTTAGCCCACAGATTGTTGGTTTAATTTATGTGGTTAACCAAAAGATTCACGTGCTTACCCGGGAATTTCAAACTTCCGATGGACAGGGATCTGCTGCCTGGATTCCGCCAACACTGACCACACCATTGTAGCCCTAAACTTGCCAAAGATTAATTCCAGGATAGTAATGTGGTTAATCACAGGCATAGGACCTGAGTTAAAAGTGATTAACAGCAGAAGATGTGTCGGGAATTCCTCAAAATGTATTTAAATGAAAATCTGCTGAATAAGCAACACTGCTCTCACCCGCCCTCCCTCCCCCCATCCACTAATCCAAACACCCCCTGAACCCACCCCCTCATCCACCTCCCCAGCCAACACCCACCTCCATTAACCCCAAACCACCCCTAATCTACCTCAGCCAACAGGCAGGTTATAACATCCCTCCCCCCCCCCCAAAGTCCAAGGAATCCACCGAAGTCCCTGGTGAAGGAGGGCGTCGGACTCGTTTTGCCGCAGGCCAGACACCATTTGCACGAGGCGCTGGATCGGGCAGCGTGTAACAAGACGAAGACCGGCGCTCCCATGATGAACAGCGCAACGGTCGTACATCCACAGCCCGTGGGCCCGAAGATTCCCCCTCTGAGGCATCCTGTGTCTCCATCTTGGAGTCAGAGTCTGCTGCCTCCGTCATCTCGGCGTCTCTATCTCCGCGCGGTTCTGCAACGACCTGCGCTGGCTTTGAGTGAGGCACCAGAGGAAGATTGTGAGGAATACTTTCCACTGTGTCTGGTCTCTGTGGCTGTAGAAATGAGCTCCGGGGGCGGGGAATCTTTGGAAGGGATAGTCTTCTGGACCGAATGTGGTCTACATGTTTGCGCTGGAGACGACCCTGGGCTTGCACCTGGTAAGAGATAGGGCCCGTTTGGCGAAAGATTACGCCAGGGACCCACTGGGCACCACCAGCAAAATTCCGAACGAACACTGGGTCACCGGGCGCAAACTGCCGAATTGGCCGATGCCGAGGAAAACCCTGTCCCTGCCATTCTTGTGTGCGGCGTACTTTAGCGCCAATGTCTGGGAAAACCGTGCTAAGGTGGGTGCAAAGTCTCCGGCCCATTAGGAGTTCTGCGGGAGCTACCCCAGTCACCGCATGGGGGGTGGTCCTATACGAAAACAAAAAGCGAGCCAGTCTCGTGTCCATTGACCCGGAAGACTGCTTCCTTAGGCCTTGTTTGAATGTCTGCACTGCGCGCTCCGCCAACCCATTGGAAGCCGGGTGGTAAGGGACGGTGCGGATATGGCGTATGCCGTTCATCTTCATGAACCTCGCAAACTCCTCACTGGTGAATGGAGTGCCGTTATCCGTGACCAGCACCTCGGGGAGGCCATGCGGACTAAACGACAAACGCATCTTTTCAATTGTTGCGCAGGACGTTGTGCCTAGCATCTTATGCACCTCTAGCCATTTAGACTGGGCATCGATTAATAGAAGGAACATGGATCCTTGAAAAGGGCCTGCGAAATCTGCATGCAAGCGTGCCCAAGGCCGCCCTGGCCATTCCCAGTGATGTAGGGGCGCGGCCGGCGGAAGCTTCTGATGCTCCTGGCAAATGGAGCAGTTTTGGGCCACCTTCTCAATGTCGGTGTCGAGGCCTGGCCACCAGACATAACTCCGGGCCAACATTTTCATTTTGGTCACACCTGGATGCCCATTGTGCAAGTCTCTTAGTATCAGCTCCTGGTCTTTTTCCGGGACAATCACACGCGTCCCCCACAAGAGGATGCCGTCTTCCACGCTGAATTCTGACAGCTTGGAGGAAAATGCCCGCAACTCGCCTGGGAGCTGTCTATGCTGCCCACCATACAGGACTATGTGCCGAACCTTTGAGAGGACTGGCTCCGTCTGGGTCCACTCACGGATCTGTGATGCCGTGACAGGCAAGGTGTCCATAAAATTTAGGGTTGCAACCACCTCACCGGTCGTGGAGGTCGACATGGGGCCGGTCGATAAAGGCAATCGGCTCAGTGCGATGGCATTCGCTATCTGCGTTCCTGGTTTGTGCTCCAGAGAATACTCGTATGCAGCGAGCAACAAAGCCCAGCGCTGGATCCGTGCGGAAGCAATGGGCGGTATTGGCTTATCCTCTCTGAAAAGTCCCAGCAGAGGCTTAAAGTCACGATAGTGAAGTGGCGGCCGTACACGTACTGGTGGGAGCGTTTCACCGCAAAGACCACTGCCAGGCCCTACTTCTCGATCTGCGCGTACTTTTTCTCCGCTGCAGTCAATGTGCGGGAGGCGAAAGCTATCGGCCACTCGGCCCCGTTCTCCATCTTGTGGGGCAGGACGGCCCCAATACCATACGGGGATGCATCACATGTAACGAGCAAAGGCTTTCCAGGGTCATAGTGGGTTAGTAACCCAGACAACGACAATTGTTGTTTTACCCGCTGGAAAGCGGTTTCTTGCGGCTGACCCCAAACCCAGGTGTGATTTTTCTTTAGCAGAAGGTGCAACGGGGCCAACGTATTTGCCAGATTGGGGAGGAACTTCCCGTAATAGTTTACGAGGCCGAGAAAAGAACGAAGATGCGAAGTGTCAGTCGGGGCGGGGGCCTGTTGAATTGCACGCACCTTCTCTGCGACGGGGTGCAAACCTTCGCGGTCCACCCGATAACCCAGGTAGACTACTTCCTTCGCCTGAAAGACGCACTTTGTGTGACGTAAACGGACGCCAGCCTCTCCGAAAAGCGTCCAAGGACAGCCTCCAGATTTTCCAAATGTTCCTGCTCTGAAGTCCCTGTGATCAAAATGTCATCTAAGTCACACAGCAACACACGGTAAACCTCTCAAAATGCCCTCCATAACACGTTGAAAAATAGCGCAGGCAGAGGATACTCCAAAGGGCAAACGTGTATATTCGTACAGGCCCCGGAGTGTATTAATCGTTACATATGGCCGGGAGGCAGGGTCCAGCTCCAAATGTAGGTAGGCATGACTTGTATCTAATTTTGTGAACGAGAGTCTGCCTGCAAGCTTTGCGTAGTGATCCTCTATGCGAGGCATTGGATATCGGTCGAGTCGGGAAGCCGTATTCACTGTAAGATTATAGTCGCCGCACAAGCGAACTGTGGCATCTGGCTTCATTACAGGTACAATTGGTGCTGCCCAGTCAGCGAAACAGACGGGTCTGATAATACCTAATGTCTCCAAACGAGTGAGCTCCCTTCTACCTTCTCGAGCAAGGCGTAAGGCACCGGGCGCGCCCGGAAATAGCACGGCGTGGTTCCTGGTTCGACTTGGATACGGGCGACGGCCCCTTTTATTTTCCTCAAATCGGGCTGGGATACATCTGGGTATCGTCCAAGCACCTCAGTCAACCCTCCAGAAACTGTTTGGAGGATGTGCTGCCACTGCAGCCGCAAATGGCGCAACCAGTCCCGACCCAACAGGCTGGGCCTATGGCCGCGCACCACGATAAGTGGGAAACGCCCCTCCTGGCGTCCATAGACAACAGGGGTCATTGTAGTTCCTGCAATGTCCAGTGGTTCCCCGTGTAGGTGGCCAACCTGGCCTGTGAGTCGGTTAATGTAAGGGTCTGTATACCCTGCTTGATGCGGTCGAATGTCCTCTGGGCGATCACGGAGACCGCTGCGCCAGTATCCAACTCCATCTCCAGCGGGTGACCATTGACTCGTACTGTCACCTTAATGGGGGCCACACGGGGAGCTGCCACACAATGCAGCTGCAGGCAGTCGTCCTCCATCTCCATGTCCTCGGGAGTAGTCGCCGCAGGTTCATCCACATGGAAGGTACGGCCTCTGGGCTGGTCCCAGTTACGGCCCCTAGGCTGGTCCCAGTTTCGGTCGGAACGACGGCGCCTCTGGCGCCCCCAGGACCGGCGTCCGCGACGGGGTCGGCGCCTACAAGTCTGACACGGACATGGCTCCTCATCCATTGGTTCTGGAGAAGGCTCCCTACGGGGAGGAATGTCCGACGGCCACTGGCGTCGGTCCGGACGTTGCCTCGCCCAAGGTACCGCAGGAGTGCGGGGGGACATTTTCGGATGGAAGGTGTTGCGCCCCAAGGCATGCACTTCCATTCCCTGTAGCTCCTACACTCCTCGTTCTGCGCTCTCTCGGGACAATACTATTTGAATGGCCTGTTGAAAAGTAAATGTTGGTTTAGCAACAACTTTCTCTGGGTGGCCGCATTGTTAATACTGCAAACCAAACGGCCGAGTAACATTTCTGACAAGGTCTCACCATAGTCACAGTATTCCGCAATCCTGCGTAGCCTGGATAGAAAATCGGCAAGGGATTCTCCTGGGGTCCTCTCAGCGGTATTAAACCGGTAACGCTGGACAATCGTGGACGGGGTTGGGTTAAAATGTTGCCCCACTATATTCACAAGTTCGTCAAGCGTTTTGGTGTGCGGCGCAGCTGGGTACGTAAGGCTCCTAATCACCCCAAACGTATGCGGCCCGCAGGCGGTGAGCAATATGACCACCTGGCGCTCGTTTTCGGTGATGTTGTTTGCCCAGAAATAGTAACGCATCCGTTGTGTGTACTGGTTCCAGCTTTCCAGCGCAGCATCAAAAACATCCAAACGTCCATACAGAGGCATGGTATAATAGGAAACAACTTCCAACCTGTATCCAACAAAAATCCAGGGAGGTGGCTTCAGCAGTGTAGACAGCTATTCACCTCGTCGCCAGTTTTGTGAGGGCCATGAAGAATCCAGAACGAGTTTTAAGGATACAAAGAAATAACATTTTTTTTTAAAATATATTTTTTATTAAGGTTTTTTAACAACACAATTTTTCCCCTTACAAACAGTAACCCCCCCCCCCCCCCCCCCCCCCCCCGTAACAAAATAACGCAAAATCTCCCTGAGCAAGATATATACAAGGCAAGATGGTATATTTACATAGCTTTATACACTGGCTCTTGGCCGCACATAGCGTTCCCCCACACCCTCCATGCCATTTCCCGCTCGTCCATCCCCTCAAACAATCTCTCATTTCCCCCCCCCCCCCCCCCCCCCAGGGTTGCTGCTGCTGCTGATCGACCTTCTTCTAACGCTCCGCGAGATATTCTAGGAACGGTTGCCACCGCCTGTAAAACCCCTGCGCAGACCCTCTCAAAGCAAACTTAATTCTCTCCAATTTTATGAACCCAGCCATGTCGTTAATCCAGGCCTCCAGGCTGGGGGGCTTTGCCTCCTTCCACATTAGCAAGACCCTTCGCCGGGCTACTAGGGATGCAAAGGCCAGAATTCCGGCCTCTTTCGCCTCCTGCACTCCCGGCTCATCCACTACTCCAAATAGTGCTAGCCCCCAGCTTGGCTTGACCCGGACCTTCACCACCTGGGATATTACTCCCGCCACTCCTCTCCAGAACCCCTCCAGTGCCGGGCATGACCAAAACATATGGACATGGTTCACCGGGCTCCCTGAGCACCTTCCACATCTGTCCTCTACCCCAAAGAACCTGCTCAACCTCGCCCCCGTCAAGTGAGCTCTGTGAACCACCTTAAATTGTATCAGACTGAGCCTGGCACACGAGGAGGAGGTATTAACCCTGCCCAGGGCATCAGCCCATAGCCCTTCCTCAATCTCCTCCCCCAGCTCCTCCTCCCATTTACCTTTCAATTCTTCTACTAGCGCTTCCCCCTCTTCTTTCATCTCTTGGTATATTTCCGATACCTTGCCCTCCCCGACCCATGCCCCCGAGATCACCCTTCTTGTGCCGGGAGCAACGGAAATTCCCTCACCTGTCGCCTCACAAAAGCCCTCACCTGCATATATCCAAATGCATTTCCCGGGGGTAACTCAAATTTCTCCTCCAGTGCCCCTAGGCTCGCAAACGTCCCGTCCATGAACAGGTCCCCCATTCTTCTTATCCCCGCCTGATGCCAGCCTTGGAACCCCCGTCCATCTTCCCCGGGACAAACCGGTGGTTACCCCTGATCGGGGACCACACCGATGCTCCCATTGCACCCCTGTGCCTTCTCCACTGGCCCCAGATCCTTAGTGTTGCCACCACCACCGGGCTTGTGGTGTATTTTGTCGGCGAGAGCGGCAGCGGTGCCGTTACCAACGCTCCCAGGCTCGTTCCTTTACAGGACGCCATCTCCATCCTCTTCCATGCTGCCCCCTCTCCCTCCATGACCCACTTGCGGATCATCGCCACGTTTGCTGTCCAGTAGTAACTCTCTAGGTTTGGCAAAGCCAACCCTCCTCGGTCCCTGTTGCTTTCCAAGAACCCTCTCCTAACCCTCGGGGTCTTATTCGCCCACACATACCCCATAATACTCCTACCTACTCTCTTGAAAAAGCCCTTGGTGATCACGATGGGGAGGCACTGAAACACGAACAAAAACCTCGGAAGGACCACCATTTTGACCGACTGCACCCTACCCGCCAACGAGAGCGGGAGCATGTCCCATCTTTTAAAATCCTCCTCCATTTGCTCCACCACCCTCGTCAAATTCAGTTTATGTAGGGCCCCCCAACTTCTGGCTATCTGGATCCCCAGATACCGAAAACTCCTCTCCGCCCTCCTCATCGGTAGGTCCCCTATCCCTCTTTCTTGGTCTCCTGCCTGTAATACAAAAAGCTCACTCTTCTCTACATTAAGCTTGTAGCCCGAGAACTCTCCAAACTCCTTCAGAGTCTGCATGACCTCCACCATCCCCTCCATTGAGTCCGCCACCTATAGCAGCAGGTAGAAATAACATTTATTTACAATAACATATATATACACCAGCAGCAGCAGCAACTTCGCTTGCTGCTCACTCCTTCCTGGCTGTGGTGTTGGGTTCTCTGGTGTACAGATGAGCCAACACAGTTGTATGTGGTACAACTCTATTTTATTTTAACTCTTATCTACAGTTCGTTCTGGATACTCTGCACGTGCTGTCTCCCTGAGTGTGTCGTGTAGCAGGTCTGTCCTGGTCCTCCTCTCCAGCTAATACTGACCACCAGGTGTCGTGTTTGTGCTTTTATATCTTTCTGTGATTGGTTGTGGTGTTGTGTGTTATGATTTGTCTGTTGGTGTGTCCATCATGATGTGTGTGTTTGAATATCATGACATCCCCCCTTTTTACAAAGATATGTGCCTACGTGGTTATAAATATAATCGTGTCGTGAGTGCATCTAAGAGTGTGTGTGTGTGTTGGGTACAGCGTGTGTATATGACGTAACTATTTACATGGGGCGATGTCGGGTGCGTCACACTAACAAGGTTGTACCATAACAAAACATGAATGCGAGAGAAAAAAACTTGAACAGTGGTCCGGTCAGACGATATCTGGAACGATAAACAACAACAGGTTATAATACAGAAGTGTTTGACTTTTTGAACGTATGAACAGCGTTATCATCATAGAATTTACAGTGCAGAAGGAGGCCATTCGGCCCATCGAGTCTGCACCGGCTCTTGGAAAGAGCACCCTACCCAAGGTCCACACCTCCACCCTATCCCAATAACCCAGTAACCCCACCCAACACTAAGGGCAATTTTGGACACTATGGGCAATTTAGCATGGCCAATCCACCTAACCTGCACATCTTTGGAGTGTGGGAGGAAACCGGAGCACCCGGAGGAAACCCACGCACACACGGGGAGGATGTGCAGACTCCGCACAGACAGTGACCCAAGCCGGAATCGAACCTGGGACCCTGGAGCTGTGAAGCATTTGTGCTATCCACAATGCTACCGTGCTGCAGTTATAAGTCCAGTCTAATGGGTGACCGCCTCAAGAATAGGCTGGTCCTCAAGCCGGTTCAGCTGTGGAGATTTGGGTTCACACTGGTTCACCTTGGACTATTGGAGGTGATGCTGTTGTCGAAGTCTCTACTTTTCCATTTGTTGTACTTCGTGCAGTGCTTGGTTTTTCATTCGTGCAAATATAACATTCAACATCTTTGTTAGTGTTGCCTTGGCTGTGGTTTGGTTCTGGTGGCGATGGAAGGGGCATGATCCGTGGCATCTCCACAAAGTCATCCTTGGGAATCAGTGGAGGATCCGGCGTGTGCGTACGGTTCAGTTGCGAGCGTGGAAGGCGGCGCAAAGCTCGCTGATTGCGCCTACGCACCAATCCATCCGCCCTGCATGCCAGGAACAAGGTGGAGTCTTTTTTCTTTTTATGTTTGTGGTGGACGGCATCTTGTAGCCGATGGGTCGTTGCCATCGAAGAAGCACCATCACTAATATCATGCAAGGCGATGACTTATGCCAGATGTGGAAGTTGGCCGAGACCGTGCACGCTGGTTCCGGCCACCTGCTGTGCCGGAAGGGCGACTCCGCAGAGAAACGTCGAAGCATGTCGCCTTGGAGAGAGAATTGTTGCTCGCATCAACGTCTGGCGATGGCGCGAATTGGTGTGTCCGTCTTGGACCGCCGGTGCTGGTCGCCACTGCCGACCCAGTGGGACTGCCACGCGATCCATTCCCTGTTGCCGTGGCATCCACCGTCACCCTGAGCGTGCCATCACCGAGGCCGCGACACCGCCCGTCCGGAGCAAGGTCTGGCGTGCGCGAATCAGAGTCGGCGCTTGGCTGCTCCCCATCTGGAGTCCGGTCTGCCTTCCGTCGATGCTCCCCGTCCGGAGTCCCAACAGGTTCACTGGAGGCAGCCGAGATTCCCTGAAGCTGCACTTCTGGAGTCGGAACATGCAGGAATGCACCAACCAGTGGAGAGGCTCGAGCCATCGAGGGTGTAAGCGGTGCGCCGCCACCGCAGTCGTCAGTGGTCCCACCGTGATCGTTGAGTGCCTCGGTACGCACTAGGCGAGGTCTGTCACCTTGCACCTTTTGCATGGGAAGTGGGATGCTGTCGTCACTCGTCTCACATCCCGTGGATAGATCCTCATTAGCAGCTTGCTGTTCACTAGGGTTGGGTAAATTGTCAGAGTTTTCATCTGGTGGTGCACACCATGTCGGTGGACTGTCATTGTCTTGCCGTTGTCCTTCATTTGGGCTTTTCTTCTTTGGAATTTTAAATCTTCCCCCAGACATTGCAGAACCTTGTTTATTACCCCCAAATTCTCCCATATGTATGGTCTCGAATATAGGATCCAATGTTTCTATCGACATTGTACTATTTTCCAAAGAACATTCCGTTTCACTTTTCTTCTCAGGTACCTCATATGTATCTTTGTCTAATGTACATGCCTTCATGGTCTCTGGGTCTGATTTTGCTGGGACTGGCATGGTCACAGTCTCTCTTTTACTGTTCTCAATTGCCCACATTATACTCCCCATACATAACTGCTTAATCACTGGGGTTAGTGTGGTACAATGGATAATCGGGTCGACCTTATCTGCATCTTCACCATTAGTGGAAAGCATACTTGGTTCACTTGAAACTGCTGCGGGTTTTAAATTCGTTATCTGGCTACTCGATGTCGGTGTCCTCAGGATTCTTGCTCCAATGTTCTGCTCATTTATCAGTGGAGTGTGTATAGGTTCAATGCAATTAATGTTCCCCTCAAGGTTTGAAGAGTCATTACTGACTAACTGCTGGTCTCCGAAGTTGGGACTTTGCGGCGTTGTGTTGAAAGGAGACATTTGTCCCTGCTGTAGATATGATTCAGGTTGTGTTATTTCCATTACCTGAGGATCAATGTCTTGTCCATTTTTTCGATCCGTACTAAAACACTGGCAATTCTCAGTCTGCTCCTTGCAAGTTAAACATTCAATTAATTTCTTTAGCAAATCCTCAGCATCCTTCTGTGACCGTGCAGCATTATTAATCTCTGTTCGGCTATAATGATCACAAAGATTCCTTTGGCTTGTCTTCAGTTGGGCTGGAACAGTCTTCAGCGCTGTGCCCTTCATTGTAGCATGAGAGACCGTCATGGTCATGCTGCTGTGTAGTGGAGCATGGTAGGCTGTTATAGCCTTCTTGCTGTTCACGTGAGCATGGCAGACTTGCATCGTCTGCCGCTGGTTGGTCAGGAGAGGTTGCTAGACCCTCATGGTCTTGTTCCTGCAAGGACCGCACATTGGAGTCTTGCGTTTCTGCAATTGTGGAGTCTGTCCACGAGCTCGCTGTGGAGGCTTGTGACTCTGGAGTCACTTCTGGTTCATGCGAGGACTGCGCTCTGGAGTCTTGCATGTCTTCTTTCATAGAGTCAGGAACGTTGAGCGGGACGTGGACCATGCTCTGTGTGGCAGCAGGCCGCTCTCTGTGTGCTTGCAGCGCTCCCTGTCTGTTAATGTCAGGCTGCAGCATCATCCGGTACTGATAAGTTGGGACGTCATATCTGCTGGGTTGAAGATCCTCAAATCCGAAAAATGAATCCGCATCTGCGTCGGATTCAATGTGGGGGCCGCCAATGTGCAACACGAAAGGTTCGTCCGAGTCATAGTCGTATAGGACCACGGAGCTATCATTGGGCTCGCGAGGTCCGGAAACACTGTAAAGATCGTCATTGAAGTATTCGAGGTCGGAATCATCGGCTTGTGCGTAGGTAACTGCTTGTTGCAGGGTTCTTCGGAGGTCAAATTCATCTCCTGGGTCAATTTGCGGCAATGTGCTGTCATTCCAGGTGAGGGAAGGTTGTTTTACAGCTTTAACAGATTTTTGTTTTTTTTGATTTGGGACGTTTCCCCTTTAAATTGGTGCGGTCTGGGGCCTCTGACATCCTGACGCTCGGTATGTAGCACGTAGGAAGCAACTGCGCATGCTCAGATCGCTGTTCCTTTACCGATGGCCGTTTTCTTGACTGCGCATGCGCAGCTTCTCGCGCATGCGCAAACGAAACTTCCGGTTCTGCGCACTGCTCGCGCAACTGTGCTAGCGTGATACCTTTAGCAAGGTGGCCGCCGACCTCGACCCAGCCCTCTCTCAGGCCCGGGATTTCGGCCTCTGGGAATTCGGGCTCCGGGATCCCGGCCACGAGGTGAGTACTGCCGCTTTTCTTACCTTTACTTGCCGATTGGATTGCGTTTTCTTCACAGTACTTGAGAGAATTTGTCCAGGACTGCCTGGTAATCGTACCTTTGCTGCCTCCTGAAGAACCTGAACCTTGTGAATATTTCTCTTGCCCTTGCACCGGCGATGGTGAGGAGAAATTCAATTTTTTCGCTATCATCCAGGTCTTGGAGTTCAGCTGCCACCAGGAACAATTCGAACACTTGCCGGAATCGCCGCCCGTTTTCGCGGAGATCGCCGTGGCACTGGAGCGGCTGCGGAACCGGGAGCTCTATCATTTTGCCTGGGCACTGCTGGTTGTCTCTGTACACTGAGGTATGCCGGCAGGTATCGATCCACTCCTGTACCATGTGGTGTTGGGTTCTCTGGTGCACAGATGAGCCAACACAGTTGTATGTGGTACAACTCTATTTTATTTTAACTCTTATCTACAGTTCGTTCTGGATACTCTGCACGTGCTGTCTCCCTGAGTGTGTCGTGTAGCAGGTCTGTCCCGGTCCTCGTCTCCAGCTAATACTGACCACCAGGTGTCGTGTTTGTGCTTTTATATCTTTCTGTGATTGGTTGTGGTGTTGTATGCTCTGATTTGTCTGTTGGTGTGTCTATCATGATGTGTGTGTTTGAATATCATGACACTGGATGGTTCCAAACTGGCCAGCTTTATATATGCAGGGAATCTGCTAATGATTTCTCCGCCCTCCTCATTGGGGAAGCTCATACTCCCACAGGATTGTGGGATTGTCGTTAGTCCCCAACCCATAATAAGCAGGCAGGTTATAACAAGAAGCTAATCACAAACTGGCCAACCACTTTTGGTGATTTGCAATTGACAGAGAATCTCTTCCTCGCTACTAATTTCTGCCCAATTTGCTCATTAATACAGCAAACGTCCTTCACTCAAGTTAATCTTTCAACAAGCTCTGGACCAAGATTTTCACTAACGCACACAAGGGCCGCAATTGTAAGGTAGCACTGCCATCTAGTGGCCAACCCCTGCTCATACCCTTCCAACCTGATAGCAGATTGAATTTGAGGCCAACCTTTAGACGTTTGTGTCTGTCGATAATCAGGACTTAGAGGAAGTCAGACAGCACGGTGGCACAGTGGTTAGCACTGCTGCCTCAAGGCGCTGAGGTCCCAGGTTCGATTCCCGGCACTAGGTTACTGTCTGTGTGGAGTTTGCACATTCTCCCCGTGTCTGCGTGGGTTTCGCCCCCACAACCCACAAATGTGCAGGCTAGGTGGATTGGCCGCGCTAAATTGCCCCTTAATTGGAAAATATAAATTGGGTGCACATGCACGGTGCTTACCCCGTGCCTACTGGGCACCTCGGGGACTGGAATGCATTATTGATCCCTTTAATCACATTTTGTTTTGACGTTTTAAGTTTCTTTTGCGATTGTGTTTACTTTGATGTAGTATCTCTTCAAGGAACTGCATTTTTAATTTAGCCCACAGATTGTTGGTTTAGTTTATGTGGTTAACCAAAAGATTCACGTGCTTACCCGGGAATTTCAAACTTCCGATGGACAGGGATCTGCTGCCTGGATTCCGCCAACACTGACCACACCATTGTAGCCCTGAACTTGCCAAAGATTAATTCCAG
The DNA here is from genome assembly GCF_047496885.1 of Scyliorhinus torazame. Classification (NCBI taxonomy): domain Eukaryota; kingdom Metazoa; phylum Chordata; class Chondrichthyes; order Carcharhiniformes; family Scyliorhinidae; genus Scyliorhinus; species Scyliorhinus torazame. The sequence continues at coordinate 11,845,019 of NC_092735.1, read as the reverse complement.
GATAGTAATGTGGTTAATCACAGGCATAGGACCTGAGTTAAAAGTGATTAACAGCAGAAGATGTGTCGGGAATTCCTCAAAATGTATTTAAATGTAAATGTGCTGAATAAGCAACACTGCTCTCACCCGCCCTCCCTCCCCCCATCCACTAATCCAAACACCCCCTGAACCCACCCCCTCATCCACCTCCCCAGCCAACACCCACCTCCATTAACCACACCCCACCCCCTCCCCAGTCAACACACCTCCATTACCCCCTCACACCACCCCCATTCACCTTCCCCCAGCCAACACCCACCTCCATTAACCCCAACCCACCCCCTCCCCAGCCAACACCCACCTCCATTAAACCCACCCCACCCCCTCCCCGGTCAACACACCTCCATTACCCCCTCACACCACCCCCATTCACCTTCCCCCAGCCAACGCCCACCTCCATTAACCCCAACCCACCCCTCAAACACCACCCCAGCCAACGCCCACCTCCATTGACCCCAACCCACCCCCTAAACACTTCCCCCTCCCCCAGCCAACACCACCCACCACCTTCACTACCCCCAACCCATCCTCCATCATCTCCCCCCAGACAACACGCACCTCCATTAACCCCAACCCACACCCCTAACCACCTCCCCCCAGCCAACACCACCCACCTACTCCACTACGCCCAGCCCATCCTCCATCCGTCTCCCCCCCCCCACAGCTAACACCCACCTTCATTAACCCCAACCCACCCCCCAATCACCTCCATCCCAGCCAACACCACCTACCACTAACCCCAAACCATCCACCTTCCCCCCGGCCAACACCATCTCCACGACCCCTCCAACCCACCCTCCATCCATCTCCCACCCCCACCTCCACCCCCACATGCCCGAGAAGCTCGGCATCGGTGCTGACTGGAGGAACTCGGCCGGTGTCAAATCTCAGAGCTCGTCCCCCGCCGACCTGCGGATTTGTTCAGCCGATTTGTGGACAGGTCTTCCTCTGGCCAGAACGTGAGCAGAACCACAGCTGGGCTGATGTGGATACGGGACCGGGAGAGACTGACTGCAGCCCGATTGCTAACGTACTTTATTTCGGGAAACAAGGAATAAATTGTCGGATGTAAGCAGATTTGGAGTCAGGTTTTGGGTAGGATTGGGAATGAGGAGGTGGTCAGAGAGGCCAGCGGGTGATGGTCAGCGATGGGGAAGATGTGTTTCGAGTGTAGAGCGAGGGAGCAACGCAAGGACAGATCAGCCCTTCCCAACCTCCTCGATCATGTTTTTCCTGTTTTTGCTTTCGGACACAGCTGTTCAATATCCTGCCACTCCCGCTCGCTCTGGGAAAATATTTTGTCCCTTTCCTACAACCATTCCTGTTCTCTTTTGCACCATGACGTATTTTGTCTTTCCTCCTCCTCCTTCTCCCTATCGCAGAACTTCCCTTTTCTCCTTCCTCCCTCTCCGTCCCCTTATCTAAATCTATAATTGAAAAGTCACCACACAGGAGGAGGCCATTCAGCCCATTGTGCCTATACTGGCCCTCTGAAAGAACATCTACTTCCACTGAAATGAAATGAAAATCGTTTATTGTCACAAGTCGGCTTCAAATGAAGTTACTGTGAAAAGCCCCTAGTCGCCACATTCCGGCGCCTGTTCGGGGAGGCGGGTACGGGAATTGAACCGTGCTGCTGGCCTGCCTTGGTTTGCTTTCAAAGCCAGCTACTTAGCCCTGTGCTGATTACGTCACATAACAGTTCAAATTTGCACATTATACAAAGTGCAAAGAGCCTTTTGATCCTAATCATGAAATGTCTGTCTCGCCACACCCACCATTACAGCCCATATTTGCAACATTCATTTACATTTCATGTCAAGCACAGCCTGGTGCATTCAACTCGAGGGGCTTCACACAGTTTGCTGCTGCTTACCTGGAAGTCCTCAGTGGCCCTTTCCCCAAAGGGCTTTTAATTTGAAAAACTTGCAATTTAATATGGGCATTCTGGAGAGGTTTGGAATGACGAAGCAACAGCAGAGCTGAAACAAACTGGCCTGGCCTGGTGGCAATTTAGCAATTCACGGCGAACCTCTGCTCCGCTCCAAATTTCTGTCCAATTTGCCCGTGAAGAACAACGAGCCTCCTTCACTCAATCATTTTTCCAACAAACTCTGGGCCAGGTTTTCACACCCACCCGGTCCTGACTGCCATTGTAAGGCAACGTCGCCATCTGCTGTCAGTATCTACAACTCGCATCCAATAAACTTCATCTGAAATCATCGGCCTCAGTATGGACAGATGCAAGATTGGAGTCCAATTGAAGGAAAACACCTTTCTACACTCACACGGTGAGGAGAGCAATAAACATTGAGATAAGTAGAGAAGGATAGTGATAGAAAGGGGGGGCAGAGATAGATTACAGTCCACGGAGGCACAGTGGTTTAGCACCTCTGCCTCACCGCCAGGGACCCGGGTTCGATTCCGGCCTTGGACCACTGTCTGTGGAGTTTTCCCGTTTTCCCCGTGTGTGCGTGGGTTTCCTCCGGGTGCTCCGGTTTCCTCCCAGAGTCCAAAGGTGTGCAGAATAGGTGGGTTGGCCGTGATAAATTGCTCCTAGTGTCCAGGGGTGTGCAGATTACATAATGGGATAGGTCGGGGTGGACGGGGGGACTGGACATGGGTGGGGTGCTCTTTCGAAAGGTCAGTGCAGAGCCAATGGCTCCTTCTGCAGTGTAGGGTTTCTATGCATCCCGACAGGATCTGCACATCTTTTATTAAAAATTCTTTTTTATTCTCCATTTTCACATTTTTCCTTCAGAATTTACTCCCCCCCCCCCCCCACAGACAGTAATCGGTAACAAATACAAAATCAATCCCCTTAACAATAACAACGATCCCATCCTCCCACCACCCCAAACAACGGCCCACCTGTCAATATATGCATCCAATAAACCAAACCCTCCCACGGTGGCAACAAAAAACAAAGGAGAAAAAGAAAAAGGAGTCCGGGACCGCCCATGGTCACCATTAACCTATAGAGTCCACTCCCCCCCCCCCCACACTCAACGCCATCCAACCTCTGAAGGAGTACCGTACATGATACCCAAGAGTTGTACACCCCCCCCCTCTCCAACTCCTTCCGTCCACTGCCTCTTGTAAAACTCCTCCCCCTAACCTTGGTTCCCTCCCCCCCAACTTTCCACCCCGGCTAGACCACTCGGACCCTGTTCTGCCAGGCTCCGATGGCCGCAGCCCCTCCCCCCACCTCACTCCCGTTCACTGGCCGGCTTAAACCGGCCAGCGTGGAGGCCCCCGCCCGGGTCCCTTTCCCACTTGCCCGGCCCCAGGAAAGCCCAAAGATCCCCTTTTAGCACACAAACCCCGCATATCCACCTACACCCCAAAGAGACCTCATTTCGAGTGAAAGTCCCATCACTTCCCTTGTCCAAGTATATACAACATTGGCTCCTTTAGCCCCTACACCCGCGCGCAGTGAAACAAAAAAGAAGAAAATACAGTCATGAGGTTACATTGGCACATGGCCATTCCTCAATTTGTCAGTTCTGCCACAGTCCTTCTGCCTTCGCAAACTCCTCCGCTGCTTCCGCCGTTCCAAAATAAAAGTCCCTGAGCTTGTAAGTCACCCTCAGCTTCGCTGGATATACAATGCCGCACCGCACCTTGCTAATGTACAGTGCCCTCTTCACCCGGTTGAAGGCAGCCCGCCTCCTTGCCAGCTCCACCGTAAAGTCCTGGTATACACGTATACCAGCTCCAGCCCACTGCACCATCCGCTTCTGCTTGGCCCAGCTCAGGACCTTCTTCTTCACACTGTACCTACGGAAGCACAGAGTCACTGCCCTTGGCGGCTCACTCGCCTTTGGTACAGGCCTCCACGACCGATGAGCCTGATCCAGTTCATATCGGGAGGGATCCTCCCCCTCCCCCAGTAGTTTTGCCAGCATCGCGGCAAAATACTCAGTCGGCCTCGGTCCTTCAACTCCTTCGGGCAGCCCCACGATCCTCAAGTTCTGTCCCCTGGATCTATTTTCCAGGTCTTCCATTTTTCCTCGCAGATCCTTGTTAATGTCCATCTCCTTCCCCATCGAGGTAAGTTGATCACCGTGTTGCAATAACGTCTCCTCCACTTCCTTCAGCGCCTCCCTTTGCTCTCACACCTCCGCCACTGCGCTCGCCACCGCCTTTGTCACCGGGGAAACCGCCTCCTCCACCAGCACACTCAAAACCTCCCTCATCTCCTTCCTCATTGACTCCATGTATTTTGTAAACTGCCTTTTGAATTCCGCAGCCATCACTGTAGTTATTTCTTCAGCCGTAAGCAATGCGGCCTCCCCTGGTGCTCCAGCCTCCATTTTCCTTGGTGACCCCGCGGTGACCTTTCCACTCCCCGACGGACCTTCAGCTGGTTTTTTTACGGCCGTTTGTTTGCTCACCCTCGACATTTTCCTTTACTGTGCCTTCTCCCTGCTTTTGCCACCTCGGTGGACCCTGGGACCGGGCTTAAAGCCCCGAAAATGCCGTTCCCGAACGGGAGCCCTCCATTGTGCGGCCGCCTCCCGCCCGCCGTCACCGGAAGTTAATCTGCACATCTTTAGGCTGTGGGAGGAAACCGGAGCATCCGGAGGAAACCCACACAGACACAGGATGAAGGTGCAAACTCCACACAGTCACCGAGGCCGGAATTGAACTCGGGTCCCTGGCGCTGTGAGGCAGCAGAGCTACTGTGACTATGTGAGGTCCCAGCACTGATCCCTGCGACACTCCACTTGTTACAATCTGTCAACCTGAAATAGTTCTGTTTATTGGTACCGCCAGTTTTCTGTCCATTAACCGATCCTCAATCCGCACTACATATATTACCCCCAATTCCTTGATTAACGCAGACGAAAATCTTCAGCAACATTCAAATCTGATACAGGAAGAGAAATAAATAGAAGGAGAATAAGACTGGATTTAAAGAGGGAGGGAAAGAATCAGAAAAGTTAAAAAAATGTTTTAAATCTCCTGAGACAGCTCATCGCTTGAAGGAATGTGGCTCCACACTTGGAATTGTTTACTGGGTCAAAGTGATTGACTGGTCGTCATTAACAGTTTATCTCCCAGTCAAAGGATATTTCAGCTGATAATTATTAGTCTTATCATTCAGCAGACAATTTATGTACAGATTCACCTACATTGAAAAATTAGAGAAGCTAATCACAAACTGGCCAACCACTTTTGGTGATTTGCAATTGACAGAGAATCTCTTCCTCGCTACTAATTTCTGCCCAATTTGCTGCTTAATACAGCAAACGTCCTTCACTCAAGTTAATCTTTCAACAAGCTCTGGACCAAGATTTTCACACACGCACACAAGGGCCAGGCTGCAATTGCACTGCCATCTGGTGGCCAACTCCTGACTTTCCTGCAGCTCATACCCTTCCAATCTGATGGCTGATTGAATTTGAGGCCAATCTCTGGTAGTTGGTATTAGAGGTATTACGGTACCCTGTAATGCTGTAAGACCATTGGTGTAGGAGGTACTGTTTTCATTGGTTAAGCCTGCCTGCTGGTTCTGCCCAGTAAGGCGGAGTGTAAGAGCCCGTGTCTCCCCAGCAGCAGTTCTGCACTCGAGGGCGAGCCCAGAGATCTACACTCTCATCGAGGACGGGGACAATTTCGAGGCCGCAATGAATCTGCTGAAAGGACACTATATTCGCCCTGTAAACCAAGTCTATGCCCGACATCTACTAGCGACGAGGCGACAAATCCCTGGGGAAATCGCTGGAGGAGTTCTACCGTGCGCTCCTGGTGTTGGGGAGGAACAAGTTTCGCCCAGCGACCACACAGAACCTTTGATCCGGGACGCATTTGTTGCAGGTATGCTGTCCTCCCAAATCCGCCAGCGATTGCTGGGGGAAGAGACACTGGGCCTCAAGGAGGCACGGGCCGTTGCTAGCTCCCTGGATGTGGCCTCCCGAAACGCCTGTGCTTACGTCCCCGACCGCGCGGCAGCCCCTTGGGCAGCATGGAACCCCCCCAGCGACCGACTCCGATGCATCCCCCACAAGCTTGTGCTGCGAGACTGCCAGGCAACCCCGGGGGGCCCCGCTGCTATTTTTGCGGGCAAGCCAAGCACCCCTGCAAGCGCTGTCCAGCCTGCTCATCCCTCTGCAAAGGATGTGGCAAAAAGGGCCACTTTGTGGCAGTATGCCAGGCCCGGGCGGTCGCTGGGGGGGATCAGGACCGCCACCACAACCCTCTCCACGGGCCATGTGCGGCCAGCCGGCGCCGCCATTTTGTCTCTCGGACACCACGTGTGATGGATGGGCGCTGCCACCTTGTGCATCCCCAGCCATGTGCGGCCAGTGGGCGCCGCCATCTTGGCTGGACTCTCAGGACCCCGACTTGGATGACCACACACCGCCCGAGGAGAACATCCAACTTCTGCCACGACTAGCCCCGGTGACCCTGGATCAGTCTCGGCCCCGAACACTCGACTGCAACAATGACCGTGCTCATCAATGGGCATGAAACATCCTGTCTGATCGACTCTGGGAGCACGGAGAGCTTCATACACCCCAACACGGTAAGGCGCTGTTCTCGCCCCGTTCACCCAATTAATCAAAAAATCTCCCTGGCCTCCGGGTCTCATTCAGTGGAGATCAAGGGGTTCTGCATAGCGAACCTCACGGTCCAGGGAAGGGAGTTTAAAAATTACCGGCTCTACGTCCTTCCCCACCTCTGTGCTGCCACACTCCTAGGGTTAGATTTTCAATGCAACCTCCAGAGCTTAACTTTTTAACTCGGCGGCCCTATACCCCCCCTCACTGTCTGCAGCCTCGCGACCCTCAAGGTCGATCCGCCTTCCCTGTTTACGAACCTCATCCCGGATTGCAAACCCGTCGCCACCAGGAGCAGGTGGTACAGTGCCCAGGACAGGACCTTCATTAGGTTGGAGGTCCAGCGGTTACTGAGAGAATGTGTCATTGAGGCTAGCAACAGTCCCTGGAGTGCTCAAGTAGTGGTTGTAAAGACCGGGAGAAGCGTAGGATGGTCATCGATTATAGCCAAACCATCAACAGGTTTACGCAGCTGGACACGTACCCTCTCCCCCGCATATCCAATCTGGTCAACAGGATCGCACAATACAAGATCTTTTCCACGGTGGATCTAAAGTCCGCCTACCCCCAGCTCCCCATCCGCCCTAGCGACTGCAAATACACTGCCTTCGAGGCAGATGGGCGGCTCTACCACTTCCTAAGGGTTCCCCTCGGTGTCACTAATGGAGTCTCGGTCTTCCAACGAGAGATGGACCGAATGGTTGACCGGTACGGTTTGCGGGCCACGTTTCCGTACCTCGATAATGTCACCATCTGCGGCCATGCACAGCAGGACCACGATACCAATCTCTAAAAATTCCTCCATACCACAAAAATCCTTAATCTAACATATAAAACAAGGATAAATGCGTGTTCAGCACCGACCGTCTAGCCATCCTTGGCTACGTAGTGCATGATGGAGTTATAGGCCCAGACCCTGAACGCATGCACCCCCTCATGGAGTTCCCCCTCCCTCACTGCTCCAAGGCCCTGAAACGCTGCCTGGGATTTTTCTCTTATTATGCCTAGTGGATCCCCAACTATGCAGACAAGGCCCGCTCGCTAATCCAATCCACAGTTTTTCCCCTGTTGACAGAGGCCTTCAGCCGCATCAAAGCGGACATCGCAAAGGCCACGATGCACGCCATCGACAAGTCCGTCCCCTTCCAAGTCGAGAGCGACGCGTCTGACGTAGCTCTGGCGGCCACCCTCAACCACACGGGCAGGCCCGTGGCCTTCTTCTCACGCACCCTTCACGCTTCAGAAATCCGCCATTCCTTAGTTGAAAAGGAGGCCCAGGCCATAGTGGAAGCTGTGCGGCATTGGAGGCATTACCTGGCCGGCAGGAGATTCACTCTCCTCACTGACCAACGGTCGGTGGCCTTCATGTTCGATAATGCACAGCGGGGCAAGATAAAGAACGACAAGATCGAACTCTCCACCTACAACTATGAGATCTTGTATCGTCCCGGGAAGCTAAACGAACCTCCTGATGCCCTGTCCTGCGGCACATGTGCCAACGCACAAGTGGACCGCCTCCGAGCCCTCCACGAGGACCTCTGCCACCCGGGGGTCACTCGATTCTTCCATTTCATTAAAACCCGCAACCTGCCCTACTCCATCGAGGAGGTCAGGACAGCCACCTGCCAAAACTGCGCGGAGTGCAAACCGCACTTCTACAGGCCAGAGAAAGCGCACCTGATAAAGGCTTCCCGTCCCTTTGAACGCCTCAGTATGGACTTCAAAGGCCCCCTCCCCTCCACCGACCACAGCACGTACTTCCTGAACGTGATTGACGAGTACTCCCGGTTCCCATTCGCCATTCCCTGCCCCGACATGACCGCAGCCACCGTCATAAAAGCCCTCCACTGTATCTTTACGCTGTTCGGTTTCCCTGCCTACAGACCCAGCGATAGGGGGTCCTCCTTTATGAGCGACAAACTGCGTCAATTCCTGCTCAGCAAGGGCATTGCCCCGAGCAGGACGGCCAGTTACAACCCCTGGGGAAATGGACAGGTAGAGAGGGAGAACGGAACAGTCCAGGAATCTCCCAGTCTCCTGCTGGCAGGAGGTCCTCCAGGACGCCCTCCACTCCATCCGTCACTGCTGTGTACCACAACCAATCAAACGCCTCACGAATGTCTCTGTCGTGTTGGGTGTTCCGATGCACAAATGAACCAACATGGTTGTAAATGGCACAACTCTGTTTTATTGTCTTGTACAATAACAGCTAATAACTGCTGGCTGAGGTTCGTGCTTCACCAGCTAACCTGTGGACCCAGCCCTTTCGCTATCTTGGTGAGGCACATGGTGTATGTCTGAGTGACACGCTGTGAGCTCTGTGCTCTGAGCTATCTCCTGGTAGAATGAACGGGAACTGTGGTGTTCCCTGTTTTATAGTGCGCGTGCTCTCACTGGTGATTGGCTGCGATGTTATGTATGTGTTGGTTGGTCCAACTACCTGTCCATCAGTGTGTGTGTGATTGCACCATGATATGCTGATGTGGATATCATGACAGTCTCCTTGTCTTCCCGAGGAAGTCCTCCTCCGGGACCTCGCACCCAACCTGGCTGGCAGCTCCTGGACCCATCCTGGTCTGCAAACACGTGCGGGCGCACAAGTCGGACCCATTGGTCGAGAGGGTCCACCTCCTCCACGCTAACACTCAGTACACCTACGTGGCGTACCCCGACGGCCGACAGGAAACGGTCTCCCTATGGGACCTGGCGCCCGCTGGATCCCCACACACACCCCCACCACCAATCCCATCCTCCCTCCCACCGGTGCACCCCACAGCCGCCCCCTTCCTAGGTGGATCGGTCCTCCCACCGGTCCCGTCTAGGGGTGATGAAGCTGCCGAAGAAGCAGAAACCATACTCCCAGAGCCACAGATGCCCGAGCCGGCGCCTGCATCACCGCCGAAGCTACGACGATTGCAGAGGACGACCAGGGCCCCCGATCGACTAATTGCTTCATTCTGAACTGTAAATAAATTTTGTAAATAGTTACGATGTAACGAGGCAAAACCACTGTACTGATGTATACCAGATACCTCCAAAACCTTAACCTCTACCACTGTGTAATGTGAGGCCAGAATCCCCGCCGGACTTTTTTTTAACAGGGGGTGAATGTGGTAGTCGGTATTAGAGGTATTACGGTACCCTGTAATGCTGTAAGACCATTGGTGTAGGAGGTACTGTTTTCATTGGTTAAACCTGCCTACTGGTTCCGCCCAGTAAGGCGGAGTATAAGAGCCCGTGTCTCCCCAGCAGCTGCCTTCTGTACCTTCGCTGCTGGGGGAAACATCTAGTGTATTAAAGCCTTCAATTGTCTCCAATCTCGCTTCTGGAGCTATTGATCGAGCATCACAACCTTTAGACGTTTGTGACTGTCGATAATCTGGACTCAGAGGAAGTCGGACTGCACGTTGGCGCAGTGGGTTAGCCCTGCTGCCTCAAGACGCTGAGGTCCCAGGTTCGATCCCGGCTCTAGGTCAATGTCCATGTGGAGTTTGCACATTCTCCCCGTGTCTGCGTGGGTTTCGCCCCCACAACCCAAAGATGTGCAGAGTAGGTGGATTGACCACGCTAAATTGCCCCTTAATTGGAAAATGTAAATTGGGTGCACATGTACGGTGCTTACCCCGTGCCTGGTGGGCACCTCGGGGACTGGGATGCATTATTGATCCCTTTAATCACATTTTGTTTTGACGGTTTAAGTTTCTTTTGCGATTGTGTTTACTTTGATGTAGTATCTCTTCAAGGAACTGCATTTTTAATTTAGCCCACAGATTGTTGGTTTAATTTGTGTGGTAAACCAAAAGATTCACGTGCTTACCCGGGAATTTCAAACTTCCGATGGACAGGGATCTGCTGCCTGGATTCCGCCAACACTGACCACACCATTGTAGCCCTGAACTTGCCAAAGATTAATTCCAGGTTAGTAATGTGGTTAATCACAGGCATAGGACCTGAGTTAAAAGTGATTAACAGCAGAAGATGTGTCGGGAATTCCTCAAAATGTATTTAAATGTAAATGTGCTGAATAAGCAACACTGCTCTCACCCGCCCTCCCTCCCCTCATCCACTAATCCAAACACCCCCTGAACCCACCCCCTCATCCACCTCCCCAGCCAACACCCACCTCCATTAACCCCACCCCACCCCCTCCCCAGTCAACACACCTCCATTACCCCCTCACACCACCCCCATTCACCTTCCCCCAGCCAACACCCACCTCCATTAACCCCAACCCACCCCCTCCCCAGCCAACACCCACCTCCATTAAACCCACCCCACCCCCTCCCCAGTCAACACACCTCCATTACCCCCTCACACCACTCCAATTCACCTTCCCCCAGCCAACGCCCACCTCCATTAACCCCAACCCACCCCTCAAACACCACCCCAGCCAACGCCCACCTCCATTGACCCCAACCCACCCCTCAAACACCACCCCAGCCAACGCCCACCTCCATTGACCCCAACCCACCCCCTAAACACTTCCCCCTCCCCCAGCCAACACCACCCACCACCTTCACTACCCCCAACCCATCCTCCATCATCTCCCCCCAGACAACACGCACCTCCATTAACCCCAACCCACACCCCTAACCACCTCCCCCCAGCCAACACCACCCACCTACTCCACTACGCCCAGCCCATCCTCCATCCGTCTCCCCCCCCCCACAGCTAACACCCACCTTCATTAACCCCAACCCACCCCCCAATCACCTCCATCCCAGCCAACACCACCTACCACTAACCCCAAACCATCCACCTTCCCCCCGGCCAACACCATCTCCACGACCCCACCAACCCACCCTCCATCCATCTCCCACTCCCACCTCCACCCCCACATGCCCGAGAAGCTCGGCATCGGTGCTGACTGGAGGAACTCGGCCGGTGTCAAATCTCAGAGCCCGTCCCCCGCCGACCTGCGGATTTGTTCAGCCGATTTATGGACAGGTCTTCCTCTGGCCAGAACGTGAGCAGAACCACAGCTGGGCTGATGTGGATACGGGACCGGGAGAGACCGACTGCAGCCCGATTGCTAACTTACTTTATTTCGGGAAACAAGGAATAAAGTGTCGGATGGAAGCAGATTTGGAGTCAGGTTTTGGGTAGGATTGGGAATGAGGAGGTGGTCAGAGAGGCCAGCGGGTGATGGTCAGCGATGGGGAAGATGTGTTTCGAGTGTAGAGCGAGGGAGCAACGCAAGGACAGATCAGCCCTTCCCAACCTCCTCGATCATGTTTTTCCTGTTTTTGCTTTCGGACACAGCTGTTCAATATCCTGCCACTCCCGCTCGCTCTGGGAAAATATTTTGTCCCTTTCCTACAACCATTCCTGTTCTCTTTTGCACCATGACGTATTTTGTCTTTCCTCCTCCTCCACCCTATCGCAGAACCTCCCTTTTCTCCTTCCTCCCTCTCCGTCCCCTTATTAAAATCTATAATTGAATAGTCACCACACAGGAGGAGGCCATTCAGCCCATTGTGTCTATACTGGCCCTCTGAAGGAACACCTAGTTCCATTGCCGTGCCATTTCCCCATAGCCCTGTAATGTCTGTGCCTTTTCAGCTATTGACCCAATTTTCTTTTGAAAGCTTCAATTGGCTCTGCCTGTGCCACACTGTCAGCCGCGCATTCCAGATCCTGTAGCCACCTGGGTTGGCCACTTCCCGACTTTGAAATGGCGATCCGCTAAGAATGCAGGGAAATTCAGCCAACGCAGGAAAAACAAGCAGGTGCAACGTTTCCTGTAATCAGAACATGCAGGAACCCAGACAGCACTGAAACTAACAACCATCTACATACTGATGAGCGATCCCCGGGAACAATTGGAAACAGTTAAGGTAAACAAGGCCAAGCCAGACTCCTCGGCGCCAGCAGGAGCCAAGACAAAGGAAGGCCAACGGACACTTAGGAACCGCCCAGCGATCAGGGAACAGCTCCAGTATTGGAGAAATCGATCCAAGTGATCAGAACTCAGTCCAATCACTTGGAACCAGGTACGGGGTCCGCCCAAAAGGGCAGAAGCCCCTGGGGACTATAAAGTAGAGTCCCCAAGTTCAATTCATCCTTCTTGGCAGGGCCTCTCAGCAGCTCGAAACAACCCTTGACAGTGACCTGCCTAGTAGCTGCACCAACTAAGTAAGTCTCCAGTCAACGCACGCTACGAGATAGGCGCTCCTAGCTACCAGTCCATACCAGCTTTGAAGCCTGCAGACTCAGAATCGAACAAAAGGCCATTTGTTCCCCTGACCTGGTGGGCCAGTTCCGAAGCTAAGTATAGGCCTTGTAGTGATAGTGATAGTCTAGTAAGTAGAGTTTATGCATGAGTAGTGATTGACTGTGTATAATAAATGTGTTTTGATTTGAAACTTACTAACTGGTGTATTGAGTTGTTGATCAGCATTTGAACTTGAACCTCGTGGTGGTATCATAAAGATACCTGGCGACTCTAGAGCAAAGGTTATAAAACAGAGCAAATTAAGTAAAGACACAACGAGCAACATTTAAGAGCCAACCAAAAGTTAGCAACATATTACTGGCGACTCTGGTGGGACGCGACTTAGAAGTGGCCTAACCACTCCAGGAGAACCCAAAATTTGAATTGAGAGTCCAATTGGGAACAGAAACATTCACAAGTGTTCAAGCAGTTCTGATCAATCCTCGTAATTCGGAAGTGTGTTAATGCATGCGTAACTAACAGGGCTATAAGGTAAAACTGATAGATTTTGTTGCGAAAAACTGTCGGGAGTTTGTATTCCGGAAAATAGCGAACGCCGTACCCGTGTTTACAGCACCGCCTTAGCACCCCTCGTTCCAAATTTTAAAAGAGCATTCAGATAGGAAAAATGGCAATGAAGGCAATGGAACGCCTCATGAACCCTCAAGAATTTGTGGTCACAGCGACCAGCAGCAGAGTAGGTCAGTGTCCCGTTTGGGAAGTTGAGATTAGAAGGTACCTCAAAGGGAAGGGATGGCCCCTTTGGAGTAACTTTTGTTCAAATGAGAAAACAGGTCCCGGGAGTATAGGACATACTTGGTGGGAGAACCTGAGCGAAATCCATAAGAACAGCTTAGGGAAAGCTCGCAAGCCGATGGCAATCGTGTCCTGTCTGGCACATTTGCGAAGCACACAGGAGGTCGTTCGGACGCTCCGCAACGAGATAGAAGAGAGACATCGAATGAGCAAGGTCGATGTTAGTGAGATCGAGAGAGTGAATGTAGAATTGAGAAGGAAGTTGGCAGCAAAGGACGGAGAGGTGGATGATGCCAAGAGGGCACACCAGTCATGTCTAGCGCATCTGAGCAGCTTCCAAACCCAATACGATAAGGCCTATCAGGACACACAACGTGCAGTCCTGATAAAAGAAGAGACAGAGAAACAGGTAGAGGCATTGAAAAGGCAGTGCAGTGATTTAAAAGCAGCGTTAAGAGCACTCCATGCTGCCACCACGGAGCACAGACAAAGCTCAGTGGATCATTCAAAATGCCGGAAGCAGATTGCGGAACTGCAGTCTTTGTTTTCAGTGCAAAATGGGGTTCAAAGCACCTTTGGATCCCAATTAGATGAAGAGGATGGCCCTGATTGGCAAGAACTAAACAAAACAGCGCAGCGATATGTACAGGGAACATGTGCACAAGGAAAGCCCCAAAGGAGAAAAGCACCCCAACCCCCCACAGAGCAGATAGATCAGGCACCCATGAATCCAGTAACTACTCACCGCACAGTCACATCGGACGGAGATGCGGAATTCCTTTACACCACCCCCTTAACCGTGACCCAATTACAGGACGCATGCGAAAAGATCACACCGTTCCTCCCCACCTCAGACCCCCACCACTTCTTTGCTAGAGTGAAGCAGCAGGTGACCATGTACGGCCTGGATGAGCGTGAGCAAGTGAAGCTCACAGTTTTAAGCTTAGACCCTTCTGTTGTAGCAGCCCTTCCCGACCCACAGAATGTAGGAGGAGGCACCCTTGCAGAGATGCACACAGCGATCCTAGACGCGATCGGTTATAACAGAGGTGACCCAGTAGAAGGCCTGAATAAGTGCAGGCAGAAGAAAACAGAACACCCCACAGCGTTTGCTGGACTCTTGTGGATCCATTTTACAGCCATTTTCGGAAACTTCGACCGTGCCCATTTGTCCCCAGACAACATGGCCAAATGGACCCGCACCCTTATCTCCCATGCCACAGAGGCAGGACAAAATGCTTGTACTAATTATGACCCCTCGGAAGAAACGCACAATGAAAAGTGGGTTTTAAAAAGGTTGTCCCGCACCTGGGAGCAATCTGTCCACAACAAACCCGCGATTAGAAAACCCGAAGAACAGCAGGCAGAGGTAGATATTCAAGCAGTTAAAGCACACCAGAACCCCGCATGGGTGAATGAGGGCAGGAACAGCCCACCCCAGCCCAAATCTCAAGACTGTTACAATTGCAGACAATTAGGACATTTCACATGAGAATGTCAAGCCCCCCTGAAACAGCAACGGGATCAGCCCACAAATGCCTCCCGAACCAGCAAAGACACCAACAGCCCCGACCCCCCCACCCAGGGAACCATACCCAAGGGAGCAATACCCCAGAGAGCCTGCTCCACCTTACGTGCCCCAGGGGTCATGTTACAACTGTCGGCAGTCAGGACACTTCGCCCGAGATTGCAGGAGACCCCCACCAGCTAGACTCGCCCCCAGATATGAAAGAGACCACCACCCACAGCAGCTGCAAGGTCCCAGCTGCCCCATGCAAACTGGGAGCGCTTACCCACCACTTCTCATGGCAGCGATACCTCAGCAATGCCACTTCATTCTTGTTTCGCTCCTTCTTCCTCTCTTCTTCGGTCACTCTACACTGCCTCCATATGCTAGTTACACCCCAGTCCAAATGTAATTTACTGATGGAACCTGCAGCATGTTTGTTGAATGTTTGTTCGTTAGTGTTAACGTTAAGTGTTGTTCGTAAATTCGAAAGTTTTTCACGGCCCCACGTCACCACTCCTTTAACGCCCCCCGGCTGTTAATGGAACAAGTTTGTCCCAGACAATAGTTCAGAGGAACTAGTTTGTCGACAGAAAATTGTTAAAGGTACAAGTTTGTCCCAGACAATAGTTCAGAGGAAGTAGTCTGTCGACGGAACCCGACTCATAGTTGTTCTCCTAATTCGAGAGGCAGCCCCCCCACGACGACCACATTCTTACCCGTTCTTGACGGTTGCTCAGGCAGTGGAGAAACGGCGTCGGCCCCCGCCCTGCCTGAAGACCCCCCTCTGGTCAGCTACGGTCGGGTAGAGCACATACGGCATTGATCACCGTCCTACCCGGGGATTCCATCCAAATCTTGGGCGAGATTCTCCGACCCCCCGCCAGGTCGGAGAATCGCCGGGGGCTGGCGTGAATCCCGCCCCCGCTGGTTGCCGAAGTCTCCGGCACCGGATATTCAGCGGGGGCGGGAATCGCGCCGTGCCGGTTGGCGGGCCCCCCCCGCGCGATTCTCCGGCCCAGATGGGCCGAAGTCCCGCCGCTAAAATGCCTGTCCCGCCGGCGTAGATTAAACCACCTACCTTACCGGTGGGACAAGGCGGCGCGGGCGGGCTCCGGGGTCCTGGGGGGGGGGCGCGGGGCGATCTGGCCCCGGGGGGTGCCCCCACGGTGGCCTGTGCCGTGGGGGCACTCTTTCCCTTCCGCCTCCGCCACGGTCTCCACCATGGCGGAGGCGGAAGAGACTCCCTCCACAGCGCATGCGCGGGAATGCCGTCAGCGGCCGCTGACGCTCCCGTGCATGCACCGCCCGGAGATGTCATTTCCGCGCCAGCTGGCGGGGCGGAAATTCGTCCGGCGCCGACCTAGCCCCTTAAGTTTGGGGCTCGGCCCCCAAGATGCGGAGCATTCTGCACCTTTGGGGCGGCGCGATGCCCGTCTGATTTGCGCCGTTTTGGGCGCCAGGCGGCGGACATCGCGCCGTTTCCAGAGAATTTCTCCCCTTACCCGCCACGGCCCATACGCACCCCATTTTGTCTCGTTACTTTCAAAATTATTTTGTTTGGTTTTGGCAACCTTTGGTTGCTTCCCTCTGCTACTTACATCCTCAAACACTGGGATGGTAAATCACACAGGCTGCGAGACGGCTCGCAGTGCGGCAGTATTTCTTAGATGTCTAGTCCAAATATTCGCTTTTTTTTTAAATTTTAAATGAGGGAGTCACACATGGTGACCAATTATAAAGGGCAATTGGCACTAAAAGACAGACATGCTAATGTACAAGATATTAAACAAGATAGTAACAGAAACTATGCTTGATCCACAGAATTACAGAAGCTCCAGGAAGAGAGAAGAGACGAAAAGGAGAGAAGAGAAGAAAGAAGAGAACAATGAAGACATCAAACGTGTTTTTCGTTATCATTATAATTTGTATTCGGTTACGCGCGAACGCGAACCCCCTGACCCCAAACCCCCTGACCGTCAATGATTCACTTCCCCAGAGCCCAGTGACAAGTAACAACACATCATCATGGTGTGATAGGTTTATAACGTGGTACTCCCTTTCATACATAATTGAATCCCTTCTAGCATTGGCGATATTCTGCAGCATCGTGCAGACTATCCGCTTGAGGAAATGGCGAAGGAGAGCCTACCGCTCTCGCACCCCGGTATACAGGATAAGATCCCCTACTTTCGGTTTTCACCAGGCCCCCGAACCCCTTGATCTACAATAAAGGACATTCGTTTTGCGTCATTTGTAAATAAAGAAATATGTCTCATTTGCAACTGAAAGATTGTACAACTCTGTGTTTGACCCCCAAGCCAGAGGAAAATGTGAATGCTGCCATTATTTCTGTATTGTTAGGAAGTTAGTATGATTGGATGTTTAAGTGAGTGTAGTTTATGGAAGATAGTTAGAGGTACCGTTTTTTATATATATGCTGTACTGCATGACCCTGTTGTGACATAGCACCACTTAGAATTGTAAGTTAAAATTTTCGTGCATAGTTATGGTCAGTGTAGAGGCCATGGAAGAGTGCTCGCTGGGTCAGGGAGTGAAGACGACGCAGTTATGTGATCCTTCACGCTTCGCGTTAGGGATCACAAAGAGGGAATGTAGCCACCTGGGTTGGTCACTTCCCGACTTTAAAATGGAGATCCGCTAAGAATGTAGGGAAATTCAGCCAATGCAGGAAAAACAAGCAGGTGCAACGTTTCCTGTAATCAGAACTTGCAGGAACCCAGACAGCACTGAAACTAACAACCATCTACATATTGATGAGCGATCCCCGGGAACAATTGGAAACAGTTAAGGTAAACAAGGCCAAGCCAGACTCCTCGGCGCCAGCAGGAGCCAAGACAAAGGAAGGCCAATGGACACTTAGGGACCACCCAGCGATCAGGGAACAGCTCCAGTATTGGAGAAATCGATCCAAGTGATCAGAACTTAGCCACTTGGAACCAGGTACGGGGTCCGCCCAAAAGGGCGCGAAGCCCCTGGGGACTATAAAATAGAGTCCCCAAGTTCAATTTGTCCTTCTTGGTAGGGTCTCTCAGCAGCTCGAAACAACCCTTGACTATGACCTGCCTAGTAGCTGCACCAACCAAGTAAGTCTCCAGTCAACGCTCGCTACGAGATAGGCGCTCCGAGCTACCAGTCCATACCAGCTTTGAAACCTGCAGACTCAGAATCGAACGAAAGGCCATTTGTTCCCCTGACCTGGTGGGCCAGTTCCAAAGCTAAGTATAGGCCTTTGAAATGAAAATCGCTTATTGTCACAAGTAGGCTTCAATGAAGTTACTGTGAAAAGCCCCTAGTCGCCACATTCCGACGCCTGTTCGGGGAGGCTGGTACGGGAATTGAACCGTGCTGCTGGCCTGCCTTGGTCTGCTTTCAAAGCCAGCGATTTAGCCCTGTGCTAAACAGCCCCTGCATAGTGTTAGAGATTATGAGGAATCCCACGCTGACACGGGGAGAAAGTGCAAACTCCACACAGACAGTCACCCGAGGACACCGGCGCCGGGAGTTGGGCAGATGGTCGCCGCCTCGCCATGGCCACCAGTGAGAAGCCACGAGTTTCCCTGGACATCGCCGCTTGTGGCAACACGCTGGGCCGCGTCGTTATTGAGCTCAGGGCTGATGTGGTCCCACAAACTGCAGAAAACGTCCGTGCCTTGTGCACTGGTGAGAAGGGGTTTGGTTACAAGGGCTCGAGATGCCACAGAATCATTCCTGAATTCATGTGCCAGGGTGGTGCCTTCACAAAGCACGACGGCACTGGTGGGAAGTCGATCTACGGTGGAAAGTTTAAGGATGAGAATTTCAAGCTGGAGCACACAGGGGCTGGTATCTTGTCCATGGCCAATGCTGGACCAAATACAAATGGCTCCTAGTTCTTTATCTGCACTGCACATACTCCATGTTGTATTTGGTAAGGTCGTAGAAGGCTACGAAGTGGTGAAGAAGATGGAGAAATTGGGCAGCGGTGAAGGCAAAACTAGTAGTACTGTTAGCATCATTAATTGTGGGCAGATGTGAATGTAATTCTGATTAAATATAACTTGATTGATTCCAACAAAAAAAAAGACAGTCACCCAAGGTCGGAATTGAACCCAGGTTGCTGGTGCTGTGAGGCAGCAGTGCTAACCACTGTGCCACCGTGATGCCCATTTATGGTACATCTATAAAAGTTGGTTAGAGTCAATGTGGACATGCCGAATTTCCTTAATTTCCTGAGGAAGTAATGGCAATGTTGTGCTTTCTTGGTCGATGTGGGTGGACTAGGACAGATTGTTGGTGATGTTTCCACCGAGGAATTTGAAGCAGCTCCACCTCGGTCCCGTTGATGCTGACAGGGGTGTAGGCGGCACTTTGCTTCCTGAAGTCGATGACCAGCTCCTTTGTTTTGCAGACATTGAGGGCGAGATTGTTGTCATTGCACCAGGCCACTAAGTTCTCTATCTCCCTCCAGTACATGAAGTGCTTCACTCCACTCTCCATTACAGGCCACATGAGCAATGTACAGTTACATTTCATGTCAAACATTCTCCGGTGCATTCCGCCCAAGGCGTGTTACACAGTATCCAGTCCCTCGATGGGCTGCAGCAAGAGGACTTTAAGCAATGACCGTCCCCCATTGCACCTGTGTGGCGGCTGCCCCCAGCTTTAGTGCCGCCCTCAACATCTATTTGGGGGCTTTGGAATGTGCCAGTCTCCAACACTTAATCATTGGCAGCTTTTCGCTCTGTAAGACCCGTAGGTTTATGCCAGATCAAGAAGGGTTTTTCACCGATTTGCTGATCCTTCAGCAGCAGGTGATGTGTGTCCCTGGGAACAGCCCGTAGAGCACGGAGTCCTGCGTCACGGAACTGCCCAGGATGGACCTCGACAAAAACATCTCTCTCTCCAGATCTTCTTTGCAAAGGCACATTCCACAAGGAGGTGGACAGTGGGTCTCTCCCCCACCACAGTCACCTCGAGAGCAACGTGCGGATGAGGTGAGACTCTGGGCCTGTAGGAAGGACCTGACTAGGGTGGGCCTTTCCCACCACCAGCCAGATTAGGCCTTGGTGCTTGTTTGAAAGTTCTGATGATGAGGCGTTCTGCCAGATGACTGACTGGCTGCTCAGCGAACCATCCGTCTGGATCCACCATATCCATTCCCCACAAGCCCTCGAGGACATAAAACGTAGACGGCCACTTCGTTTATGTCACATTCTCTGCATGAAATTTAATTTGACTGTCCAGCTAGGAGTTAAAAAAAAAAATCTGCACGCAATGCAGTCATCGCTGGCACGGCCAGCATTTATTGTCCATGCATAATTGCAGTAGGTACAACCACTGTGCTGTTAGGGAGGTAGTTCCAGGATTTTGACCCAGCGACGGTGAAGGAACGGCCAATATATTTCCAAGTCGGGATGGCGAGTGACTTGGAGGGTACCTCCAGGTGATGATGGCCCCCGTGAGTCTGCTGTCCCCGTCTTTCTGGACGCTAGGTAGGTTTGGTTGGTGCTGTCAAAGGAAGAGAGTTTAAAAAAAAAATTTAGAGCACCCAATTCATTATTTTCCAATTAAGGGGCAATTTAGCGTGGCCAATCCACCTACCCTGCACAACTCTTGGGTTGTGGGGGCGAAACCCACGCAGACACGGGGAAAATGTGCAAACTCCACACGGACAGTGACCCAGAGCCGGGATCGAACCTGGGACCTCGGCGCCGTGAGGCAGCAGTGCTAACCACTGTGCTGCCGTGCTGCCCTTCAAAGGAAGAGATTCAGCAATAAATCGACAGCCCTGTGTTTCTTTCTCTCTAAACCGGCGCCATTGCGCCCTCTGTTGGGTTTGTGGGGAACCGCGCCATGTTAGCGCCTCCTGTTGGCAGAAGGTGGAGGCACAGGGCCCTGGTCATTGAGGGGAATGTTTAATGTGATTCTCTGTTGACCAAGGCAGTTTATTTTTGAAACCCGACCTCAATTGGCTGCTGACTGAGGTTCCCGCCTCACGCCAGCTGTCCAGTGATTGGACGGGGCGGTGTCAATCAAATGGGGTGCCGCGGCCGATTGAATAGAAATCTGTCCCTCCTCCAGGGGGGGGGGATACCGGGCTCTGATTGGTCACTGGGGACGTTAGTGGGTGTTGCCGTGCGCATGCGCACATCATTGACGCTTCCGGCCCCGTGGGTGGAGGACCTTCCAGGTAAAGGCTGAGCGCAAGTGAGTCACCTCCACAGTGAGGGGTCTCTCTGGACAGCGCTGCTGGTGAAATATCAAATTTGAATTGTTTTGTGATTTACCTTTTACAAATGCTTTGAATTGAATATGTTTTTGGAAAAGAAATCCTGAGGGGGTTGGCTGTACACAAGTCCTGAGGCAAGTTGAGGCAAAGCAGATGGGAGCCTTGACTCCATTCACCCAAGAGGAGGAGGCTACAGAAATGAAAGAAGCTAAACTAAACTTGGAGCAAAGCACGGGTTCGGCCTCAGCCGGAGTCTCGTGTTCCTTTCCGGAAGGTTTACCAGAATAGTCCCAGTAATGAGGGGTTTCGGTGATGTGGAGAGAGTGAGGAAGCCTCGACTGTTCTGTCGAGGGTCGTCCAAAGGTGGTTTGAAGTGTTCAAAATCAGGACGGTATAAGGCCATAAGGCATAGGAGTAGGGGCGGCACGGATAAGCAGTGGTTAGCGGTACTGCCTCACAGCTCCAGGGTTCCGGGTTCGATTCCCACATGGGTCACGGTCTGTGCGGAGCCTGCACGTTCTCCCTGTGTCTGGGCTTCCTCCGGGCGCTCCAATTTCCTCTCACGAGTCCAAAGATGTGCAGGTTAGGTGGATTGCCCCATAATTGGAAAAAAAAGAATTGGGTACTTTAAACTTATTTAAAAAAAGGTAGGGTGTTCTTTCCAAGGATTGGTGCAGACTCGATGGGCCGAATGGCCTCCTTCTGCACTGTGCGGTTCTATGATTCTATGAATTAGGCCATTCGGCCCCATCAAATCTGCTCCCCCATTCGATCATGGCTGATATGTTTCTCTGACCTGATTAATACTACGCTCCTGTATGCTTCACCCGATGCTGGTGTCTATGTATTTACATTGTGGACCTCGTGTTGCTCTATTATGTATTTTCTTTTTATTTTCTTTTATTTTCATGTATTAAGTGATGTGTTCGAGCTGCTCGCAGGAAAATACTCCCCCGCTGACGATTAATTTTCCGCGGAGAAGTTGACGAACGGTTGCCACCTCCGGGCGAACCCTAACAGTGACCGAACTTGATTTTCTCCAAACAGAGAGAGCGAGCCATGTCCGATAGCCAGGTCTCCGACTTCGGGGGCTGTGAGTCCCTCCAGGCTAATAGTATCCGTCTCCGGGCTACCAGGGAAGAAAAGGCCAGAACGTCTGCCTCTTTCTCCTCCTGGATTCCCGGGTCTTCCGACACCCCGGAAATCGTCACCTCTGGACTCGGTGCCACCCTTGTTTTTAACACCGTGGACATGACATCCGCAAACCCCTGCCAGAATCCCCTCAGCTTCGGACATGTCCAGAACATGTGGACATGGTTCGCTGGTCCTCCCGCACATTTTGCACACCTGCCTTCCACCCCAAAGAATCTGCTCATCCGGGCCACTGTCACATGAGCCTGATAAACGACCTTGAATTGTATCAGGCAGAGCCTGGCACATGTTGCAGACGTGTTGACTACTCACGCGTCGGCCCATAGACCATCCTCTATCTCTCCTCCCAGCTCCTCCTCCCACTTGCGCTTCAGCTCCTCGGTCTGCGTCTCCTCTGACCCCATAAGTTCTTTGTAAATGTCAGAGACACTCTCTTCTCCGATCCACCCTCTGGAAACTACCTTGTCCTGAATCCCCCTTAACGGTAGGAGCGGGAAGGTTGACATCTGTTTACGTAGGAAGTCCCGCACCTGCAGATACCCAAACGTCTCCTCCAGCGCCCTCATACTCGGAAGGCTCCCCTCTATAAACATATCCCCCATCCTCTCAATCCCTGCTCTCTGCCATATCCGGAACCCTCCATCCATACTTCCCGGGGCAAACCGGTGATTATCACAGATTGGGGCCCAGACCGATGCTCCCACATGTCTCCTCCATTGTCCCCAGACTCTCAGGGCCGCCACCACCACGGGGCTGGTGGAGTACCACGCCGGCGGGAGCGGCAGAGGCGCAGTTACCAACGCCCCCAGACTGGTGCCCTTGCAAGAAGCCGCCTCCATACGCTCCCATGCCGACCCTCCCCCCACCACCCACTTCCTGATCGTGGTTATATTCGCTGCCCAGTGATAGTTACTAAAAGTTGGCAGCGCCAGCCCGCCCTCTCCCCGACTCCGCTCAAGCATTATCTTCCTTACTCGCGGGGTCTTGCCCACCTAAACAAAGCCAGTGATCACTTTATTGACCCGTTTAAAAAAGGCCCGTGGAATAAAGATTGGGAGACACTGAAATACAAACAGGAATCTCGGGAGGACCGTCATTTTCACTGTCACCCTTCCAGCCAGTGACAACGGGAGCGCGTCCCATCTCCGAAAATCGTCCTTCATTTGGTCTACTAATCAGGCCAGATTTAATTTATGCAGCCGGTCCCATTCCCGTGCTACTTGAATGCCTAGGTACCTAAAGCTTCCCCCTACTAATCTAAACGGCAGTTCCCCCAATCGCCTCTCCTGTCCCCTCGCCTGGACCGCAAACATCTCACTTTTCCCCATATTTAGCTTATACCCCGAAAACCGGCCAAATTCCCCTAGAAACCTCATGATTTCTTCCATCCCCTCTAATGGGTCCGATACATACAGAAGCAGGTCGACTGCAAAGAGCGAAACTCTGAGACGACTTCCGGTGGCGGCAATGAGTGAGTGAGCCGCACATTCATAGAACATAGAACGGGGCTCTCACTCCGTGAGGACCTGGTTCCCCGGTTTTGCGGGGCTGTTAAAGGATGGCCACGGGGGGGCTAAGGAGCGAGCAGAGCTGCATGGAACTGCGGGAGAGCAGAAAGCACCGCAAACGGGAGAGGAAGGGACAAAGGCAAGGTGCAGGGGAAGCTGACCCGGGAGCAAAGATGGCGGACCTGTGGACCTCGGACCCGGCGATCCAGCAGGCGCTGGAAAACATGCCGCAGGTGATAAAGAGCAGTTTTGAGTCGTTGAAGGGGGATAACGTGGACCCACTTCAGAAGGCAGTGGATCAGCTGAACCAGAGACTGGATGCCCAGGACAAAAAAGTTAAGGAGCTGGGGGAGGCGGTGGAGGAGCAGGCGGACGCACAGACGATTGCTGCGCTAGAAGTCGACGGGTTGAAGGAGAGACAGAGCAGACTGCTGGACAGAGTAGAGGAGCTGGAAAATAGAGCCCACAGACAAAATCTGAGGATAATCGGCCTCCTGGAGGGGGCGGAGGGAGCTGATGCCACAGCGTTCGTGGCGGACCTGTTGCTGCAGCTGATGGGGGCTGAAGCCTGTCCACGACCGCCGGAGCTGGAGGGGCACACAGAGTACAGGCGAGACAGGTGCGTCCGGGGGGGCCCCCCGTCCGATGGTGATTAGGTTCCACAGGTTTGTGGAGAAGGAGCGGGTGCTGCAGTGGGCTAAGAGCAGCACGTGGAATAACAGTGTCCTTCGCATTTGTCAGGACCTAAGCCAGGAGGTGGCCAGGCGGCGAGCAGCCTTTAAACAAGTTAAGGAGGTGTTGTTCAAAAAGCACGAAGTTTGGTCTGCTCTTCCCGGCCCATCTTTGGGTTACGCATCAGGGTGAACACCACTACTTCTCCGAGCCCGAAGAAGCGATGGACTTTGTGAGGGATCAGGGGCTGATCTCGAAAAAAGGACCCACGGACGCAAGCTAGGATCCGGGAATTACTGGTTGAAGGGGCGCCTACTGGGCCTGGACTGCAGGTCGACTGTTTACTGCTTTAAAGGTGCCTTGTGGTGTATTTTTTGTGGGCAGTTTTTGCCTGTGGGGGATGTGGGGGGAGGGTATCCCCCCCCCCCCCCCAGGGTATCCACCCCCTTTCGAATGGTCTTTTTCCTTTTTTCTGTTGTTTTTTTCTTTCTCTCATTTTTTTTTCTTCTGTTGTGGTGGGTACCTGTTGTTGGGCTCTCTGAGTGCGCTGGAGCCGGTATTGTAACAAAAGGGTGGCCGGTCAGCAATGGGGATTAAAGATGTTGTTTGGGGGCTTTTGTTTCATTTTTGTCTATGGTTTTGATGTTTGTTTTGGATGGGGATGTACGGGTACTGGGTTATTGCGGTGTTATATATCTTTTTTTGGTGCTCAGAAAGGGACGTGGGTTAACACTTTTCTGTGTACACAGCTGGAACTGTATCGTACCCGGAGCAGCCTCGCGTTGCTGTTTGATGTTTACATCTTGTTTGATCTTTCCCATCTTAGTGAGACTGCTCCAGTGGGTCGGAGGGGGGGGATGCTGTGCTGGGGAGGGGGGCGATGAGGTCGGGGAAACAATGGGAGTGAGACAAGGGGGCGCCGGAGCGATGAGTCACCGGGCTAGCCGATTGGCTAGTCAAGGGAGTCAGGTGGGGGGGGGGGGGAGACTTTAATACTGTCCTTGACCCGGGGCTGGACCGGTCATGTCCCAGAACGGGCAGACTCCCAGCAATGGCAAGAGAGCTGAAAGGGTTCATGGAGCAAATGGGGGCTGTGGACCCATGGAGAGCCAGACGGCCGACGGGAAGGGGCTACTCGTTTTATTCGCATGTTCATAAAGTATATTCTAGGATTGATTTTTTTATCGTGAGCAGGGACTGTGTAGGGGAGGTAAAGAATTGCGGAATACTCGGCGATCACTATCTCGGACCATGCCCCGCACTGGGTGGACCTGCAGGCCGGGGAGGGGGGGGGGGGCGAATTACCAACGCCCGCAATGGAGGTTAGACGTAGGACTGTTGTCGGAGGAGGGGATATGTGAGAGACTGCGGAAGTGTATGCAAAATTACTTGCAGGTGAACGATACGGGGGAGGTTTCAGCAGCGACCCTGTGGGAGGCGCTGAAGGTAGTAGTGAGGGGGGAGCTGATCTCAATTCGGGCTCACAGGGTCGGGGCGGACAGAGCAGAAATGGACAGATTGGTTAGGGAAATTCACCGGATAGACGAGGAGCATGCGGGGTCCCCGGGGGAGGACATACTCAGGGAGAGACGGAGATTGCAGGCGGAACTGGAGGTGCTATCCACGAATAGGGCCGTGGAACAACTTGGGAAGCCGAGGGGAGTGGTGTATGAGCATGGGGAGAAGGCCAGCAGATTGCTAGCGCAGCAACTCAGGAAGAGGGAGGCGGCCAGGGAAATAAGTAGAGTGGTTGATGGGGAGGGGAGCAGAGCGGAGGACCCGGCAGGACTGAATAAGGTATTTCGGGACTTCTATAGTAAGCTGTACACTTCAGAACCCCCGGAAGAGCCGGAGGAGATGAAAAGGTCCCTGGACGGACTAACCTTCCCAAAAGTAGGCAGGGGACTAGTGGATGGGCTGGAGGCCCCGATTAGAGCGGAGGAGGTATTGAGGGGCCTAAAGGCCATGCAGTTGGGGAAAGCCCCGGGACCGGATGGATACCCAGTAGAGTTTTACAAGAAGTTCTCGGAGATAGTGGGACCGGTCCTGACAAGGGTTTTTAATGTGGCAAGGGACAGAGGGACCCTGCCACCGACGATGTCGCAAGGCACCATCCCGCTGATACTGAAGCGGGACAAGGACCCGGAATCCTGCGGGTCATACAGGCCAATCTCCCTGATCAATGTGGATGCCAAGGTCCTGGCCAAGCTCCTGGCCAAGGTCCTGGCGATTAGAATTGAGGACTACGGACTTCCGGGTGCGGCGATGACCAGCTGAGTCGCACGTTTCGGCAGCTCCCGGTGAAACGGACTTTTGGGCTCTTGATAGGAGCCCCAACGGCAATTTTGACGGCTAAAAACACTGTGCGGTAAACCAGAAGGGAAACCCCCCTGGATACGGATGAAAAAAGGAGGAGAAAGTGGCCGGATTGCAGTGGATCCTTTAGAACAGCGGCAAGGAAGGCAAGCAAAAACCAAGATGGCGTCGGAAGGTGGCAGTTTAACATGGGGCCCTGAACAACAAGAGTTCTTGAAATGCTGTGTGGAAGAGCTCAAAAAGGAAATGAAGAAAGAGCTGTTGGCCCCGATACAACAGGCGATCGAAGGGCTAAAGGAGGAACAAAAGACCCAGGAGCGGGAGCTTCGGGTCGTGAAGGCAAAGGCAGCCGAGAATGAGGACGACATACAGGGCCTGGTGGTGAAGACGGAGACGCATGAGGCACATCAGAAACGATGTGTGGAAAGGTTGGAGGCACTGGAAAACAACGCAAGGAGCAACAACCTGAGGATTCTTGGTCTTCCTGAAGGTGTGGAGGGAGCGGACGTCGGGGCATATGTGAGCACGATGCTGCACTCGTTAATGGGAGCGGAGGCCCCGGCGGGTCCGTTGGAGGTGGAGGGAGCATACCGAGTGATGGCGCGAGGGCCGAGAGCAGGAGAAATTCCCAGAGCCATAGTGGTGAGATTCCTCCGTTTTAAGGATAGAGAAATGGTCCTTAGATGGGCAAAGAAAACTCGGAGCAGTAAATGGGAGAACGCGGTGATCAGCGTTTATCAAGACTGGAGTGCGGAGGTGGCGAGAAGGAGGGCGAGCTTTAATCGGGCCAAGGCGGTGCTTCATAAAAAGAAGATAAAATTTGGAATGCTGCAACCGGCAAGACTGTGGGTCACATATCGAGGGAGGCACCACTACTTTGAGACGGCGGATGAAGCGTGGACTTTTATTGTGGAAGAAAAACTGGAATGAGCGGGTTATTAAAAGGAACGTTTGAACAAAGTGGTGGGGCGAATGTGGGGGGCGAAGAGGGGGGTTAAAAAGGGGGGAAAGAGGAGTTTTATGTACTAATCCTGCAATGTGGTAACTTTTCTCTCTTCCACAGGTGGTGATGGGGGGAGGACGGGAATTGGAGGAGATGGGGCGTTGGCCATTGGGGGCGGGGCCAAGGGAGAAGCGCGGGCTTGGTTCCTGCGCTATGATAATCATGGCGGGAATAGAGAAGCAGGAAGGAGGGGGCGTCGCACGGTGCGAGCCGAGGTCACGGGGGGAAGCCGAGGTCGGCCAGAGTTTGCTGACTTCTGGGAGCAACATGGGGGGAGTAATTACGCTAGCGGGGGATCTAGCGGGGGGGTTGGGAGGGGGGAATTACTGGGTTGCTGCTGCTGGGGAGAGGGGGGAGCTGGTATGGGAGGGGATGGGCGGGGGGGCACCGCCTGGGGGAGATACAGCTGCGTGGGAACCGGGTGAGGAGCTGGAAAAAGGGGATGGCTAATCGACAAGGCGGGGGGCGGGTAGGAAGCCCCCCAACCCGGCTGATCACGTGGAACGTGAGAGGGCTGAACGGGCCGATAAAGAGGGCACGGGTACTCGCACACCTTAAGAAACTTAAGGCAGATGTGGTTATGTTACAGGAAACGCACCTAAAACTGATAGGTCAGGTTAGGCTACGCAAAGGATGTGTGGGGCAGGTGTTCCATTCGGGGCTAGATGCGAAAAACAGGGGGATGGCTATATTAGTGGGGAAGCGGGTAATGTTCGAGGCAAAGACTATAGTGGCGGATAAGGGGGGCAGATACGTGATGGTGAGTGGCAAACTACAGGGGGAGACGGTGGTTTTGGTAAACGTATATGCCCCGAACTGGGATGATGCCAATTTTATGAGGCGGATGCTAGGACGCATTCCGGACCTAGAGATGGGAAAGCTGATAATGGGGGAAGATTTTAATACGGTGTTGGAACCAGGGCTGGATAGGTCGAAGTCCAGGACTGGAAGGAGGCCAGCAGCAGCCAAGGTACTTAAAGATTTTATGGAGCAGATGGGAGGTGTAGACCCGTGGAGATTTAGCAGACCTAGGAGTAAGGAGTTCTCGTTTTTCTCCTATGTCCATAAAGTCTACTCGCGAATAGACTTTTTTGTGCTGGGAAGGGCGTTGATCCCATAGGTGAGGGGAATGGAGTATACGGCTATAGCCATTTCGGATCACGCTCCACACTGGGTAGACTTGGAGATAGGGGAGGAAACAGGAGGGCGCCCACCCTGGAGAATGGACATGGGACTAATGGCAGATGAGGGGGTGTGTCTAAGTGTGAGGGAGTGCATTGAAAAGTACTTGGAACTCAATGATAATGGGGAGGTCCAGGTGGGAGTGGTCTGGGAGGCGTTGAAGGCGGTGGTTAGAGGGGAGCTGATATCAATAAGGGCACATAAAGGGAAGCAGGAGAGTAAGGAACGTGAGCGGTTGCTGCAAGAACTTTTGAGGGTGGACAGACAATATGCGGAAGCACCGGAGGAGGGACTGTACAGGGAAAGGCAAAGGCTACATGTAGAATTTGACTTGCTGACTACGGGCACTGCAGAGGCACAATGGAGGAAGGCACAGGGTGTACAGTACGAATATGGGGAGAAGGCGAGCAGGTTGCTGGCACACCAATTGAGGAAAAGGGGAGCAGCGAGGGAAATAGGGGGAGTGAGGGATGAGGAAGGAGAGATGGAGCGGGGAGCGGAGAGAGTGAATGGAGTGTTCAAGACATTTTATAAAAAATTATATGAAGCTCAACCCCCGGATGGGAGGGAGAGAATGATGGGCTTCTTGGATCGGCTAGAATTTCCCAAGGTGGAAGAGCAGGAAAGGGTGGGACTGGGAGCACAGATCGAGGTAGAAGAAGTGGTGAAAGGAATTAGGAGCATGCAGGCGGGAAAGGCCCCGGGACCGGATGGATTCCCAGTCGAATTCTATAGAAAATATGTGGACTTGCTCGCCCCGGTATTGACGAGGACCTTTAATGAGGCAAAGGAAAGGGGACAACTGCCCCCGACTATGTCTGAAGCAACGATATCGCTTCTCTTAAAGAAGGAAAAGGACCCGCTACAATGCAGGTCCTATAGACCTATTTCCCTCCTAAATGTAGATGCCAAGATCCTGGCCAAGGTAATGGCAATGAGAATAGAGGAATGTGTCCCGGGGGTGGTCCACGAGGACCAAACTGGGTTTGTGAAGGGGAGACAGTTGAACACGAATATACGGAGGCTGTTAGGGGTAATGATGATGGCCCCACCAGAGGGGGAAACGGAGATAGTAGTGGCGATGGATGCCGAGAAAGCATTTGATAGAGTGGAGTGGGATTATTTGTGGGAGGTGTGAGGAGATTTGGTTTTGGAGAGGGGTATGTTAGATGGGTGCAGCTGTTGTATAGGGCCCCGATGGCGAGCGTGGTCACGAATGGACGGGGATCTGCATATTTTCGGCTCCATAGAGGGACAAGGCAGGGATGCCCTCTGTCCCCATTATTGTTTGCACTGGCGATTGAGCCCCTGGCGATAGCGTTGAGGGGTTCCAAGAAGTGGAGGGGAGTACTTAGAGGAGGAGGAGAACACCGGGTATCTTTGTATGCGGACGATTTGCTACTATACGTGGCAGACCCGGCGGAGGGGATGCCAGAAATAATGCGGATACTTGGGGAGTTTGGGGATTTTTCAGGGTATAAATTGAACATGGGGAAAAGTGAGTTGTTTGTGGTGCATCCAGGGGAGCAGAGTAGAGAAATAGAGGACCTACCGTTGAGGAAGGTAACAGGGGACTTTCGTCACCTGGGGATCCAGATAGCCAAGAATTGGGGCACATTGCATAGGTTAAATTTAACGCGGTTGGTGGAACAAATGGAGGAGGATTTTAAGAGATGGGATATGGTATCCCTGTCACTGGCAGGGAGGGTGCAGGCGGTTAAGATGGTGGTCCTCCCGCGATTCCTCTTTGTGTTTCAGTGCCTCCCGGTGGTGATCACGAAGGCTTTTTTTAAAAGGATTGAAAAGAGCATCATGGGTTTTGTGTGGGCCGGGAAGACCCTGAGAGTGAGGAAGGGATTCTTACAGCGTAGCAGGGATAGGGGGGGGGCTGGCACTACCGAGCCTAAGTGAGTATTATTGGGCCGCTAATATTTCAATGGTGAGTAAGTGGATGGGAGAGGAGGAGGGAGCGGCGTGGAAGAGATTGGAGAGGGCGTCCTGTAGGGGGACTAGCCTACAGGCTATGGTGACAGCCCCATTGCCGTTCTCACCGAGGAACTACACCACAAGCCAGTGGTGGCTACACTGAAGATTTGGGGACAGTGGAGACGGCATAGGGGAAAGACTGGAGCCTTGGAGGGGTCCCCGATAAGAAACAACCATAGGTTTGCCCCGGGGGGAATGGATGGGGGATATGGAATGTGGCAAAGAGCAGGAATAACGCAACTGAAAGATCTGTTTGTGGATGGGAAGTTCGCGAGTCTGGGAGCGCTGTCCGAGAAATATGGGTTGGCCCAAGGGAATGCATTCAGGTATATGCAACTGAGGGCATATGCGAGGCAACAGGTGAGGGAATTCCCGCAGCTCCCGACACAAGAGGTGCAGGACAGAGTGATCTCAAAGACATGGGTGGGGGATGGTAAGGTGTCAGATATATATAGGGAAATGAAGGACGAAGGGGAGACTATGGTAGATGAACTAAAAGGGAAATGGGAAGAAGAGCTGGGGGAGGAGATCGAGGAGGGGCTGTGGGCAGATGCCCTAAGCAAGGTAAACTCGTCGTCCTCGTGTGCCAGGCTAAGCCTGATTCAGTTTAAGGTATTACACAGGGCGCATATGACTGGAGCACGGCTCAGTAAATTTTTTGGGGTGGAGGATAGGTGTGCGAGGTGCTCGAGAAGCCCAGCGAATCATACCCATATGTTTTGGTCATGCCCGGCACTACAGGGGTTTTGGATGGGGGTAATAAAGGTGCTTTCAAAAGTAGTGGGGGTCCGGGTCGAACCAAGCTGGGGGTTGGCTATATTTGGGGTTGCACAAGAGCCGGGAGTGCAGGAGGCGAGAGAGGCCGATGTTTTGGCCTTTGCGTCCCTAGTAGCCCGGCACAGGATATTGTTAATGTGGAAAGAAGCCAAGCCCCCGGGGGTGGAGACCTGGATAAATGACATGGCAGGGTTTATAAAGCTAGAGCGGATTAAGTTTGTTCTAAGGGGGTCGGCTCAAGGGTTCACCAGGCGGTGGCAACCGTTCGTCGAATACCTCGCAGAAAGATAGATGGAATGGAAAAAAGAAGGCAGCAGCAGCAGCCCAGGATCGGGGGGGGGGGGGGGGGAGGGGGAGGAACCAGGACTCTCAGGGTTGTTAATATATACTGCATAATATGTATAGGTCGTTGCGACAGATAATTATATATTGGAATGTTAAATTATATTTTTGGAGAGTGTTACTTGTGATAAGGCAGTTGCCAATTAGGGTTAGTTTTCATTTTTGTTATTTATTATTTATTCATTTTCTGTTTATAAAATAGGTCATTGTTATTTGTGTTGTTATAATATTGTGTAAAGGATGCACAATGTACTGTGTTGGTTGACCAAAAATTTTCAATACAATATTTATTAAAAAAAAAAGAATTGAGGACTACGTACTGGAGGTGATTGGGGACGATCAGACCGGGTTTGTGAAAGGCAGGCAGCTGACAGCTAACTTGAGAGGATTGCTTAATGTGATCATGATGCCCCCGACGGGCAAGGAGGTGGAGGCAGTGGTGGCAATGGACGCTGAGAAGGCCTTCGACCGAGTGGAGTGGGGCTATTTGTGGGAGGTGCTTGGAAGGTTTGGGTTCGGGGAGGGACTGGTTAATTGGGTCAGACCATTGTACCGGGTACTGGGAGGGATTTGCGGGTGTCATGTCCCGGGTACTGAAAACAATGGTGGTGATGAGTCCAGAGGTGGCAATTTTAAGGGTTTCGGAAGACCTGGGAGTCCAGGAGGAGAAAGAGGCCGACGTTCTAGCCTTTGCTTTCCTGATAGCCCGGCGACGAATACTGCTGGCATGGAGGGACCCAAAGCCCCCGAAGACCAAACTATGGCATTCGGACATGTCGAGTTTTCTGGGTCTGGAAAAAAATCAAGTTCGCCTTGAGGGGATCTGTATTGAGGTTCGCCCGAAGGTGGCAACCATTCATCGACTTCTTCGCAGGAGAGTAAACGTCAGAAGGGGGGGGGCGGGGGAGATTAGAGTAGAGTAGGAGGGATAAATAGGCGGGTGGTGTTTATGGGAGAGGAGCGGGTATATGCATTATGGTTTGATTGAAGTATTGGTTTTATATTGATGTTTGCACATTTCTGTAATCTGTAACTGTTTACAATGCCAAAAAATACCTCAATAAATTGTTTGTTAAAAAAAAGAGCGAGACTCTGTGCTCCCCCCCCCCCCCCCCCGCCCCCCGCCCCCCCCCCGCCCCTTGAGGCTCTCGGAGCAATTGCCAACGGCTCTATAGCTAGCGCAAACAGTGGGGAGAGGGAGCATCCCTGTCTCGTCCCCCGGTGCAGTCTAAAATAGTCCGATGTTGTCCTATTCGTCCGTACGCTTGCCACACGAGTCTGACACAGCAACCTGACCCAGTCAATAAAGCCCCGCCCGAATCCGAACCGTCCCAATACCTCCCACAGATATTCCCATTCTACCCGACCAAAAGCCTTCTCTGCATTCATTGCGATCACTACCTCCACCTCCCTACCTTCCGGGGGCATCATGATCACATTTAACAACCTTCTTACATTGGCCACCAACTGCCTTCCCTTAACAATCCCCGTCTGGTCCTCCCCAATGACGTCCGGAACACAATCCTCAAACCTGGAGGACAACATTTTGGCCAGCAATTTACCATCCACATTCCACAGGGATATCGGCCTGTAGGACCCACACTTCTCCGGGTTCTTGTCCCGCTTCAGAATCAGCGGAATCGTGACCTGTGACATCGTCGGGGGCAGCACCCCTCTCTCCCTTGCCTCATTGAACATCCTCATCAACACCGGCCCCAATATCCCAGAGAACATTTTATAAAACTCCACTGGGTACCTGTCCGACCCCGGGGCTTTACCCGACTGCATGGCCTTCAGACCCTCCACTGTCTCTTCCAACCCGATCGGGGCCCCCAGCCCGTCCACCTTTGGGAAATTCAGCCCCTCCAAGAAGTGCCTCATCCCCTCCGGCCCCGTAGGGGGTTCCGACCTGTACAGCCCACTGTAGAAATCACTAAACTCCTTATTCACCCCTACTGAATCTCCAACCAGGTTCCCATCTCCGTCATTTACTTTCCCATCTCCCTGGCTGCCTCCCTCTTTCTAAGCTGCTGGCCTTCTCTCCATGCTCATAGATCGCCCCCCTCGCCTTTCTCAGCTGCTCCACCACCCTCCCTGTGGTTAAAATGCCGAACTCCGCCTGTAGCCTCCGCCGTTCCCTTAAAAGCCCTGCCTATGGGGTCTCCGCATACCTCCTATCGATCTGTAGTATCTCCTTTACCAGTCGGTCTGTCTCTGCCCTGTCTACCTTCTCCCTGTGGGCCCGTGTCGAGACCAGCTCCCCCCTGACCACCGCCTTCAGTGCCTCCCAGACCATCGCTGCTGAAATTTCCCCCGTGTCGTTGACCTGCAGGTAGTTCTGAATACATTTCCTCAGCCGCTCGCACACCCCTTCGTCAGCCAAAAGTCCCACATCTAACCTCCAGTGCGGGCGCTGGTTACTGTCTTTACTAACCTGCAGGTCAACCCAGTGCGGAGCATGGTCTGAGATTGTAATCGCCCAGTACCCCGTGTCCACCACCCCTGCCAGTAAGGCCCTGCTCAAAATAAAGAAATCTATCCGGGAGTACACTTTATGCACGTGTGAGTAGAAGGAGAACTCCTTCACCCTCGGGTGCCCAAATCTCCATGGATCCACCCCCCATCTGCTCCATGAACCCTTTTAGTTCCTTTGCCACTGCCCGTTTTCGAGCTTGGCTGGCCCAAGCCAGGGTCAATAACTGTGTTAAAGTCCCCTCCCATGACCAACCTGTGCGAGTCCAGGTCCGGTATCTTCCCCAGCATCCTCTTTATAAACTCCACATCATCCCAATGTGGCGCAGACACATTTACTAATACCACCTGCACCCCCTCCAGTTTCCCACTGACCAGAATGTACCGACCTCCCACATCCGAGAATATTCTACCCGCCTCAAACACCACCCGCTTATTGATCAGGATCACG
This sequence comes from Scyliorhinus torazame, assembly GCF_047496885.1. NCBI lineage: Eukaryota > Metazoa > Chordata > Chondrichthyes > Carcharhiniformes > Scyliorhinidae > Scyliorhinus > Scyliorhinus torazame. Next base: position 11,809,844 of record NC_092735.1, on the reverse strand, counting down.
ACCCCTCTAGTCTTTGAGCCTAGTCCCGAGTGAAAGACCTGACTGACCCAGCCTTTCCTCAATCTAATCTGGTCAGTTACTCTAAGGTGCATCTCCTGCAACATTACCAGGTCCGCCTTCAGTCTCCTAAGATGCGCGAACACACGTGCCCTCTTGACCGGCCCATTTAACCCATGTATATTCCAGGTGATCAGCCTAGTTGGGGGGGCTCATTGCCCCCCCCCCTTCGCCAATTAGCCATCCCCTTCTTTGGGCCCGCCTCCAGCCCTTGCTCCGTGCCGCCACTGGTCCGCCCCCAGGCAGCCTCTGCCCCCAACCTCCTCTCTGTCCCTTAGCCCAAGTCCCTCCCATGTCAGCAGAACATTTACCCCCCCCCCCCAGTAACACCAACCCCTTTAATAAAACCGAACGTATGCACACCCCCCCCCCACTGCGCTTCCGTGAGCTAGTCCGGCCAGCTAGCTTGGTGGCGCCCATCCCTGGCGCCGGATAGTCTCCCACCTATTGTTCCATTGTCCCCCCCCCCCCCCCCGCTTATACAAACATACTCCAACACCAAACAATCCCCACACAATTGCCCGACAGAAAAACACCAAGATCAAAACAAGCACACCTCCATCCCCCAACAGTGCAAATGAAAACCTTAACTCACTCAGCTCTACCACTAGTCCCAAATCAATGCAAAAGGCATTACAAACAGCTTCCACAAAATGAAAAACGAGAAGCTTTTTTTTTCTAAAAGTACAGAAAAAAACCTCAAGAACATTGCAGCAAAGTTCAAAAGTTCTCAGTCCACCACCAGTCCTTTCCTTTTCGCGAAGTCCAGCGCGTCCTCAGGCGACTCAAAACAACAGTCCGAACTTCACCTTTTTCTTAAAAAGGACAAACTAATCTGGTTGAAGACTGCTCTTCTCCCGGCCACCTCCACACTCAGGTCTTGGTAAACCCATAGGATACTGTTGTCCCACTTACAGCTCCGTGTCTGCTTGGCCTCTGTAGAATGCGCTCCTTATCCAAGTACCTGTGGAATCTCACCACCCTCGCGAGTGCTCTGTGAGCCCTGTCCACCTCCAACGGCCGGGAGAATGCCCATCCCCCAGCAGCTTCTCAAACATGTCTGTGATGTATGCCCCAGTGTTCGCTCCTTCGGACCACTCCGGGAGCCCAACGATTCTCAAGTTCTGTCGGCGGGACCTATTCTCTAGGTCCTCCTCCGTCTCCAGGAGCTTCTTCTGCTGGTCTCTCAGCATCCCCACCTCCAGCTCCACCGCAGTCTGATGTTCCTCCTGCTCAGCCGGCGCGTTCTCTACCTTCTGGATCGCCCGATCTTGGGCGTCTAATCTAAGCTCCAGCCGCTCAAATGACCCTTTTATCGAGTCCAAGCAGTCCCGTTTCTGCTTTAGCAAAGCCTTCCTGAATAGCTTGCATCAGCTGCTCCGTTGACCGCTGGGTCGACAAACCAGAGGTCCGGTCCTCCGCCATGCTGTCTCCCGCTGCAGCTTCAGCCCAAGCCTTCTCTGTCTTTCTGTTTCTGCCTTTACGAGCACTTCTAGTCCTTCTCTCCGTGCACCGGTGTGGGAATTCAGTACACAATTGCCTCTGTCATCAGTTTTACAATTCAAGTCCGGTAGAAAATCAGGGGAAAAGATCCAAAAGTCCGACTAGAGCGGGAGCCACCAAATGTGCGACTTACTCCTTTATAGCTGCCACTGGAAGTCCCCTGATCCCCTTATTAATCAAGAACCTATCTCCATCTCTGTGAGCTCACTGAAACCTAGAAAATACTTATAGGGATAGACAGGGTAGATGTGGGTAAGGTGATTCCCTTGGGTTAGGGAGTCCAGAACAAGGTATAGTGAGGAGTACAGAACAAGCCTTGAATCTACTATCAAGGAAGAAATAGCGAGGCATCTGGATGGAAACTGTCCCATTGGGCAGACGCAGCATGGGTTCATAAAGGGCAGGTCGTGCCTAACTAATTTAGTGGAATTTTTTGAGGACATTACCAGTGCGGTAGATAACGGGGAGCAGAAAGCTTTTGACAAGGTGCCACACAAAAGGTTGTTGCATAAGTTAAAGATGCATGGCATTAAGGGTAAAGTAGTAGCATGGATAGAGGATTGGTTAATTAATTGAAAGCGAACAGTGGGGATTAATGGGTGTTTCTCTGGTTGGCAATCAGTAGCTAGTGGTGTCCCTCAGGGATCAGTGTTGGGCCCACAATTATTCACAATTTACATAGATGATTTGGAGTTGGGGACCAAGGGCAATGTGTCCAAGTTTGCGGACGACACTAAGATGAGTGGTAAAGCAAAAAGTGCAGAGGATACTGGAAGTCTGCAGAAGGATTTGGATAGTTTAAGTGAATGGGCTAGGGTCTGGCAGATGGAATACAATGTTGACAAATGTGAGGTTATCCATTTTGGTAGGAATAACAGCAAAAGGAATTATTATTTAAATGATAAAATATTAAAACATGCTGCTGTGCAGAGAGACCTGGGTGTGCTAGTGCATGAGTCGCAAAACATTGGTTTACAGGTGCAACAGGTGATTAAGAAGGCAAATGGAATTTTGTCCTTCATTGCAAGAGGGATGGAGTTTAAGACGAGGGAGGTTAGGCTGCAATTGTATAAGGTGTTATTGAGGCCACACCTGGAGTATTGTGTTCAGTTTAGGTCTCCTTACCTGAGAAAGGACGTACTGGTGCTGGAGGGTGTGCAGAGGAGATTCACTAGGTTAATCCCAGAGCTGAAGGGGTTGGATTACGAGGAGAGGTTGAGTAGACTGGGACTGTACTCGTTGGAATTTAGAAGGATGCGGTGGGATCTTATAGAAACATATAAAACTATGAAGGGAATAGATAGGCTAGATGCGGGCAGGTTGTTTCCACTGGTGGGTGAAAGCAGAACTAGGGGCCATCGCCTCAAAATAAGGGGAAGTAGATTTAGGACTGAGTTTAGGAGGAACTTCTTCACCCAAAGGGTTGTGAATCTATGGAATTCCTTGCCCAGTGAAGCAGTAGAGGCTCCTTCATTAAATGTTTTTTAAGATAAAGATAGATAGTTTTTTGAAGAATAAAGGGATTAAGGGTTATGGTGTTCGGGCCGGAAAGTGGAGCTGAGTCCACAAAAGATCAGCCATGATCTCATTGAATGGTGGAGCAGGCTCGCGGGGCCAGATGGCCTACTCCTGCTCCTAGTTCTTATGTTCTTATGTAAGGTGGCACAATTTCAAAATAAAGGGAAAAGTCACTTCGGACTGAGATGAGGAGAAATATTGTCACTCAGAGGGTGGTGAATCTTTGAAACTCTCTACCCCAGGCAGCTGTCACTGAGTATGTTTAAACCCGAGATTGCCAACAACTTAAAATGATATGGAGATAGTATTGAATGGCAGAGCCGACTTGATGGGCCGAAAGGCCTCCTCCTATTTAAGGCAGAGCTTGGTTGAGGAAGGTGTTTTTATTTTAGCCCTTGGGTTGACCGATTAATTTGCTGTGCTCTTCTTCCCTTTAAATAGATTTTCATCCGGATCCCCTCCCGCGGCCAGTGAAGCAAATGCCTTTCTTTTCAAAATGTATTTCCACAGCAGCCGTCAAAGGTAAGAGTTGGTGGGGGCGCATTAATCTGTGGGTGGGACTTGATAAACCCCAAAGGTTCTGACACAAGTCACTCTCACCATAGCAACGAGACGTGTCGCTTTAATCCATTTTTGTTCCCGAGCTGCTTTTCTGCTAAAATCATGTTGGTTCAAGCTGGTGAGCTGATCATTCATTCGACTTGCAAGGATGATACCAGAAATGTGCATGCGTGTCTATTGACAGGCTGGGCCTCTTCTCAGTGTGTGTGTGTATGTGTGTGTGGTGGGGGTGGGGGGGAGAGAGAGAGGGGGAGAGAGAGAGAGAAAGCTGATAGGTGAGCCGGATGTGGTTTTTAAAAAATTATGAACATCTTTGATTTACATAGATTTACATAGAATTTACAGTGCAGAAGGAGGCCATTCGGCCCATCGAGTCTGCACGGCTCTCGGAAAGAGCACCCTATCCAAGGTTCACATCTCCACCCTATCCCCATAACCCAGTAACCCCACCCAGCGCGAAGGGCAATTTTGGACACTACGGGCAATTTAGTATAGCCAATCCACCTAACCTGCACACCTTTGGACTGTGGGAGGAAACCGGAGCACCCGGAGGAAACCCACGCACCCACGGGGAGGATGTGCAGACTCCGCACAGACAGTGACCCAAGCCGGAATCGAACCTGGGACCCTGGAGCTGTGAAGCAATTGTGCTAACTACTGTGCTACCGTACTGCCCAAGATAGAGCGGATAGAGTGACGATGTTCCTTCTTGTGGGGAAGAGGCCGCCAACATAATAATAATCTTTATTAGCGTCGCAAGTAGGCATATATTAACATTGCAATGAAGTTACTGTGAAAATCCCCTAGTTGCCACATGTTCGGGTACACAGAGGGAGAATTCAGAATGTCCAATTCACCCAACAAGCAGGTCTTTCGGGGGTAGTGGGAGGAAACCGGAGCACCCGGAGGAAACCCACGCAGACATGGGGAGAACGTGCAGACTCCGCACAGACAGTGACCCAAGCCGGGAATCGAACCCGGGTCCCTGGCGCTGTGAAGCAACAGTGTGCCACTCGAAGATAAGTCACCAAGGAACCCAGGAGGGAATTCGGGAGAAACGTCTTTGCATGGTGACAGGTGGGAATGTGTAACCCACTATCACAGGGAGAGACTGAAGTGAACAGATACAGTTGATGGGTGGCACGATGGTTAGCACTGGGGTGAATGGGTGAATGGCCTGTTTCTGCACCGTACACCACGTCTCAACCTTCTGTATGTAACTTTGACACCCAAGGACCACGAAAAGGTGCAGAGAAAAGGTTGAATAACTATAAAGAGTTTGAACATAAAATTAGTTCATTTTTCATGATTAATATGGGGATCTTTTTTTTTTATAAATACTTTATTGAAAATTTTTGGTCAACCAACACAGTACATTGTGCATCCTTTACACAATATTATAACAACACAAATAACAATGACCTATTTTATAAACAAAAAATGAATAAATAATAAATAACAAAAATGAAAACTAACCCTAATTGGCAACTGCCTTATCACAAGTAACACTCTCCAAAAATATAATTTAACAGTCCAATATATAATTATCTGTAGCAACGACCTATACATATTATACAGTATATATTAACAACCCTGAGAGTCCTTCTGGTTCCTCCTCCCCCCCCCCCCCCCCGATCCTGGGCTGCTGCTGCTGCCTTCTTTTTTCCATTCCATCTATCTTTCTGCGAGGTATTCGACGAACGGTTGCCACCGCCTGGTGAACCCTTGAGCCGACCCCCTTAGGACGAACTTAATCCGCTCTAGCTTTATAAACCCCGCCATGTCATTTATCCAGGTCTCCACCCCCGGGGGCTTGGCTTCTTTCCACATTAGCAATATCCTGCGCCAGGCTACTAGGGACGCAAAGGCCAAAACATCGGCCTCTCTCGCCTCCTGCACTCCCGGCTCTTGTGCAACCCCAAATATAGCCAACCACCAGCTTGGTTCGACCCGGACCCCTACTACTTTTGAAAGCACCTTTGTCACCCCCATCCAAAACCCCTGTAGTGCCGGGCATGACCAAAACATATAGGTATGATTCGCTGGGCTTCTCGAGCACCTCGCACACCTATCCTCCACCCCAAAAAATTTACTGAGCCGTGCTCCAGTCATATGCGCCCTGTGTAATACCTTAAACTGAATCAGGCTTAGCCTGGCACACGAGGACGACGAGTTTACCCTGCTTTGGGCATCTGCCCACAGCCCCTCCTCGATCTCCTCCCCCAGCTCTTCTTCCCATTTCCCTTTTAGTTCATCTACCATAGTCTCCCCTTCGTCCCTCATTTCCCTATATATATCTGACACCTTACCATCCCCCACCCATGTCTTTGAGATCACTCTGTCCTGCACCTCTTGTGTCGGGAGCTGCGGGAATTCCCTCACCTGTTGCCTCGCAAAAGCCCTCAGTTGCATATACCTGAATGCATTCCCTTGGGGCAACCCATATTTCTCGGTCAGCGCTCCCAGACTCGCGAACTTCCCATCGACAAACAGATCTTTCAGTTGCGTTATTCCTGCTCTTTGCCACATTCCATATCCCCCATCCATTCCCCCCGGGGCAAACCTATGGTTGTTTCTTATCGGGGACCCCCCCAAGGCTCCAGTCTTTCCCCTATGCCGTCTCCACTGTCCCCAAATCTTCAGTGTAGCCACCACCACCGGGCTTGTGGTGTAGTTCCTCGGTGAGAACGGCAATGGGGCTGTCACCATAGCCTGTAGGCTAGTCCCCCTACAGGACGCCCTCTCTAATCTCTTCCACGCCGCTCCCTCCTCCTCTCCCATCCACTTACTCACCATTGAAATATTAGCGGCCCAATAATACTCACTTAGGCTCGGTAGTGCCAGTCCCCCCCCTATCCCTGCTACGCTGTAAGAATCCCTTCCTCACTCTCGGGGTCTTCCCGGCCCACACAAAACCCATGATGCTCTTTTCAATCCTTTTAAAAAAAGCCTTCGTGATCACCACCGGGAGGCACTGAAACACAAAGAGGAATCTCGGAAGGACCACCATCTTAACCGCCTGCACCCTCCCTGCCAGTGACAGGGATACCATATCCCATCTCTTGAAATCCTCCTCCATTTGTTCCACCAACCGCGTTAAATTTAACCTATGCAATGTGCCCCAATTCTTGGCTATCTGGATCCCCAGGTAACGAAAGTCCCTTGTTACCTTCCTCAATGGTAGGTCCTCTATTTCTCTACTCTGCTCCCCTGGATGCACCACAAACAACTCACTTTTCCCCATGTTCAATTTATACCCTGAAAAATCCCCAAACTCCCCAAGTATCCGCATTATTTCTGGCATCCCCTCCGCCGGGTCTGCCACGTATAGTAGCAAATCGTCCGCATACAAAGATACCCGGTGTTCTTCTCCTCCTCTAAGTACTCCCCTCCACTTCTTGGAACCCCTCAACGCTATCGCCAGGGGCTCAATCGCCAGTGCAAACAATAATGGGGACAGAGGGCATCCCTGCCTTGTCCCTCTATGGAGCCGAAAATATGCAGATCCCCGTCCATTCGTGACCACGCTCGCCATTGGGGCCCTATACAACAGCTGCACCCATCTAACATACCCCTCTCCAAAACCAAATCTCCTCAACACCTCCCACAAATAATCCCACTCCACTCTATCAAATGCTTTCTCGGCATCCATTGCCACTACTATCTCCGTTTCCCCCTCTGGTGGGGCTATCATCATTACCCCTAACAGCCTCCGTATATTCGTGTTCAGCTGTCTCCCCTTCACAAACCCAGTTTGGTCCTCGTGGACCACCCCCGGGACACATTCCTCTATTCTCATTGCCATTACCTTGGCCAGGATCTTGGCATCTACATTTAGGAGGGAAATAGGTCTATAGGACCCGCATTGTAGCGGGTCCTTTTCCTTCTTTAAGAGAAGCGATATCGTTGCTTCAGACATAGTCGGGGGCAGTTGTCCCCTTTCCTTTGCCTCATTAAAGGTCCTCGTCAATACCGGGGCGAGCAAGTCCACATATTTTCTATAGAATTCGACTGGGAATCCATCCGGTCCCGGGGCCTTTCCCGCCTGCATGCTCCTAATTCCTTTCACCACTTCTTCTACCTCGATCTGTGCTCCCAGTCCCACCCTTTCCTGCTCTTCCACCTTGGGAAATTCCAGCCGACCCAAGAAGCCCATCATTCTCTCCCTCCCATCCGGGGTTTGAGCTTCATATAAATTTTTATAAAATGTCTTGAACACTCCATTCACTCTCTCCGCTCCCTGCTCCATCTCTCCTTCCTCATCCCTCACTCCCCCTATTTCCCTCGCTGCTCCCCTTTTCCTCAATTGGTGTGCCAGCAACCTGCTCGCCTTCTCCCCATATTCGTACTGTACACCCTGTGCCTTCCTCCATTGTGCCTCTGCAGTGCCCGTAGTCAGCAAGTCAAATTCTACATGTAGCCTTTGCCTTTCCCTGTACAGTCCCTCCTCCGGTACTTCCGCATATTGTCTGTCCACCCTCAAAAGTTCTTGCAGCAACCGCTCCCGTTCCTTACTCTCCTGCTTCCCTTTATGTGCCCTTATTGATATCAGCTCCCCTCTAACCACCGCCTTCAACGCCTCCCAGACCACTCCCACCTGGACCTCCCCATTATCATTGAGTTCCAAGTACTTTTCAATGCACCCCCTCACCCTTAGACCCCCCCCCTCATCTGCCATTAGTCCCATGTCCATTCTCCAGGGTGGGCGCCCTCCTGTTTCCTCCCCTATCTCCAAGTCTACCCACTGTGGAGCGTGATCCGAAATGGCTATAGCCGTATACTCCGTTCCCCTCACCTTCGGGATCAACGCCCTTCCCAGCACAAAAAAGTCTATTCGCGAGTAGACTTTATGGACATAGGAGAAGAACGAGAACTCCTTACTCCTAGGTCTGCTAAATCTCCATGGGTCTACACCTCCCATCTGCTCCATAAAATCTTTAAGTACCTTGGCTGCTGCCGGCCTCCTTCCAGTCCTGGACTTCGACCTATCCAGCCCTGGTTCCAACACCGTATTAAAATCTCCCCCCATTATCAGCTTTCCCATCTCTAGGTCTGGAATGCGTCCTAGCATCCGCCTCATAAAATTGGCATCATCCCAGTTCGGGGCATATACGTTTACCAAAACCACCGTCTCCCCCTGTAGTTTGCCACTCACCATCACGTATCTGCCCCCGTTATCCGCCACTATAGTCTTTGCCTCGAACATTACCCGCTTCCCCACTAATATAGCCACCCCCCTGTTTTTCGCATCTAGCCCCGAATGGAACACCTGCCCCACCCATCCTTTGCGTAGCCTAACCTGGTCTATCAGTTTCAGGTGCGTTTCCTGTAACATAACCACATCTGCCTTAAGTTTCTTAAGGTGTGCGAGTACCCGTGCCCTCTTTATCGGCCCGTTCAGCCCTCTCACGTTCCACGTGATCAGCCGGGTTGGGGGGCTTCCTACCACCCCCCCCCCCCTTGTCGATTAGCCATCACCTTTTTCCAGCTCCTCACCCAGTTCCCACGCAGCTGTATCTCCCCCAGGCGGTGCCCCCCCGCCCATCCCCTCCCATATCAGCTCCCCCCTCTCCCCAGCAGCAGCAACCCAGTAATTCCCCCCTCCCACCCCCCCCGCTAGATCCCCCGCTAGCGTAATTACTCCCCCCATGTTGCTCCCAGAAGTCAGCAAACTCTGGCCGACCTCGGCTTCCCCCCGTGACCTCGGCTCGCACCGTGCGACGCCCCCTCCTTCCTGCTTCTCTATTCCCGCCATGATTATCATAGCGCGGGAACCTCTTTGCCCCCCACATTCGCCCCACCACTTTGTTCAAACGTTCTTTTTAATAACCCGCTCATTCCAGTTTTTCTTCCACAATAAAAGTCCACGCTTCATCCGCCGTCTCAAAGTAGTGGTGCCTCCCTCGATATGTGACCCACAGTCTTGCCGGTTGCAGCATTCCAAATTTTATCTTCTTTTTATGAAGCACCGCCTTGGCCCGATTAAAGCTCGCCCTCCTTCTCGCCACCTCCGCACTCCAGTCTTGATAAACGCGGATCACCGCGTTCTCCCATTGACTGCTCCGAGTTTTCTTTGCCCATCTAAGGACCATTTCTCTATCCTTAAAACGGAGGAATCTCACCACTATGGCTCTGGGAATTTCTCCTGCTCTCGGCCCTCGCGCCATCACTCGGTATGCTCCCTCCACCTCCAACGGACCCGCCGGGGCCTCCGCTCCCATTAACGAGTGCAGCATCGTGCTCACATATGCCCCGACATCCGCTCCCTCCACACCTTCAGGAAGACCAAGAATCCTCAGGTTGTTCCTCCTTGCGTTGTTCTCCAGTGCCTCCAACCTTTCCACACATCGTTTCTGATGTGCCTCATGCGTCTCCGTCTTCACCACCAGGCCCTGTATGTCGTCCTCATTCTCGGCTGCCTTTGCCTTCACGACCCGAAGCTCCCGCTCCTGGGTTTTTTGTTCCTCCTTTAGCCCTTCAATCGCCTGTAATATCGGGGCCAACAGCTCTTTCTTCATTTCCTTTTTGAGCTCTTCCACACAGCATTTCAAGAACTCTTGTTGTTCAGGGCCCCATGTTAAACTGCCACCTTCCGACGCCATCTTGGTTTTTGCTTGCCTTCCTTGCCGCTGTTCTAAAGGATCCACTGCAATCCGGCCACTTTCTCCTCCTTTTTTCATCCGTGTCCAGGGGGGATTCCCTTCTGGTTTACCGCACAGTGTTTTTAGCCGTCAAAATTGCCGTTGGGGCTCCTATCAAGAGCCCAAAAGTCCGTTTCACTGGGAGCTGCCGAAACGTGCGACTCAGCTGGTCATCGCCGCACCCGGAAGTCCCGGGGGGATCTTTTTATTGCCCCATAAATGATTTTCATTTCATTTTTGCTACTATTGAGTTGCAAGGTTTGATAAAAATTGTGAAATTTGCTTCTGTGCCTGCTGTAGATTTTTCACTGAGCAAGTGTGGTAGAGAATTGTGGAATGCAGTGTTACCTTGTCACAGAGGGAAGGGGGAGCACCTATTCCATCAGCTTTCCTCGTAATAATAATCTTTATTAGTGTCACAAGTAGGCTTACATCAACACCGCAATGAAGTTACTGTGAAAAGCCCCGAGTTACCACATTCCGGAGCCTGTTCGAGTACACGGAGGGAGAATTCAGAATGTCCAATTCACCTGACACGCACGTCTAACAGGACTTGTGGGAAGACACCGGAGCACCCGGAGGGAACCCTTGCAGACACGGGGAGAACGAGCAGACACTGCACAGCCAGTGACCCAAACCAGGAATCTAACCCAGGTTCCTGGTGCTGTGAAGCAACAGTGCTAACCACTGTGCTACCGTGCTGCCCGAGGGCACAGACAGCTGTCCCATCTTTCTGTGGGCCATCCTTCGATGGGCCAAACTCCTGGAACCCCCTCCCTAGCAGCACTGTGGGTGTACCTACATCACGTGGACTGCAGCGGTTCAAGAAGGCAGCTCACCACCACCTTGAGGGCAATTCGGGTTGGGTAATAAATGCTGGCCTAGCCAGCGGCAGCTACACGAGGCCCAGGGAGCCGAGTCGATTAGGCTCCCCACGAGTCTCGTGGAGTTTGAGCTTAATATAAAAATACTACAGAATATAAAAACCCTGCCCGGACGTGAGCCGGGCGACCTTCTGGGACCTGTGTATATTATATTTTCGTACCTCTGTAAACAAACTTTTTTTCGTTCCCTTTGTTTCCTGTGTGGCTGCTTCTGTGAACTCAACGCCCATGAACAAATCGGAAAAAAGTATTTCCTCTTGGAGACTCCCCATAATCAACTGCTAATGTATTTGTGGCCATCAATAACCAATAAGGAGGTGATGTTCTCCTTGGCCTCTTCTTTCTGTGCTTGGCTAAGATTAGAAGCTTTCTATGCGGACCAGGCTTCCCCCGCTGGCCGTTAGACAGTGCCACATTAATGTTGAACGTGTACATTTTTATATGGATGATATTCTGTGTTTTTTTAAAATCCTTTCATGGGATGAGGGCATCACTGGCATTTATTGCCCGTTCCCTAATTGCCCGTGAACAGAGTGGCTTGCTCAGGCCATTTCAGAGGGCAGTTAACAGCCAACCATGTTGCCATGGGAGACACCAGACCCGGTAAGGCCCAAATGGTAATCGGATGGGCTTAGACCACAAATTGACACGTTTCACAGTCTCCATTACCGAGACCAGGATTATTATTGCACTGACAGCAGTGGTGGGATTTGAACCCATGTCCCCAGCGCCTGTGCCTCTCTGTATTGCTAGCCCAGTGACATAACCACTACACCACCTTTGCTCTACTGTTGCTCAGAGTGCTTTCCCACTTATTCTTTTCACACAGGTCTCTGCTGTGAACTGAGTTTCCCCGTCCCCTGGGGCCACATCGCGGCCAAGGCTTGGAACCATCCCCGTGGGCGGCCAGTATTGTGTCTGCATGGCTGGGCCGATAATGCGAATACTTTTGACCGTCTTATCCCGTTACTTCCAGAAGGTGAGTATCATTGATTTTGTGACAGAAAGCACCAGCTTTTTTTAAGATAATCGAAAAGGCCAATGAATTTTATCTCAAGAGGGTTGAATTGGATATTTCTGCCTCTGCTCATCCCCTGCCGAAACCCTAATTTTTTGCCTTTGTTACTCCTTGACTCACCCATTCCAGTGGTCTCCTGACTGACTTCCCCACCCCCCTGCCTTACACTTCCCTCTGTAGACCATGGAAAATAGGAGTAGGCCTTCCAGCCTTTGGAGCCTGTTCCGCCATTCAGCACAATTGTGGCTGGTCCTTTAAAGAATCCATAGAATCCCTACAGTGCAGAAATAGGCCATTTGGCCCATCGAGTCTGCACTGACCCTCCAAAAGAGCACCCCACCTAGTTCCACTATCCCTCCCTATAACCCCAGTTAACCTGCACATCTCCGGACACAAAAGGGCAATTTATCCTGGCCAATCCACCTAACCTGCACATCTTTGGACTGTGGGAGGAAACCGGAGCACCCGGCGGAAACCCACGCACACACGGGGAGAACGTGCAGACTCCGCACAGACAGTGACCCAAGCCGGAATTGAACCCGGGTCCCTGGCGCTGTGAGGCAGCAGTGCTAGCCATTGTGCCGCCACACTAACTCGCGCACTTTCTCCATAGCTCTTGGATGTCTTCAGAGTCTAAAACCTAGTCTAGAAACGAGCTCATTCCGCCCATGTCCTAGCCAGCAGCAAATCATGCTCCCGTGTGCACCCTGAACTACACTTGACGCCTGCTTAAGTAACAGCTCAATGTTAAAGTTTAAACATTTTTTAAATCCCTCCATACCCTCACCCTCCCTATGGCTGTAACCTCCTCCACCCCTACAACTCTCCGAAACACCTGTAATCCTCCATTTCCGGACTCGATTTTAAGCCTGGGCCCTCGGCTCTGGAATTCCCTGCCCAAATCTCCCCACCACTCTTTCTTCATTTTCAGATCCACCTTAATTACAACCTACCTCTTTGACCAAGCTTTTCCTCAGCTGCCTTGTGTGGTTCTAAGTCAAATTTGTTCACTGATGCTCTATTGAAGTGCCTTGAGACAGATTACATTAAAAGCTCGATATAAAGACATTTTTATTGAATACAAAAGTGAGGAAATGACGCTTCCATGTTACAGACCTTTAAAATTGGAGTAATTGTGCTCAATGTTGTGCTCTCCACCTTAAAAAAGGTTATCTTGGCCTTGGAGTGGACATATTGCATTTTTACCAGAGATGCTTGAGCTTGAAGGGTTAAATTGAGGACCGGTTGCACAGAGTAGACTGGTATTCCCTTGAATACAGAAGATTAGAGGTGATTTAACCGAGGAATGTATTAAAAGGATTCAGTCGGGTAAATACAGAGAGACATTTAAGAGATGAATGAGTGCAGCTCCCAACAACGCACAAGAAGCTGGACACCATCCAGGACAAAGCAGCCCCCCTTGATTGGCACCCCATCATTTACAAACATCCACTCCCTCCACCACAGACGCACAGTGGCAGCCGTGTATACCATCTACAAGATGCACTGCAGCAATTCACCAAGGTTCCTTAGACGGCACCTTCTAACCCCACAACCACTCGAATCATAGAATCCCTACAGAGCAGAAGGAGGCCATTTGGCCCATCACGTCAGCACCGACCCTCCAAACGAGCACTCCACCCAGGTCCACTCTTCTACTCCATCCCTGTAACTCCGTAACCTCGCCTGCACATCCCTGGACAAAGGGGCAGTTTAGCATGGCCAGTCCACCTAACCTGCACATCTTTGGACCACCATCCGGAGGTTCGAGAAGGACAAGGGCAGCAGCAGACACATGGAAACGCCACCATCTGGAACTTCCCCTCCAAGTCTACTTACCATCCTGATTTAGAAATACGTCAGCTAATACTTCACTCTCACTGTGTCAAAATCCTGGAATTCCCTCCCTAACAGCACTGTGGGTGTACCTACACCACCTGGACTGCAGCGGGTTCAAGAAGGCGGCTCACCACCACCTTCCCAAGGGGGGGAATTAGGGATGGACAATAAATGCTGGGCCTACCCAGTGATGCCCATGTCCCACAAACAAATAAGGAAACATGATTCCCTCTTGGGAGTGTGCAGAACATAGAACATTACAGCGCAGTACAGACCCTTCGGCCTTCGATGTTGCGCCGACCTGTGAAACCACTCTAAAGCCCATCTACACTATTCACTTATCATCCATATGTCTATCCAATGACCATTTGAATGCCCTTAATGTTGGCGAGTCCACTACTGTTGCAGGCAGGGCATTCCACGCCCTTACTATTCTCTGAGTAAAAAACCTACCTCTGCCATCTGTCCTATATCTATCTCCCCGCAATTTAAAGCTATGTCCCCTCGTGCTAGACATCACCATCCGAGGAAAAAGTCTCTCACTGTCCACCCTATCCAATCCTCTGATCATCTCAGAACAAGGGGACTTAGCCTGAAGGTTGGGGCTGGGCCTTTCAGGAGTTCATGTCAGCAAGCATTTCACAAACAGGAGTGGAAATCTGAACCACTTATTCCATTCTCCACCTTCCGCAAAAAAATGTTGTGGATCAACTGGAGCTGTCACGACCGAGATGGATAGATTTTGTTGGATTTGGGTATCAGAGGCCGGTTAATGGAATTGAGGTACAGATCCACCATGTTCTAATTAACTGGACGAACAGGCTGCAGGGGATGAATGATCTCCTGTTTCTGTGTGTAAGTGTGTGCAGGGAGGTGCTGATGGGGGTTGCGTCCTGTTGAGGAGGCCTTACGGACGGCAGTGGTTAGCACTGCTGCCTCACGGCGCCGAGGACCCGGGTTCGATCTCAGCCCCAGGTCGCAGTCCGTGTGGGGTTTGCACATTCTCCCCGTGTCTGCGTGGGTCTCACCCCCACATCCCAAAGATGTGCAGAGTAGGTTGATTGGCCACACTAAATATGGATGACTATCGTCCATGACCAGAGCTCAAAGATCACCAACGGACCCTACAGCACAGTACTGAAGGAGTGCTGCACTGTCAGAGGGTCAGTACTGAGGGAGTGCTGCACTGTCAGAGGGTCAGTACTGAGGGAGTGCCGCACTGTCAGAGGGTCAGTACTGAGGGAGTGCTGCACTGTCAGAGGGTCAGTACTGAGGGAGTGCCGCACTGTCAGAGGGTCAGTACTGAGGGAGTGCTGCACTGTCAGAGGGTCAGTACTGAGGGAGTGCCGCACGGTCAGAGGGTCAGTACTGAGGGAGTGCCGGACTGTCAGAGGGTGAGTACTGAGGGAGTGCTGCACTGTCAGAGGGTCAGTACTGAGGGAGTGCTGCACTGTCAGAGGGTCAGTGCTGAGGGAGTGCTGCACTGTCCGAGGGTTAGTACTGAGGGAGTGCTGCACTGTCAGAGGGTCAGTACTGAGGGAGTGCTGCACTGTCAGAAGGTCAGTACTGAGGGAGTGCTGCACTGTTAGAGGGTCAGTACTGAGGGAACGCTGCACTGTTGGAGGGTCAGTACTGAGGGAACGCTGCACTGTTGGAGGGTCAGTACTGAGGGAGTGCTGCACTATTAGAGGGTCAGTACTGAGGGAGTGCCGCACTGTCAGAGGGTCAGTACTGAGGGAGTGCTGCACTGTCAGACGGTTAGTACTGAGGGAGTGCTGCACTGTCAGAGGGTCAGTACTGAGGGAGTGCTGCACTGTCAGAGGGTCAGTACTGAGGGAGTGCTGCACTGTCAGAGGGTCAGTACTGAGGGAACGCTGCACTGTTGGAGGGTCAGTACTGAGGGAACGCTGCACTGTTGGAGGGTCAGTACTGAGGGAGTGCTGCACTGTCAGAGGGTCAGTACTGAGGGAGTGCTGCACTGTCAGAGGGTTAGTACTGAGGGAGTGCTGCACTGTCAGAGGGTCAGTACTGAGGGAGTGCTGCACTGTCAGAGGGTCAGTACTGAGGGAGTGCTGCACTGTCAGAGGGTCAGTACTGAGGGAGTGCCGCACTGTCAGAGGGTCAGTACTGAGGGAGTGCCGGACTGTCAGAGGGTCAGTACTGAGGGAATGCTGCACTGTCAGAGGTTGACCTTTGGGAGTGAGACCCTGTCTACTCCCTCAAATTGGCGTAAAAGAAAAGATGCCATGGCTTTATTTCATAGATGAGCAGGAAAGTTATCCTGACACCAGAGACTGCACTCCAAAAGTGTTTAATTGGCTGTACAATGCACTGGGATGTCCTGCGGTTACGAAAGGCAGAATAGAAAGCAAATCCCTTTGTTTTTAAGTATTCATTATCCTCGAGAGTTCTGCGATTCTGCTTCTCTTTTCTCTTGACTCTCGAGTGCCTTCATGAGTTGCAGAAATAGTTGGACCAGAGTTTTTGTTTTCGGGAATGAACCTTTATCATGTTTTTGCAACTGTGGGTGGCCACCATTTTGGAACATATTTGAAGGGACCGAGGAAATGGGGTCAACTTGTATGCTGTGATCTACGGCATAAAAAAGATTTGCGGGCAGCACGGTGTCGCAGTAGTTAGCACAGTTGCCTCACGGTGCCGAGGTCCCGCGTTCGATCCCGGCCCTGGGTCACTGCCCCTGTGGAGTTTGCACATTCTCCCCGTGTCTGCGTGGGTTTCGCCCCCACAACCCAAAGATGTGCAGGGTAGGTGGATTGGCCACGCTAAATTGCCCCTTAATTGGAAAAAAATAATTGGGTACTCTAAATTTATTTTTAAAAACATCTCATCATAAAGACGGCACCTCCGGCAGTACAGCCTTGAGTTACACTGGGATTATAAATTGTGTGCTGGAGTGGGTTCGTAGTGTTGGGAAGATCCTGGGTTGGCTTCCATAGAATCCCTACAGTGCAGAAGGAGGCCATTTGGCCCATCGGGTCTGCACCAACCCTCTGAAAGAACACCCTACCTAGGCCCACTCCCCCACCCTATCCCCATATCCCCACCTAACCTGCACACTTTTGGACACTAAGGGGCAATTTATCACGGCCAATCCACCTAACCTGTACATCTTTGGACTGTGGGAGGGAACCGGAGCACCCGCAGGAAACCCACGCAGACACGGGGAGAACGTGCAAACTCCACACAGACAGTCACCCGAATAAATACAGAAAATGCTGGAAACACTCAGCAGAACTGGTAGCATCTGTGGCGAGAGACACACAGTTAACGTTTCAGTTTATATATGTTGGGCCTGTACTCGTTGGAGGGAGAGGCAACCTTATTCAGACATATAGGATTCTCGGGGGTGCTTGGCAAGGTCGATGCTGAGAGGTTGTTTCCCCTTCCGGGAGAGTCTAAGAGCAGAGAGCATAATCTCAGAGTAAAGGGTCGTCCATTTAAACCGAGATGAGGAGGAATCCCTTCTCGGAGGGTAGTGAATCTGTGCAATTCTTTGTCGCAGAGACTGGTTCGTTAAGTATGTTCAAGCTGATAGATTTTTATCAATAAGGGAGCTGAGGGTTATGGGGATAAGGCGGGAATGTGGAGTTGAGGATTGTATCAGATCAGCCTCGATCTTATTGAATGGCCGAGCAGACTCGATGGGCCGAATGGCCAACTTTTGCCCCTACGTCTTATGGTCTTAAAGTTTGATCACCCGTCACCTCAACTGGAAAAGGTTAGAGATGAAGCAGGTTTTAAACAGGGGCCGGGAGAGGGGAGGAAGGAACAAAAGGGCAGGGACGTTTCAGGCTCGAAGGTTGGCGAGATTAAATGATGAAAGGGATGATGGTGCAAGGTGAAAGGAGATGAACTTGGGACAATTATAGAAACAGGAGAGGCAGAGAGAATCATTGCCAACAGCTGCTGTCGGGAAGAATGA
The DNA here is from genome assembly GCF_047496885.1 of Scyliorhinus torazame. NCBI lineage: Eukaryota > Metazoa > Chordata > Chondrichthyes > Carcharhiniformes > Scyliorhinidae > Scyliorhinus > Scyliorhinus torazame. Next base: position 11,791,880 of record NC_092735.1, on the reverse strand, counting down.
GTTTTGGAAACGTGGGCAGGTTGAGAACGGCCTGTAGCAGCTGGGGGAACCTGCTTTTCGATTCAATCTGGCCATCGTTGGGACATCAGCCTTTGTGACTGGCATTGCCCCAGCATTGAAGTTTATACATGACAGGGCTTAACAACATGTTCCTCCAGCTGTTTATAATAGGCACAGGGAAAGAAAACATACTCAACCAGCCCGCGCTTGCAAAATCCAAAGCAAAGCGTCTACTGTCAGATGTGTTTCCGCGATTGGGCAGCACTTGAACAATCCCGTTAATAGCTGTACCAACAATCAATTAAAGATAATCAGTTGAGCTTGCAATGTGGCTCGTTTACACTTGCTAGAAGTGACGCATTCACATGAAGGAACCTGTTCCCTGAAAGCAAAAAGAATGTGGACCAGCCTTGCACCATGTTTGAATTACCTGTAAGCAGGGGGAGCCTAAAGTTCCCCATTGGCCAAGACGTTGACGTCGAAAAAGCAATCAGAATCAATTTTTCAACCAATCAGTACCCTTTTCTCCTATTGTTAAAATTGTGGTGGTGGTTTGAGGTTTGGCATTCTTGTGGTTGTCCTGATGAGTACAAGACTCAAAACTTTGGCAACATGTGTCTCTCTTCAGCAATAATGAAATCAGTAATCTGGCTGTAATCTAGCCACGCCGCCGCGCACTCTGCTGAGAATTGTGTCACTTTTGAGTTTTCCCTCGTTTTGTCTGGTGTGCCCCGCCACGTCCCCCGGCTTCTCCCCGGAGACGCTGGTGTTAACGGTCTGCTGCTCCGTTTACTGCCTCAAACCCACACAAACTGCTACGAGTGTGAAAGACACAAAGAAGCTCTTCCTCCCCCCCCCCCCCCTGCACAAACGTCCTCGTCTCCCCAATTCTAAACTTCCCACTCCGTTAAGGATGCAGTTTGTTCCACGTGCTGCATAAAAATAATTCTCCTCTTTGGCTGTTCGCCGATTCGCGTTCTCCTAACAGTGGGGGCCATCGGGCATCACTAGGTGTGGGAAGAGACTGGGATTGGATTTCCTCGTGCTGGTCAGTCCTGCATTCTCACCACTCTGGGTGAAGCATTCCTGAATTCAACAATGGATCCGTCGGTGACTCCCCCCTTAAATTTACGACCCCTAGTTTTGGTCACCTACACGAATGAGAAACATCTTCTCTGCACCTTCCCTATGAAGCCCCTTCATAATCTTAAAGACCTCCACAGATCCCCCACTAGCCGTTCTCTTCTAGAGAGGAGCAGCGGCCTACTCAACCTTTCCTAATGGGTGGAGCTGCTCCGTTCACTGGCAGCGGGGAGATGATGGGATAATGGTAATGCCACTGGACTAAAAATCCAGAGGCCCAGGCTGACACTCTTTGGACGTGGATTTGAATCTCACTGCAGCTGGTGGAATTTAAATTCAATGAATAAAATCTGCATTATTATGGTTAGTCTCAGCCATAGCGACCACGAGACTGTTGCTGATTGCTGTGTCAACCCATCTGGTTCACTATTGTCCTTCAAGGAAGGAAATCTGCCGTCCTTACCTGGTCTGGCCTACAGGTGACTCCAGTGATGTGGCTGCCTCATAACCGCTCTCTGAAATGGACGAGCAGGGCAATTAGGGATGGGCAACAGATGCAGGCCTAGCCAGCGATGCCCCAGTCCCATGAAAGAATGTGGATCTGTATCAGTTACAGTTAATGAGCTCAGACCTTTCCGAAAATTGTGCTCCTGGAGTTGGCCATCGCTGGGCCTAACTGAGAAGTGAACTTCATTTCACCGGGGAAAACGATTCTTCTGCAGAGACTACGGGCGAGATTCTCCGTTCCTGAAGCCGATTTCGTAATCGGTGATCGGGCGGAGAATCCATTTTCACGACCAAATCGGGGCCGGCGCCTGTTTTACGCAGCTGGAAAAGCTCCGCCCCCTTCAAAACGCATCATCGGGCAGTGCGCCGTTGGGACGGCCTCAGGACGTCACCTGAAGGCCCTCCCTGATGTTCCGCCCCCCGATGGGCCGAGTTCATAGCGGTGCCGTGCGCGAACCCGGCGTGGCGGCTGCGGACCGTGTCCAGCGCCGCCACTGTCCGGCGAGAGCCGTGCCGCTGGCCGGGGGGGGCTTCGGCGAGGGCCGGGGGTCTGGCGGAGGTTGTCCAGGGGGGTTACAATCTGAGTAGGTCGGGTCCGCGCACGGCCAGCCCCATGTTGTACGGCGCGACCGCTGCATGTCATCGCTGTGCGCATGCGCGACCACAGACCCGGCTTTAGTGGAGGCCGGCTGTTTTACGTGCCGCAGCTGCTCGCCCCTCACCGGTCGGAGGATCTGCGCTGGGGCGGTGTTGATTTTTCCCATGTAAAACGCCACGGATCCTCCGGACATAGCCCCCAAATCAGTGAATTAACCCTACGTGTAGTGACTACTCTTTCCTCTTTCAGAATTTTATTACGTGGCGTTTGACTTCCCTGGCCATGGTGTGTCGTCCCACCGGCCCCCTGGTATACCCTATTACTTCACGGAATACGTTGCTGACATGCGGAGAGTAACGGATGGTAAGTTTCAGATTCTCGAATGGGTTTGGCAGGGGGAGGGAGGGGGACACCTTTATTCAGCTCAGTTTTGAGCCCAATATGACTCGTCTTCAGAGCTGGAGCGAGGTGGGTTTTAAGCTGTTGAAGAGTTGGGGTGGGGCATGTGGAGCAAAAAAGACGTGCAGTCACGGCCGTGATGGGGGAAATGAGGCATCAAATCTCCACAGCCCAGGCAAGTTAATGACCAGAGTAAATTTTCTTTGGTGATCTTGGCTGAAGGATCACGTGGCCACAACACCAAAGAGAACTCCACCGCTCTTCCTTGAATAGTGAGGTGCGATTTTTAGCATCGACCTGAACAGGAAAACCGTAATCCAGGCTGATGCTCCAATGCCGAGGGGATGGAGCACTGCCTGAAATTTGAGACGTCAAACCGAGTCCCCCTCTGCTTTCTCAGGTGGATGGAAATGATCCCACCCCACTCTTCAAAGAAAGAGGCAGCACGTCAGCACAGTGGTTAGCATAGCTGCTTCACAGCTCCAGGGTCCCAGGTCCGATTCCCGGCTTGGGTCACTGTCTGCGTGGAGTCTGCACGTTCTCCCCATATGTGCGTGGGTTTCCTCCGGGTGCTCCTGTTTCCTCCCACAGTCCAAAGATGTGCAGGTTAGATGGATTGGCCATGATAAATTGCCCCTAGTGTCCAAAAAGGTTAGGTGGAGTTACTGGGTTACGGGAGTAGGGTGGAGGCATGGGCTTAAATGGGTGCTCTTCCAAGAGCCGGTGCTGACCCGATGGGCCGAATGCCCTCCTCCTGCACTGTAAATTCTATGATAAAAGCAGGCGAGTCCTGCCCAATATTTATACCTCGAGCAACGCCAGGATCGTTATCTTGTTGTTACTTTTGGGATCTTGCTGTGCCAAATTGGCAGCCAAGTTTCCTACAGAGAGTGGCTGCACTTTCAAAATACTTCACTGGTTGTGAAGCATTTTGGGACAGCCTGAGGATCCAAATTCTTTTTTTTTTTTTTATAAATGTTTTATTGAAAATTTTTTCCCAAACAACAATTTTTCCCCTCTTACAAAGCAAACGCAACAATAACAATACAGAAATTTTAAACAATACACAAGTAACAAAACCCCTTTATCTTTGACCTAAACTAAACCCCCCCTCCCCCCCCCCCCCTCCCCCTGGGTTGCTGCTGCTGGTCATCTGTCTTCCCTCTAACGTTCCCCTAGGTAGTCGAGAAATGGCTGCCACCGCCTGGTGAACCCTTGAGCCGATCCTCTCAGGGCAAACTTTATCTGCTCCAGTTTAATGAACCCCGCCATATCATTTACCCAGGCCTCCAGTCCGGGGGGTTTCGCCTCCTTCCACATGAGTAGGATCCTGCGCCGGGCTACTAGGGACGCAAAGGCCACAACGTCGGCCTCTTTCGCCTCCTGCACTCCCGACTCTTCCGCAACTCCAAATAGAGCTAACCCCCAGCCTGGTTTGACCCGGGCCCTCACCACCCGCGAAATCACTCCCGTCACTCCCTTCCAATACCCTTCCAGTGCCGGGCATGCCCAAAACATATGTGCGTGGTTTGCCGGGCTCCCGCCACACCTCCCACATTTGTCCTCCACTCCAAAGAACCTGCTCAATCTTGCTCCCGTTATGTGTGCTCTATGTAGCACCTTAAATTGAATCAGGCTAAGCCTGGCGCATGAGGAAGAGGAATTTACCCTGCTTAGGGCATCAGCCCACATACCCTCCTCTATCTCCTCCCCTAGTTCTTCTTCCCACTTTCCTTTTAGTTCGCCCACCGACTCCTCCCCCTCTTCCCTCATCTCTCGGTAAATCTCTGACACCTTGCCCTCTCCGACCCACACCCCTGAAAGCACCCTGTCCTGTATCCCCTGTGTCGGGAGCAATGGAAATTCCCTCACCTGTTGTCTAGTAAATGCCCTCACCTGCATATATCTCAAGAAATTTCCCCGGGGCAACTTATACTTTTCCTCCAATGCTCCCAAGCTCGCAAAAGTCCCATCTATAAATAAATCTCCCACCCTCCTAATTCCCAACTGGAACCAGCTCTGAAATCCTCCATCCATTCTTCCTGGGGCGAACCTATGGTTGTTCCTGATTGGGGACCCCACCAGGGCTCCCCGCACCCCTCTCTGTCGCCTCCACTGTCCCCAGATATTCAATGTTGCCGCCACCACCGGGTTCGTGGTAAACTTTTTAGGTGAGATCGGTAGCGGCGCCGTCACCAGCGCCTCTAAACTCGTCCCTTTACAGGACTTTCTCTCCAGTCTTTCCCACGCCGCTCCCTCACCCTCCATCATCCATTTACGTATCATTGCCACATTGGCGGCCCAATAGTAATCGCCCAAGTTCGGTAGTGCCAATCCTCCTCTGTCCCTACTACGCTGAAGGAACCCCCTCCTTACTCTCGGAACTTTCCCTGCCCACACGAAGCTCGTGATGCTCCTGTCTATTTTATTAAAAAAGGTCTTAGTGATTAGTATAGGGAGACATTGAAATACAAATAAGAACCTCGGGAGGACCATCATCTTAATTGCTTGCACCCTGCCCGCCAGCGATAGAGGCTGCATGTCCCACCTCTTGAAGTCCTCCTCCATTTGTTCTACCAACCGTGTCAGATTAAGTCTGTGCAAGGTTCCCCAGCTCCTAGCGATCTGAATCCCCAGGTATCGGAAGTTTCTTTCCACTTTCCTTAGAGGCAAGCCTTCTATCTCTCTACTCTGGTCCCCTGGATGTATCACAAATAATTCACTCTTCCCCATGTTTAGCCTATACCCCGAGAAATCCCCGAACCCCCTCAAAATTCGCATAACCTCTATCATTCCCCCCGCTGGGTCCGACACGTATAACAATAGGTCATCCGCATATAACGAGACTCGGTGTTCTTCTCCCCCTCTAATCACCCCTCTCCATTTCCTGGAGTCTCTCAACGCCATGGCCAGAGGTTCAATTGCCATCGCGAACAACAATGGAGATAGCGGGCATCCCTGTCTTGTTCCCCTATATAGTCGGAAATACTCCGATCTATGTCGACCTGTAACTACGCTTGCCGTTGGAGCCCCATAAAGAAGTCTAACCCAGCTAATAAACCCGTTCCCAAACCCAAACCTCCTTAACACTTCCCATAAATACTCCCACTCCACCCTATCAAATGCCTTCTCTGCGTCCATTGCCGCCACTATCTCTGCCTCCCCCTCCACTGGGGGCATCATTATCACCCCTAATAGTCGTCGCACGTTAACATTCAGTTGTCTCCCTTTTACGAACCCTGTCTGGTCTTCGTGCACCACCCCCGGGACACAGTCCTCTATCCTCGATGCCAGTACCTTTGCCAACAATTTGGCGTCCACGTTCAACAATGAAATGGGTCTATAGGACCCGCACTGCAACGGATCTTTATCCCTCTTCAAAATTAACGATATCGTCGCCTCCGACATCGTCGGGGGTAGAGTCCCCCCTTTCCTGGCCTCATTGAACGTCCTCACCATCAACGGGGCCAACAAGTCCACATATTTTCTGTAATACTCCACCGGGAACCCGTCTGGTCCTGGGGCCTTCCCTGCTTGCATGCTTCCCAGTCCCTTAATAACCTCGTCCACCCCAATCGGTGCCCCCAGGCCTACCACCCCCCGCTCCTCCACTTTCGGGAACCTCAATTGGTCCAGGAACTGCCGCATCCCCTCCTCTCCCTCTGGGGGTTGAGACCTATACAGTTCCTCATAGAAGGTCTTGAACACCTCATTTATCTTTCCTGCCCTTCGCACCGTGTCTCCCCTTTCGTCTCTAATTCCTCCTATTTCCCTCGCTGCTGCCCTCTTTCGCAATTGATGAGCCAACAGGCGACTCGCCTTTTCCCCATATTCATACCTCCTCCCCTGTGCCTTCCTCCACAGTACCTCCGCCTTTCTGGTGGTCAGAAGGTCAAATTCCGTCTGGAGTCGTCTCCTCTCCCTGTACAATTCCTCCTCCGGGGTCTCTGCAAATTCCCTATCCACCCTTAAAATCTCCCCCAGTAATCTTTCCCTTTCCTTGGCCTCTGTTTTCCTTTTGTGGGCCCCAATGGAGATCAGCTCTCCTCTGACCACCGCTTTTAGTGCTTCCCATACCACTCCCACAGGGACCTCGCCGTCGTCATTGACCTCCAGGTATCTCTCAATACACCCCCGCACTCTTGCACACACTCCCTCATCCGCCATCAGTCCCACATCTAATCGCCAGAGTGTTCTCTGCTCCCTTTCCTCTCCTAAGTCCAGGTCCACCCAATGTGGGGCATGATCCGAAACCGCTATGGCTGAGTACTCAGCTTCTTCCACCCTAGAGATCAACGACCTTCCCAAAACAAAAAAATCTATCCGGGAGTACACTTTATGGACATGGGAGAAGAAGGAAAACTCCCTAGCCCTAGGTCTAAGAAATCGCCATGGATCCACTCCCCCCATTTGGTCCATAAACCCCTTAAGTACCTTGGCCGCTGCCGGCCTTCTTCCGGTCCTTGAGCTGGATCTATCTAGCCCCGGGTCCAGCACCGTATTAAAGTCCCCTCCTAAAATCAAGTTTCCTACCTCCAGGTCCGGTATACGCCCCAGCATCCGTCTCATAAATCCCGCATCGTCCCAGTTTGGGGCATACACGTTAACCAACACGACCTCCATTCCCTCCAGCCTGCCACTCACCATTACATATCTACCTCCGCTATCTGCTACGATGTTCTTTGCTTCAAATGCGACCTGTTTCCCCACCAAAATGGCCACCCCTCTATTCTTTGCGTCCAGTCCTGAGTGGAACACCTGTCCCACCCATCCTTTCCTTAGCCTAACTTGGTCCGCCACCTTTAGGTGCGTCTCTTGGAGCATAACCACGTCTGCCCTTAGTCCTTTCAAATGCGCGAGCACTCGGGCCCTTTTTATCGGTCCGTTCAGGCCTCTCACGTTCCACGTGATCAGCCTCACTAGGGGGCTACCTGCCCCCCTCCCGTGTCGACTAGCCATTACCTTCTCTAGGCCAGTCCCATATCCCGCCTCCGCGCTCCCGCTCGCTCCCCCAGCGTCGCACACCATCCCCGCCCACCCACTCTTTAGCCATTTCCTTTTGGATTTCCGCAGCAGCAACCCAGTTGTCCCCCCCCCCTTCTCCCTCCCTCCTCCCCTCCCCGCTAGATCTCTTTCTAGCTTGATTGCTCCCCCCATATTACTTCCGTAAGTCAGCTGACTTCAACTGACCCCGGCTACTCCTGCTCACTCCTCGACCCCCCCCATGTGGGGAACTCCCATCCGCCTTGCGCCTGTCTTCCCGCCTTATTCTTTCTGGTGCGGGAACATCCCTTTACCTGACCCGCCTCTTATGGCGCAGCTCCCTTTCCCCTCCCCCTCCCCTTCACCATTCTCCAACTATGTCCCGTCTTTCCCCCCTCACCGGCGCCCACATTTCCCCAATGTCTCCCCCCTTCCCTGTTTACTTCTCAATTAACTTCCACCGTAACATTAACAATATCATTTCCTGCAGCATCAGTCCCTCAGTTCCGATCCAATTTCTCTTCTTTGATGAAGGTCCATGCTTCCTCCGCCGTCTCGAAATAATGGTGTCTCTCCTGATACGTGACCCATAGTCTTGCCGGCTGCAGCATCCCGAACTTCACCTTCCTTTTATGCAACACCTCTTTGGCTCGGTTGAAGCTCGCCCTCCTTCTCGCCACCTCCGCACTCCAATCCTGGTATACCCGTACCACTGCATTCTCCCATCTGCTACTCCGCACCTTTTTAGCCCATCTCAGGACCTCTTCTCTATCCTTAAGGCGGTAAAATCGCACGATTATCGCCCTGGGTGGTTCTCCCGCTTTTGGTCTTCTCGCCGGAATCCGATTTGCCCACTCCACCTCCAAGGGGCCCGTAGGGGCCTCAGCACCCATCAGTGAGCTCAGCATCGTACTTGCGTACGCTCCACAGTCCACTCCTTCCACACCCTCAGGGAGACCCAGTATCCGAAGGTTCTTCCTTCGCGCTCCATTTTCTAGGGCTTCGATCCTTTCAGTACACTTTTTATGAAGTGCCTCGTGCGTCTGTGTCTTAACCGCCAGGCCCAGGATCTCGTCCTCAATATCTGTCACCTTCTGCTCCACCACACGGAGCTCTGTCTCCTGGGTCTTTAATGTCTCCTTGAGCCCCTCAATTGCCTGTAGCAACGGGGTCAGCACCTCCCTCTTCAGCAGCTCCACGCACCGTCTCACAATTTCATGCTCAGGCCCCCATGTCGCCTGCGCTTTCTCCGCCGCCATCTTGTACTTCTCTCTTTCTGACCCTTTGGTCGACGATTCCTCGCGCTGCAGCCGCCGCCGCCGGTTTTTTCCTCCTTCGTTTGGGGGGGACTCCCTTCTCACACGCCCCACACCGGGTTGCGTCGTCGAAAAATTCCCCGTTGAGGCTCTTAAAAGAGCCCGAAGGTCCGTCGGAGCTGGAGCCGCCGAAGCGTGCGGCTAGCTAGGCATCACCGCAACCGGAAGTCCCTTCAGTGGCCTTGATGAGGTCTTTTCACAGTTGTTCCCTCTGCTGCTAGAATTCACCTTTGATACAGGCCCTCAGGTCAGCTTGCAGCTTTAAGCTTGCCCTTCCCCCGCCTGCATGCTGGAAGAGGCCCTGTTTATCCTGTAGTTGCAGCCAAATCTTTCACTGTTTCTGCGTGTGTCTGGCAACCAAGAGACATACCCTTCCTGGGGGACACTGTCGGGGGAATATTGCCGCCTTCTTCCCACACCAGGAAATGTCAAACAAATGCCGTGGGGGCCCTGTAAAAGAGCCCAAAAGTCCGTTCCAAGCAGGAGCTGCCGAATATGCGACCTAGCTCTGCATAGCCGCACCCGGAAGTCCGAGGATCCAAATTCTAAATGCAATTTCTTTCCTCTTTAAATATGAACAGAGATGTTTCAGCATTACTTGGTTTTGGCGGGAAGATTTCAACCGACCCCTCCAATCACAGTCTTAATGTCCACTGCAGGCTGTGTGTGGGGAGGGAGGGGGAGGAGAGCTGTGACAACATCCCATAATCTGCAGCACATGACACCCAGGCTCCAGCAAAGGTGCTTGAAGAAAATGCTAAACTACTAACGTCCTGGGGGGTTACCATTAACAAGAATCTGAACTGGACTAGCCATATAAATACGGTGGTTACCAGAGCAGATCAAAGGCTAGGAATCCTGTAGAAAGTAACCCACCTCCTGACTCCACAAAGCCTGTCCATCACCTACAAGGCACTAGTCAGGGGTGTGTTATGGGCGAGGCGTTTTCAGAACCCCAAAATGTATCATGGATTTCAACCAACCTCTCCCTTTAATGCTATTGTTGCTTCTCCGAGCACATGGCATGTTCCCTAGGTGTGGGATTACAATTATGGACAGGTGGGTGTTTAAACACAACACAATGTTTATTCCATGAACTCAACTTAACCTCTTAAATAAACATTGGATCTCTTAACACCCCTTACTTCAAAGATAGCCCCGAAAACATTACAACACTAAATAATCCTTCAGTTATTCCTTTCAACATCCAAGAAAGACTTAACACCTTTAAACAGAAACACATCTGGTTAAAGGCTTTACTATTATGAGTTTAAATCACCCAAATGATCCAGAGATAGTCTTTCATGGCAGAGATCACAGCAAATCCAGCTCACTGCAAACACAGACACACCCCAAGCTCTTTTCCTCAAAACTGAAACTTCAAAATGGCTGAACTGAGCTCAGCTCAACACTCTCTCTGACATCACTGTTTTCTTAAAGGTACATGCTTAAACATCCATTTCTTAAAGGTACAATCCCATGACACCCTCCCTCCAAGAAAAAAAACCCATCAACTTCAAGATGGTTTCATATTTCACTTTTGTACCATCCACTAAGAAATGTACACAGTAAAAATACTTTTCCGTTTTCCAAAAATAACAACACACTCAAACAGGTATAATAATATAGTGCATTTTTCTTTGTTTTTCTTCCTCCATCCGAAATCCTTCTCGATTGACAGTCTCTTTGAACAAAGTCTCTGCACGATCCACCCATTCCTCTACTCCTTGGCATTTCTCTTTAGAATCAGATACTTTAGTTCAATCTGACCACAGAGTCCCTTGCAATTCTCCAATACAGGAGCATTGGTGATCACAGCTTTCGGGCAGTCAAATGCCTGTTGAAATTCCGCTGTCCATTGAATTTTTTTACGTTTCTTCAGCAATTCCATCAGTGGAGTAATCACGCCACAAAATCTTTGCACAGCTGTTCGATCAAATCCACTCATGCTAAGAAATCGCATTATTTCCCTTTGTCTTGAGGGTATCGGAAACTCCGCAAGGAAAGTGATTCGGGCTTCTCCAAATTCACTTTCGACGAGGTTCATCACCAAACCCGCCGCCTGAAGTCGATCGAAGAACTGCATACAATGTTTTAAATGTTCTTTCCATGTCTGGAAGTTGGAAATAAAAGCAGATTGTCCCACTTTCCCAATGCAATCCTCCAAACGTAGGATAGGATAAGAGTCCGTTCTTGTAACTGCATTCACCTTTCGATAGTCCACACACAACCATTGGGTACCGTCTGGTTTAGGTACCATCACTATGGGTGAGCTCCATTGGCTGCAACACACTTCAATTATGCCATTCTTCAGCATACTCTCAATCTCTCTGTTAACCTGTGCCAATTTTAAAGGATTAAGTCTGTATGGATGTTGTTTGATAGGAACAGCATTTCCCACATCTACCTCATGTATAGCCATTTTAGTACTTCCCAATTTATCTCTACAAACTTGCCCATGTAATATCAATAACTCTTTCAGGTCAGTTCATTTTTCCTCTGGAAGGTAACTTAACAATTCATCCCAATTTTTGAGAACATCCTCATTTTCCAATTTAATTTGAGGCATGTCAAATTCACAGTCATCTGGATTTGGTTCGTCACTTTGAGTTAGAATCATTAAAACCTCCTTTTTCTCTCCTTCCCTTTCAAAGTACCTTTTAAGCATATTCACATGACACTCTCGGTGAGTCTTCCTTCTATCTGGTGTTTTTACCACACAATTCACCTCACTTAATTTCCTTTCAATCTTATACAGTCCACAAAACCTAGCTTTTAAAGGCTCCCCTACCACTGGTAACAACACTAAAACTTTATCCCCACTGGCAAAACTACGAACTTTGGATTTCTTGTCCACTACCCATTTCATCACATTTTGTACAACTTTCAAATGCTGTCTAGCCAATTCACCTGCTCTATTTAATCATTCCCTAAAATTTGACACGTAATCCAATAATGTAATTTCCAATTTCTCACCCACCAATTTTTCCTTAATCAATTTAAGTGGTCCTCTTATCTCATAACCAAAGATTAGTTCAAAAGGACAAAATTTGGTAGACTCATTAGGTGCATCCCTAATTGCAAACAATACGAATGGGATTCCTTTATCCCAATCCTCTGGATAATCTTGACAACACGCCCTCAACAGTGTCTTTAATGTCTGATGTCACCTTTCTAACGCTCCCTGCGATTCTGGATGGTACGCAGTTGATTTAAATTGTATTATTCCTAAGCTATCCATAACTTCTTTGAATAACTTTGAAGTAAAATTTGATACTTGATCCGATTGAACTTCTGTGGGTAGTCTATATCTAGTAAAGAATTTAAGTAACTCCTCCACAATCCTTTTAGCTGTAATATTACGTACTGGAATGGCCTCTGGAAACCAGTAAACACATCCATTATAGTCAAAAGATATTGATTCCCACTTTTTGTTTTAGGAAGCGGTCCTACACAATCAATAAGGACCCTTGTAAAAGGTTCCTCAAATGCTGGAATGGGTATTAAGGACGCTGGTTTTATCACTGCTTGAGGTTTCCCGAACACTTGACATGTGTGACATGATTGACAACATTTAACTACATCTTTATGTAGTCCAGGCCAATAAAAATGTTTCTGGATTTTAGCTTGAGTTTTCCTTATTCCCAAATGACCTCTGACTGGTACCTCATGTGCAACTCGCAACACCTCCTTTCTATATCCTACTAGCAATACTACTTGATGAACCTCTGCCCACTTTTCATCTGCCTGCATATATCTCCATTTTCTCATCAAGACATCACTTTTACGGTAATACAGGGGCTGGTTTAGCACACTGGGCTAAATCGCTGGCTTTTAAAGCAGACCAAGGCAGGCCAGCAGCACGGTTCAATTCCCGTACCAGCCTCCCCGAACAGGCGCCGGAATCTGGCGACTAGGGGATTTTCACAGTAACTTCATTTGAAGCCTACTTGTGACACAATAAGCGATTTTCATTTCATTTTCATAACATTCTGGTATACACGCAGATTCCTCTTCCGTGTATGCTTTCTGATACATCTGATTTATTTATTTCTGTTGTAACTCCGCCAATTTTCCTGAACAAAAAATATCCACCTCATCCTCTACCTGTTCTTGTTCTTTTTCAACCATCTGATCAAAAATCGTTTCTGATAATTGCACTTCAACTTCATCTTAACTCTTTGACTTCACCTCTTGTCTTAACCTGTGATTTTGCGACCTTGTTACTACACAATCCGGAAAAATCCCAGGATATTCGTCCTTCAACACTTCAGTTGACTGATTTTCCACTGGCTTATCAACCACTGTAGGCATCACTCCCACCTGCGATCCAGCTATATCATTACCCAAGATAAACTGTATTCCTGGACAAGATAGTTTATCTATTACTCCTACTACCACTTCACCACTCTTCACTGGACTTTCCAACCTTACCTTATATAATGGAATGCTACTCCTCTCACCCTGAATTCCACATATCACCACCTTTTCTGGCAACATTCTTCCCAAACTACATAGTTCCTCATCTCTTACCATTAAAGATTGACTAGCCCCTGTATCTCTTAAAATTGTGACTTCTTTACCTGCTCCTCCTGATACTCATGAATAAACTTTACCCACACAAGTAAATTCTTTAAAGACATCTGGCACCTTCTTAACAATTACTTCTTGAACAGGCTGTACAATCGTTTGCACCTCCTTCGTTTCCCTTGGGCTTTCCTTTACCACTCTAACAAATCCCACTGTCTTATCCTGTTTTACCACATCAGCCTTCCCAGTGCTTTTCTTCAACCACCAACACTGTGACTTTACATGGCCTAGTTTATTACAATTAAAACATTTGAAACTTTTCATTTCTTTTCCACCCTCCTGGATTTCTTTTTTAATCTGAGGTACACTCTCTTTATTGTCTCCCATCAGATCACCTTTGCCGCTACCACTTGAGTATTTCCCTAGTTTCTATCCCTCAACGGCTGAAACTGATGTTGGAAACCAATCTTTGATTTATGAATTAATTCATAATCATCTGCCATTTCTGCTGCTAATCTTGCAGTTTTAACCCTCTGTTCTTCCACATGAGTTCTCACTACATCAGGAATTGAATTTTTAAACTTCTCCAAAAGTATAATTTCTCTGAGAGCTTCATACGTTTGGTCTATTTTCAAAGCCCTTATCCACCTATCAAAATTACTCTGAGCCTTTCAAACTCCATGTATGTTTGACCAAATTATTTCCTTAAATTTCTAAACCTTTGTCTGTAAGCTTCAGGCACTAGCTCATATGCACTTCAGATGGATTTCTTCACCTCCTCATACATTCCAGATACCTCCTCCGGTAGTGATGCAAACACTTCACTAGCTCTACCTACCAGCTTTGTTTGAATCAGTAACACCCACATGCCCTGTGGTCATTTAATTTGTTTAGCTACCTTCTCAAATGAAATGAAAAAGGCTTCCACTTCCTTCTCGTCAAACCTTGGCAATGCTTGGACAGATTTAAATAGATTCCACCAAGCCTTCGACTATGACGCTCTTTCTCACTATCCTCATCACTATCATCCATCTGTACGTTTCCCTTTACGTCTGCCAATTTTAACTGACTATGGCCATTGTCTGAAGTTCAAACTCCCTCTCTTTATCTTTCTCCCTGATCTGTATCTCCCTTTTTCTTTTTGTTCTGCTTGGGCTATTCTTTCTTTTCTCCTTTCTTCTCTCTCCTTTTCTTTTTCCTCTCTCTCTCTTTCCCTCTCTTTTTCCGCTCTCTCTCTTTCGTATTCAAGCCGCTTTAATTCTTTCTCATGTTCCATTTGTTTAATTTGCAACTGAATTTTTGCCATTTCCCATGAGTCAAACTCTATCTCAGACAACTTTAAATGCTTAACCACCGCCATAATTACCTCATCTTTTCGCATTTTGTCAGGTAATGTTAACTGCAATGTTTTTGCCAAATCTAACAGTCTGCTTTTTGTCTCTGTCCGTAAGGTACTACGTGTGACATTCTCCACCCACAAAAACTTCTGAGCCTCTGAAAGAGCCATTGTCCACAACACTCTCCCCACTTAAACTAAAATACCACACCGGAAAAGCAACAACCCTTCACTGTCTTTAAGTTCACAAAAGCCAATCCAATAGATAGACTTTTATCCCGGACGAGCCCCCAATTGTTATGGGCGAGGCATTTTTAGAACCCCAAAATGTATCATGGAGTTCAACCAACCTCTCCTTTTAATGGATTTGTTGCTTTTCCGAGCACACGGCTTGTCCCCTTGATGTGGGATTTCAATTATGGACACGTGGGTTTTTAAACACAACACAATGTTTATTCCATGAACTCAATTTAACCTCTTAAATATACATTGGCTCTCTTAATACCCCTTACTTCAAAGATAACCCCGAAAACATTACAACACGAAATAATCCTTCAGTTATTCCTTTCAAAATCCAAGAAAGACTTAACACCTTTAAACAGAAAACACATCAGGTTAAAGGCTTTACTATTATGAGTTTAAATCACCCAAATGATCCAGAGATAGTCTTTCATGGCAGAGATCACAGCAAATCCAGCTCACTGCAAACACAGACACACCCCAAGCTCTTTTACTCAAAACTGAAACTTCAAAATGGCTGAACTGAGCTCAGCTCCACCCACTCTCTGACATCACTGTTTTCTTAAAGGTACATTGCTTAAACATCCATTTTTTAAAGGTACTCTCCCATGACAGGTGTGATGGAATGCTATCCACTTGCCTGGATGAGTGCAGCTCCAACAACACTCGAAGCCCAACACCATCCAGGACAAATCAGCCCCGCTTGATTGCTCCTCCTTCCATAAACATTCCATCCTTCCATCACCGACGCCTAGTCGTCAGCCGTGTGTACCATCTACAAGATGCACTGCAGGAACTCACCAAAGTTCCTTCGGCAGCACCTTCCAAACCCATGACCTCTACCATCTCGAAGGAGAAGAGCAGCAGACACCTGGGAACATCACCACCTGGAGGTTCCCCTCCAAGTCACTCACCACCCCGACTTGGAAATATATTGACCGCACCTTCACTGCCGCCAGGTGAAAACCCTGGTACTCCCTCCGTAACAGCACTGTGGATGTACTTCAGCGGTACAAGAAGGCAGCTCACCACCACCTTCTGAAGGGCAACTAGGAATGGGCAATAAATGCTGGGCTAACCAGCGACAAGCCGTAGATGAATTTTAAAAAATGTATGGAACTTGCCCCTGTTGAGTTGACATTTGCAGGAGAGGAGGGCTGGAAATTGATGAGAAATTAAAGCTTCAAATGTGCTTCTGATCTTTCTTCATTTTCTTATTACAGCCTTGAACTGGAATAGATTCAGCATTTTGAGCCACAGCATGGGTAAGTGGTCAGCCTAATTAATCCAAAAATGGCATTATTGTCGCTGCACATACAATGTCCAAACCAGGTGTAGTCTTCAGGTGAAATGGGGTTAGAGACCAATGTAATATGTAATTGTCAAGTCTGCTAAATGTAGAAATAGACATATATTTTATTTCACATTTTGTGGCAGTAATGTTATTTAAAAACCCTGGTTTAAAATGCATACAGGCAGTGTGTCTACTAGAGCTATGATGTGGAGATGCCGGCGTTGGACTGGGGTGGGCACAGTAAGAAGTCTTACAACACCAGGTTAAAGTCCAACAGGTTTGTTTCAAATCACTAGCTTTCGGAGCACTGCTCCTTCCTCATGCGACTGAAGAGATAAGGAAGACTTCTTACTCTACTAAAGCTGTAATTAAAGAGTCGTAAAAGGTGAGGTAGTGATTGATTCCTACCACTTACTTAAGTTGCAGATAAAAGGCTAATGGAATTGTGTTTTGATTGCTGGAGATTCACTGGAGTATTGATAATTTAGGAGGGGAGTGGTGTTTAGCCCTAGCAAAGCAGGTCACGGAATTTTGTGGGATACAGATATAATTAATAGAAGGAGCCAAGTCTGTCTGTCTGTTTTGCAGTCTTATTAGAATATTTTAGATTGAACAGTGGTTTTGCCAAATGTTGAGCTGTTGGGTTGAGCAGAAGTGCACTGGATCTGCTCTAGAAAGGAACCCTCTCCAAAAGTCCACACAACTAAGCAAGTAACCTGTTTTGTTAACTTTATTTATAAGTGGCATTTGAACTGTATTGTATTGTATATTTGGAATCAGTGGCAAGTGTAGATAGTAAATTACCAAGCTAATGTGGTTAATTCTGTGTTTAAATTAAAGTTTGTTTGAACATGAAAGATACCTATTAGTCAGAGTCACCATCACTCCTGGGGTGAAGTATTCTTTCCTCACAGCTTTACAAATTAAGAAAAATTTTGGAGGTTCTCGTCTGGAATCCTAACAAAAGTTGGGGTCTGGTCCGGTATCCTAACACAAGTGAGTCAGAAGATTGCAGGTTCAAGCCCCACTCCAGATTTGAGCACACAATTAATGCTGACGCCCCCAGTACAGAACTGAGGGAATGCCGCAGCGTCCGGGGTCTTTCAGACCGGACAGCAAACAAAAACGTGACTTTGAACAAAGCTGGGCAATTAACCGTTCTGTGCTGCATTCTCCATGGTAACGTCTCCGCCAATCAGAGACCGCTTGCCAACCAATCAGCAGACTCTTCTCATGCAATATGAATTATCGTTTACGATTGGTAATTCCTTACCAGCTGTCCTGATCAGTGCAAGATGAAAAGCTTTGGCAGCGTGTCTTTTTTTCCCCCCCAGCAGTTCGAGTTCTGTATTACCAAATGACTGTTTCTCCTGATATACTGACGGCCCTAGATGAAGAGGGGTGGGAAGAGATTCTTGTGGGATATAAATGCCAGCATGAGCCAGTGGGGCCAAACGTTGCCCTGCTGTAAACTTTAGCCACTTTTAGTTCAGATATTAATTTTTCTCCGCCATTCTTTTTCAGGGGCGAATGTTGGCGGCCTGGTGAGTGCTGAGATTTTAACCGTTTTAAAATGTGCTGCGGATTACAAAGCCGTGGTTTGATTGTGTAATTTCCCTTTCAGTACCCATGGTGCAATCACTGTCATGTACTATCGAAATCAGTCAGCTTTTTGTTTTTCCCAGAGTCGGGGGCTGTGAGTGGCCCAGGGAGCTGTGAGGAGGGAGCCAGTGCCCTTGACGTGACCTGCTGCATCAGCGGGTATTGCTTTGCCCTCAGTATTTCCTCCAGGTCTTAAGTGAAGGCTGCATGCCAACAAGCTGCCCACCTAGCTGTGGCAACAAACCTGATGGAGCAAGAGCCTCCACTGTGAGGATGACGCTGAGCGACGTCAAGGGGAAATTGGCCAAATGGGCAGACACCTGGCAGATGAATTTCTTTCTTTTTAAACTTAGATTACCCAATTCCTTTTTTTTCCAATTAAGGGGCAATTTAATAAATTAATTATTTAATTAATTTTATAAATTTAGTGAACCCAATTAATTTTTTCCAATGAAGGGACAATTTAGCGTGGCCAACCCACTTACCCTGCACATCTTTGGGTTGTGGGGGCGATACCCACGCCAACACGGGGAGAATGTGCAAACTCCACACGGACAGCGACCTAGAGCCGGGATCGAACCTGGAACCTCGGCGCCGTGAGGCAGGAGTGCTAACCCACTGCGTCACCGCTCTGCCCTTTTAAGGGGCAATTTAGCATGGCCAATCCAACTACCCAACTGCACATAGAACATAGAACATATAAAAATACAGCACAGAACAGGCACTTCGGCCCACGATGTTGTGCCGAACCTTTGTCCTAGATTAATCATAGATTATCATTGAATTTACAGTGCAGAAGGAGGCCATTCGGCCCATTGAGTCTGCACCGGCTCTTGGAAAGAGCACCCTACCCAAGGTCAACACCTCCACCCTATCCCCATGACCCAGTAACCCCACCCAACACTAAGGGCAATTTTGGACACTTCGGGCAATTTATCATAGCCAATCCACCTAACCTGCACATTTTTGGACTGTGGGAGGAAACCGGAGCACCCGGAGGAAACCCACACACACACGGGGAGGATGTGCAGACTCCGCACAGACAGTGACCCAAGCCGGAATCGAACCTGGGACCCTGGAGCTGTGAAGCAATTGTGCTATCCACAATGCTACCGTGCTGCCCTTAAGAACAAATACATCTACACTATATCATTTTACCGTAATCCATGTATCTATCCAATAGCTGCTTGAAGGTCCCTAATGTTTCCGACACAACTACTTCTACAGGCAGTGCATTCCATGCCCCCACTACTCTCTGGGTAAAGAACCTACCTCTGACATCCCCCCTATATCTTCCACCATTCACCTTAAATTTATGTCCCCTTGTTTGTTCCACCCGGGGAAAAAGTCTCTGACTGTCTACTCTATCTATTCCCCTGATCATCTTATAAACCTCTATCAAGTCGCCCCTCATCCTTCTCCGTTCTAATGAGAAAAGGCCTAGCACCCTCAACCTTTCCTCGTAAGGCCTACTCTCCATTCCAGGCAACATCCTGGTGAATCTCCTTTGCACCTTTTCCAGAGCTTCCACATCCTTCCTAAAATGAGGCGACCAGAACTGTACACAGTACTCCAAATGTGGCCTTACCAAAGTTTTGTACAGCTGCATCATCACCTCATGGCTCTTAAATTCAATCCCTCTGTTAATGAATGCTAGCACACCATAGGCCTTCTGCACAGCTCTATCCACTTGAGTGGCAACTTTCAAAGATATATGAACATAGACCCAAAGATCTCTCTGCACATCTTTGGGTTTGTGGGGGTGAGACCCACGCAGACACGGGCAGAATGTGTAAACTCCACACAGACAGTGACCCGGGGCCGGGATCGAACCCGGGTCCTCGCCACCGTAAGACAGCAGTGCTAACCACTGCGCCACCGTGCCGCCCCTGGCAGATGAATTTCAATGCAGCATTTATTGCCCATCCCTAATTGCCCTCGAAGGGGCAGTTGAGAGTCAAACACATTTCTATGGGTCTGGAGTCACATGTAGGCCAGACCAGGTGATGTCCTTTCCTAAAGGACATTAGTGAACCAGATGGGTTTTTACGACACTCGACAATGGGTTCACGGTCATCGTTAGGGTTTCAATTCTATATTTTTATTGAATTCATATTTTGTCCTCTGCCATGGTGGGATTCAAACCTAGGACCCCAGAGCTTTACTCTGGGTCTCTGGATAACTAGTCCAGTGACAATACCGCCACACATCTGTCTCCCCTGGAATGTGAGGTGATGCATTTTTGGAGAAGAAAGATGGGGAGACAATATCGGCTCAATGGTACAACTTTGAGGGGAGTACAGGAGCAGAGGGACTCCGGGATTCAAGTGTATAATTCTCTGAAGGTGGCCGGGCAAGTTGAAACATTTGTTAATGTGGTTAATAGGTTTAGAAATAGAGTAAAGTGACACTACACCTCTCCAAATCATTAGCCAGACTACGTTTGGAGTATTGTGTTCAGTTCTGGGCACCTTATTTAAGGAAGGATGTTAAAGCCCTGGAGAGAGAGAGTGCAGAGGAGATTTACTGGAATGATACCAGGAATGAAGAATTTTAAATACAGGGAAAGATTAGAGATATTGGGCTTTTTCTCCTTAGAGCAGAGAATATTAAGAGGTGACCTTATTGAGGTGTTCAAAATTCCTAGTGCGCTTGAGTTTCCCGCCGGCTCTTCCGGCGAGTTCCCCACCGCTATTCAATGACACTTAGTCACTTTTCTGGACCCTTGGTAGTTTCTCACCTGTTTAGCCCACATTTAGAATTGTTTTTAGCTCTGGGGAGCTGAACCCAGAGATCGGGCCGCCATTTTGAAAGGGTGTCCTGGGGCGAGATTCTCCGACCCCACCGCCGGGTCGGAGAATCCCCGGGGGCTGGCATGAATCCCGCCCCGCTGGTTGCCGAATTCTCCGGCACCGGATATTCGGCGGGGGTGGGAATTGCGCCGCGCCGGTTGGCGGGCCCCCCCACCCCCGTGATTCTCCGGCCCGGATGGGCCGAAGTCCCGCCGCTAAAATGCCTGTCCCGCCGGCGTAGATTAAACCACCTACCTTACCGGTGGGACAAGGCGGCGCGGGCGGGCTCCGGGCTCCTGGGGGGGGCGATCTGGCCCCGGGGGGTGCCCCCACGGTGGCCTGGCCCACGATCGGGGCCCACCGATCCGCGGGCGGGCCTGTGCCGTGGGGGCACTCTTTTCCTTCCGCCTTCGCCACGGTCTCCACCATGGCGGAGGCGGAAGAGGCTCCCTCCACTGCGCATGCACGGGAATGCCGTCAGCGGCCGCTAACGCTCCCGCGCATGTGCCGCCTGGAGATGTCATTTCCGCGCCAGCTGGCGGGGCACCAAAGGCCTTTTCCGCCAGCTGGCGGGGCAGAAATTCGTCCGGCGCTGACCGAGCCCCTTAAGGTTGGGGCTCGGCCCCCAAAGATGCGGAGCATTCCGCACCTTTGGGGCGGCACGATGCCCGACTGATTTGCGCCGTTTTGAGCGCCAGTCGGCGGACATCGCGCCGATACAGGAGAATTTTGCCCCTGATCGCTAACTAAGTGAGCTTGTGGGTCCCCCACACTCCACACCCCACACCCACCTGGCCACTACCCCACATCTCCCAAGTGAGGACACCCTGCAATGGGGTCACGTGGGGCGTGAGTGTCTCTTTAGGCCCCTACTTGCCTGCCCTGCACACCCGTGCCTTTCAAAGCCCCCTCCATCCTCCTTTCATGGGCATGGCCTCCCTCGATGCCCTGACCCTTGGCAGTGACACCCTGGCAGCTGGACACCCTTCCACTGGCACCTGGGGAGTGCTCCAACCAGCTTGGTAGTGCCAAGGTGTCAGCTGGGCAGTACCAAGGTGCCCACGTTCCGGAGGAGATCCAGGGGTTCACACAGCACTGACCAGAGGTCTCCGATAGCCCGGGAGACCCCTCCCCCCCCACCGGGTGCCATCCCGCGTGGCCCATGTTCTTGTGAACCAGCACTGATCGACGCTCAGCTGCAGCCTCCCTGGTGGGCCCCGGGTAGGGAGGTCTGAAGTAAGTCTATGACCTACTTCCGGGAGCACCGTTTGGTCATGCCCCTTTGGCGGAGTTCCGAGTCCAACCCCTCACGGGACTTGGCTGAATCTCGGGAGGCGCAGAGGCTGCCGGGAAGTTCCTGAGAGGGCTCTCCGTTATTCCCCGGCCGTGTTGTGCTCTCGCTCAAGCGCAACGCGGCCCGGGAATTGCTCCCTCTGTTTCCACTATTTGCTAAGTCAGTGACTAGGGGTCACCAATGGTCAGCAAGAGAGCTCGGGGTGAGATGAGGCGATAGTCCCCATAGTGCATTGGTGACAGTTATAACAGTGTCTTTTTTCTTTCTGATTCGCTAACATGTGTTCTCGCTTGTAGTTCTGTTCAATTTTCCCCAAGCTGGTGGATAAGCTGATTATACTGGACGGATACGGGTTTTATCCAATTGCAGCTGTAAGTTTTATTCTCTTTCCTTAATAAATATGACCGGAATCTGGGTAAAAGCAAGCTGGTGGTATGTTCCGTACAAAATAAGAGCTTGCTGAAAGTGCTGCATACATGGCTGCCTCCAGCCCTGATGCTCTGGCTACATCCAGCCTGGTGGCCAGGGCAGTCTGCACAATAGATCCCTACTTCTTGTTTTCTCCTCCCCAGCAGAAACAACCCATCTCCCTGCAATGGGGGAAGGCAGCTGCACAGTAGACTGTCACTGGACTAATAATTCGGAGACCTAGGATAATCCCCTGAGGGTATGAGTCCCTACATGCAGAAGGAGGCTATTTGGCCCATCGAGTCTGCACCGACCCTTCAAAAAAGCACCCTACCTAGTCCTACTCCCCCACCCGATCTCCGTGACCCCACCCACCTGGCCAAGTGACCGTGGCCAATCCACCTAACCGGCACATATTTGGACGGTGGGAGGAAGCTGGAGCACCCGGAGGAAACCCACGCAGACACAGGGAGAACGTGCAAACTCCCTGCGACGCAAGGCCGGAATCGAACCCGGGCCCCTGGAACTGTGAGGCACCAGTGCTAACCACTGTGCCGCCCGCCATCACGAATTGTCATGAAACCCCATCTGGTTCACTAATGTCCTTCAGGGAAGGAAATCTGACAACCCAGCCCGATCTGGCCTACTCGTAACTCCAGATCCACAGCAATGTGGTTGACGCTAAACTGCCCTCTGCAGTGGCCGAGCAAGCAAGGGCAGTTAGGGAACAAATGCCCATGCCCCCTGAAAGAATAAATAAAATAAAATGGCGGAGTTACACAACAAAATTCAGACGGTGCTGTCAGGCTTCTTGGAAAGGTTGCCGCTCGCGAATGCACTGTTTTCGTCTGCATCCTTGCTCTGTGCTGCAATCGAGAGCGGGAAGTTCATGAACAGGCCCGTATCGCCCCTCGTAGACTTTCAGGTCCCTCGCTCAGCAAGTGGTAGCGTCTCTGACGTCCATCCCCACCATGTCCTGCACTCAGGATACTGCTTCTGTCGCCCTTTCCAGCCGTGCACACTCCAGATCCTGACACACGGACTGAGCTGAGGGGATGGGTTTGGTGCACAAGCAAGACTCAGCACTGGACACGGTGCAAGCCGCTGAGTTTTAAGCTGGTGTTTGTCACACCCTCCAGAGGCCGAGGTGAGTCTGGAGGCCACAGAAGTTCCAACACTCGGGAAGCTGGGGAAGGAAGGCTGTGTTACAGCGACGGATGTAAATTGTCTCACGGCTGTATGGGAAACAGGGTTTAACGCTCAGCTGGGGGGGGTCAAGCACAATGTCAAAGTTGTGAATACTCTGCTCCAACCTCAAATAAGGTACTGTAGTGTAGTGATGAGTGGTTATGTTACTGAACTAGGAATCCAGAGGCCTAGACTATTGCTATATGGTCTTAAATTCAACACCCACCACAGCACCTGGGGAACTTAAATTCAATTAATTGAATCATTCTGGCATAAAAAGTCCGTAATGGTGATCATGAAATGACTGGATTATTGTAAAAACCCAGCTGGTTCACTGATGATCTTCAGATTCTTTATCTGGTCTGGCCTATAAGTAGGCCTAACCTACCGTGATGCGATTTACTCTTAACTTCCCTCAGAAATGTCCCAGCAAGGCCCCCCCTCGGTTGTTAAGAAGGTCTGCCTCCAGAGCAATTGGGAATGGGTTAGAAAATACGTACCCACATCCCAAAAAATAGTAACTGAAGTAGGCCCATCGAGCCTGTTCTGCCATTCAGTGGCTGATCTGTAATCTGAGCCCATAAACCTTTGCCCCATATCCCTCAATGCTTTTGGCAAATCTCTGTTTTAAAATTATCAGTTGATCTCGCGTCAGTTGTCCTTTGCAGAAGAGAGTTCCACCCTTTGCCTGAAGTGTTTCCCAATGAGTAAAACAAATGTGAGCCCAGGTGCTGTGGTAAACCACTGTTGCGCCTACATTAGGTGATGTACGGTAGGACCTGTACTACAGGTACGGCGGTAGTCCTGCCTGCTGGCTCCGCCCAGTAGGTGGAGTATAACTATGTGTGTCCTCCGTGCAGCAGCCATTTTGCCAGCTGCTGTGGGAGGCCACACATCTCAGAGCAATAAAGCCTCAGTTGTATTCAACTCTCGTCTTTGTCCAATTGATCGCGTGGAATGGAGACAGTTTTCATTAGGGCAGGAGATATTGTGGGGTGACTGGATAGAAGTGTTTAAAATTACAAAGAGACAGTGTAGATTGAAATGGTATTGCCAATGATTCTGGCTTCTCTTGCTGCTTGACTCGCCGTCTGTCGGGAGAACAGGGAGCGAAGGGCTGTTTTATATACAGGAAGGAGTTGGGGAGGAACTGGTTCTTGATAGGTTGAGAGTACCTGTGCTAAACTTTCATTGTGAAATACTTTGTTTTAATTACCAGGATGCGGTGCAAGAACAACTTCAGAAAGCAATCGATGAGCTTCTAAAGCTGGAGAAGGAGCCGGGTTCTCCCAGAGTGTATACGCCTGATGGAGCTCTAAAGAGGTTGGTACTGGTAGTATGGCTGGAATTAGGAATGGGTCAGATTGTTAACTGGCACGACCTAGTGAGAGAAATCACATTTATAGCACCTGTCATAGTTAGGACATTCTGAGAGTTTCCCTTTACTTCTGAAGTTCTGGCCAGCACTGTAGCACAGTGGTTAGCACTGTGGCTTCACAGCTCCAGGATCCCAGGTTTGATTCCCGGCTTGGGTCACTGTTTGTGCGGAGTCTGCACGTTCTCCCTGTGTCCGTGTGGGTTTCTCCGGGTGCACTGGTTTCCTCCCACAAGTCCCAAAAGACGTGCTGTTAGGTGAATTGGACATTCAGAATTCTCCCTCTGTGTATCCGAACAGGCGCTGGAGTGTGGCGACTGGGGGATTTTCACAATAACTTCATTGCAGTGTTAATATAGGCCTATTTGTGACACTAATAAAGATTATTATTATAAGTACTGTTGTCCTACAGGTTCTCATGGCAGCCAATTTGCTGACATCTAAATCCTTACATTCCTAAATTTAGAAGAATGAGAGATGATCTTTTTAAAACACACAAAATGCTGAGGAGACTTGGGCAGCACGGTGGCGCAGTGGTTAGCACTACTGCCTCACGGCGCCGAGAACCCGGGTATGATCTTGGCCCCGGGTTACTGTCCATGTGGAGTTTGTACATTCTCCCCTTGTCATTCTCACCCCCACAACCCAAAGATGTGCAGAATAGGTGAATTGGCCACATTAATTTGTCCCTTAATTCAAAAAAAGAAGAATTGGGTACTCTAAATTTAAAAAAAAGATGCTGAGGAGACTTGATAAGTTGGGTACCGGGAGAATGTTTCCACTTGTGGGAGAAACTAGAATTTGGGACCAGGATTTGAGAATAAGTGGTGTACTGACTCAGATGGTGATGAAGAGGCATTATTTTCCTCAGAGACTCATTAGTCTGTGGTATTCCCCTTCCCCAGAGAGCAGTGGGGGGTGTCATAGAATCCACACTGTAGGCCATTCGGCCCATTGGGCCTACACCGACCCTCTGAAAGAGCACTCTATCCAGGCCCAATCCATCCTCCACCCTATTGCCTTAACCCCATCAACCTTTGGACATTAAGGGGCAATTTATCATGGCCAATCCACCTAACCTGCACATCTTTGGACTGTTGAGGGATATGAGGAGCAGTCAGCAAAGTGGAGTTTGACCTCAGCCATGATCTTATTGAATGGCGGAGCAGGTTCGTGGGGCTGAATGGCCCACTCCTGTCTCCTAACTCTCCTGTGCACCTAGCCCACCAGCAGTAACTGAGGTGATTGACCAGTTCATCTGTTTTGGTGACGGTGCTATAGGTGGGAATGTTGACTGGGACACAAGGCCAAATCTCCCCGATCTTTGAATGTGGCTGTGGGGTATTTCTACTTGCATTTGAGCAGGCAGGTAAAATCATAGGAAAGTTGCAACACAGAATGAGGCCATTCGGCCCATCTTGTCCGTGCCATCTTGTCTGCCAAAAAGACGACACCTCTGACAATACGGTACTCCCGCAGTACCACGCTGAGATGCCAGCCCAAATTACTCGCGGGCAATTAAGGCAACCATTTGACTTGGGCAGATATCTATTATATCCCACCAGCAGAGGTGGGACCATTTAATTGTCTGGGAAATTTGATCCCTACCACTATCTCCCAACTCTTTCCACCTTTCCAATCCTCTCCTACCCACTGAACCAGGATCCTCTGCAGTCTTGGCATCTTCTCTGACCCCTGAGCGAAGCCTCCGACCATATACTCCACCCTGCCCAACGAGATCGCTGACTTCCACCTCTGTAATATCACCGCCATAGTTCGAAATGGTAGATTTTTAAGAAGGGTTGGGAAGCAGGCCAGGCGATGAAGGGATTTAAACTCTAGGGTGTCGGAGAAACAAGCATCCTTCAAAGAGGAAGGAAAGAAAAATCTTGCCTTGGCCTGCATTTTATTTTGAAACCTTGGGCAAGAGAAGGGGATTTCCAGAGATCTGATAATCTTTAGAGAGCAATCACGTCAGGAATCGGCCAAGCCAGATAAGGCTCTAATTGTCCTCTGGTTGTGCCTATTTAAGGCAATTGGGTTTTGTGGGCTTGGTGGCGGTGGGGGGTTGGGGGGGAATTATTCACCAGTAGACTTAATGTTCAATATCATATATAGAATTTACAGTGCAGAAGGAGGACATTCGGCCCATCGGGTCTGCACCGGCTCTTGGAAAGAGCACCCTACCCAAGGTCAACACCTCCACCCTATCCCCATAACCCAGTAACCACACCCAACACTAAGGGCAATTTTGGACACTAATGGCAATTTAGCATGGCCAATCCACCTAACCTGCACATCTTTGGACTGTGGGAGGAAACTGGAGCACCCGGAGGAAACCAACGCAGACACGGGGAGAACGTGCAGACTCCGCACAGACAGTGACCCAAGCCGGGAATCGAACCTGGGACCCTGGAGCTGTGAAGCAATTATGCTGCCCATTGTGGGCAGTGATATGTCACATGTGTGATATGTCACATGTGATAAAGTTCTTTTCCTTTTTAAATATCACATCCCCCTTTCTTTTTAAAATTTGAATGACTGCCTCCACCAGCCTTCAAGTAAAACATCTCAGTCACAATTTTCTGTGTTTAAAATTTTTTTTTAAATCTCCTCCATTCACCTCGAGCTCTTTTCCAATCAGCTTAAATTTGTGTCCTCGAGTGACTGCTAATTTCAGCTGATTCATTCTCTTGATTACCTTCATGATTTTGAATGTCTCTGTTGAATATCGCTTTAAACTTCCCTGTTCCAAAGAGGACTTGCTAATCTTGCCACGTAGGGGCTGGTTTAGCACACTGGGCTAAATCGTTGGCTTTTAAAGCAGACCAAGGCAGGCCAGCAGCACGGTTCAATTCCCATACCAGGCGCCGGAATGTGGCGACTAGGGGCTTTTCACAGTAACTTCAGTTGAAGCCTACTTGTGACAATAAGCGATTTTCATTTCATTTCACTTAACTAATTGGTATCCATTCTCTTCCCCACTAGAGAGGGTGAGGAGGAGATTCACCAGGATGTTGCCTGGGCTCGAGCGTTTAAGCTATGAAGAGAGGCTGGTTCGACTGGATTGTTCTCTTTCGAGCAGAGAAGGCTGAGGGGGGACCTGATTGAGGTGTACAAAACTATGAGAGGGCAGCTAGGAAGAAAATGATTTCACCCAGAGGGTGGTGGGAATCTGGAACTCGCTGCCTGAAAGAGGCGGGAACCCTCAACATTTTAAGAATCATAGAAGCATAGAATTTACAGTGCAGAAGGAGGCCATTCGGCCTCTCGAATATATACCGGCCCTTCAGCGAGCACCCCACTTAAGCCCACACATCCACCTTATCCCCGTAACCCATAACCCCACCTAACCTTTGGACATTACAGGGCAATTTAACGTGACCAATCCACCTAGCCTGCACATCTTTGCACTTGTGGGAGGAAACCGGAGCACCCGGAGGAAACCCACGCAGACACGGGGAGAACGTGCAGACTCCACACAGGCAGTGACCCAAGCTGGGTATCGAACCCAGGTCCCTGGCGCTGTGATGCAACAGTGCTAGCTACTGTGCACACAAGCATCCAGGTGAGCAGTTGAAACACCACAACATTCAAGACCGAATGCTGCAAAATGGGATTAGAATAGATAGGTGCTTGATGACCTGTGCAGGCATGATGGGCCGAAGGGCCTCTTTCTGTGCTGTAAATCACTATGACCCTCTCCAAAGCCTTACTATCCTTCCTAAATATAATGCCCCGAATCAGGCACAGCATTTTCCTCTTTGATCATTATGCCTAAATGAAGGTCCTTTGGGTGTTTTTCTCCAAGAAGGCAATGTAGAGAAGTTGCTGTTGAAATTGGATGACAATTGCAGAATGCCAATACGGCACTAACTATAATAATTAGAACCTTTATTAATAACACAAGTAGACCTACATCAACATTGCAATGAAGTTACAGTGAAAATCCCCCAGTTGCCACATTCCGGCGCCTGTTTAGGTACAGAGATAGAATTCAGAATGTCCAATTCACTGAACAAGTATGTCTTTGGGACTTGAGGGAGGAAACCGGAGCACCCGGAGGAAACCGACGCAGACACGGGGAGAACATGCAGACTCCACACAGACAGTGACCCAAGCCAGGAATCGAACCCGGAGCCACCGTGCTGCCCGTAACTCTGAATTCCACAAAGTGGCTTGCAAGTTAGGAAGCAGCTTGCTGGTTGATTTCTCGGGTGTTGGCAATGTAGAGAAAAACCGGGGGGAAAAGCTGGAAGTACTCAGCTGGTCTGGAGTCCTGTGGAGAAAGAGTTTCATGGCTACAATCTTCTGCCTCCTCTGTGGCAAGTTTGGTGGCGGGCAGGGGGCATTCCATCAGACAGGTGGTTGGGGGAATAGGGATTTCCCACCTCCACCCTGATTAAGTCCGTGATGGAAAGGTGCATGGGGGGCCTTCCTGCCCTGTGTTTGATTGAGGCGCTGGAGTGGCCAATCCAAGGCCACTTAAGAGGCATCATCCCACGGGCGCTAGTATTAACCCAGCTGCAGGTGGGGGGAGGGGTAGTGTAAATGTGCGTCAAACGAAACGGTTACTATTAAATGTGATTCTGCAAATGGGCAGTACCTACTGAACAATCCTAAGTGTGCTGATAGGTACCCCAGCAGAAAAAGATGATCAGTCAAATTCAAAGCGTGGTTCAGGAACGTTTGCTAGAAGCAACGTAAAATTCGTCCGCAGGGACCCCTTCTCTGAAAACAGAAGGAATATGTTCAAGCCGTCGCCTTTTTTGAGTTACCCGGGAACTTGTGGAGCCTATAGTTCCCCACTGCTTTCTCCATGGCAACGCCTTGGCCAATCAGAATCTACTTTCCAACCAGTCAACATTATTTTTCTCTGGGGATATAAATTGCCTTGGTCGAATGATGTTCGGCATCCTGTCCTTTCTCTGATGAGTGCAAGACCAAAAACTTCAGTGACAGGTCTCTCTTTTCAGCGGTATTCGTAGTAAAGAAATGAAAGATATGTCAAGATGAGGCTTGAATGGGTACATCGATCTGAATGAAGGGATTAAAAAGTGACAAGACCCACTGACTCGAGACCTATTACATTACAACTGTTCACTCTCTCTCTGCTTATATTGTCCATTGTGTGTTGTATTGAACTTAAAGATTCTCTTAAAATCAGACTCTCGTCCCTCTTTCTTCAGGCTGCTGCAGGGGAACGAATCGGTTTCGGAGGAAAGTGCCAAGATTCTGCTTCAACGGGGATCTACTGAGGTGGCTGAAGGTACAGTTAGGGTTCGGCAGAATGGGAATGAACTTTTGCTTTATCCCCAAACTGTTGGGACAATTTCCCCGGGGAGTCATGATAGGAATAGAATAGAATCATAGAATTCCTACAGAGCAGAAGGAGGCCATTCGACCCATTGAGTCTGCACCGTCGCTCTGAAAGAGCACTCTACTTCGGCCCACTCCCACCCCCTCGCCCTGTGTCTGTAACCTAACCTGTACATCCCTGGACACCAAGGGGCAATATAGCGTGGCCAACCCCACCTTATCTGGGAGGAAGCCAGAGCACCCGGAGGAAACTCACGCAGACACGGGGAGAACGTACAAACTCCACATAGTCACGCAAGGTCAGAATTGAACCCAGGTCCCTGACGCACTGAGGCAGCAGTGCCAACCACGTGTCGCCTGGGAGTCATAACGGCGCAGAACTAGGCCCATTGGCTCACCGAGTTCATGTTGGCTCTCTGTGGGGCCGGTTCCATTGCCCTTCTCTATCCCTGTGCCGCTGCGAGTTTATTTAACTCCAGTGTCCACCACATTTCCTATTGAAATCATTGATTGCTTCCGCCAGCCTTGTGGGCAGCAAGTGCCAGGTTACCGCTCACTGCTTTTTTGAAAATAAAAAGTTCATTCCTCACAACCCCTGCTATCTCCTGCCCAAAAATCGTAAATCTGTGCCCCCTGGTTTCTTGGACCATCAGCGGTAGGAACAGCTTTTCAGTCTCTGGGTGTCCTGCTGGTGGTCTGTTCCCAACCTCTGTAGCGTCATCTTACACTCGCTGTCGTCTCACTCTGTTTTCAACTAGATCCTCGCTCTTTGCCATAAGTGTTTTGAAAATCAAAGCCAAACGGTGGTGGCAACTCGATTTTTATTTCTTGAAAGAATCCCAATGAGATTTTAACCTGTTTGGCTTCTCAGGAGAGTAGCAAAATAAATCCAACATCCGCTGTTACTATATTGGTCCTATGAGACTTAGAAGATTCTCAGGGGGCTTAGCAGGGTGGATGGAGAGGTTGTTTCCCCTTGTGTGAGAGTCTAGGACCAGAGGACATAATCTCAGAGTGAGGGCTTGCCCATTTAAGACAGATGAGGAGGTTGAGCTGGCTCTTTGAGGGGGTAGAAGATGTGTGTGAACGTTGCGGGGGGAGGGGCGCACAGACTACGTTCATATGTTTTGGTCCTGTCCAAAGCTGCAGGGTTACTGGAAGGAGGTGTTTAGGGTAATCTCTAAAGTGGTGCATGTGGGCAGCACGGTAGCATTGTGGATAGCACAATTGCTTCACAACTCCAGGATCCCAGGTTCGATTCCCGGCTTGGGTCACTGTCTGTGCGGAGTCTGCACGTTCTCCCCGTGTGTGCGTGGGTTTCCTCTGGGTGCTCCGGTTTCCTCCCACAGTCCAAAGATGTGCGGGTTAGGTGGATTGGCCATGATAAATTGCCCTTAGTGTCCCAAATTGCCCTTAGTGGGGTTACTGGGTTGTGGGGATAGGGTGGAGGTGTTGACCTTGGGTAGGGTGCTCTTTCCAAGAGCCGGTGCAGACTCGATGGGCCGAATGGCCTCCTTCTGCACTGTAAATTCTATGATCTAAACTGGACCTGGGCCCAGTGGAGGCCATATTCGGGGCGTCGGACCAGCCGGGGTTGGAAACGGGTGCGGAGGCAGATGTTGTAGCCTTCGCCTCGTTGATCGCCCGAAGGCGGATCCTGTTAGGGTGGAGATTAACCTCTCCACCCTGTGCCCTGGCGTGGCGGGGGGACCTGCTGGAATTCTTGACACCTGAAAAGGTCAAATTTGACCTGAGGAGAAGGATGGGGGAGTTCTACAATTCATGAACATTATTCATTATGCACTTTTGAGAATTGGATTACATCGAACATTAGGGGGGTGGGGGGGGGACTGTATGTGTGACTATGGGTGATTCCAAATTCCTTTTTGTCATTTGTTTATGTTAACTTGCAAGCTAATGTTTGGGGTTTGGTGGGAGGATGGGATCGTTGTTATTGATTTGGGGATTGACATTACATCTGTTACTGATTATTGTTTATTGTTGGGTGTAAATTTGGGAGAAAATGTGAAAAAGAAGAATAAAACATTTTTTTTTTTAAAAAACAGATGAGGAATTTCTTCTCTTGCGGGTAGTGGATCTGTGGAATTCTTTACCTCAGAGAGCTGTGGAGGCTGAGACAGACAGATTTCTAATCAGTAAGGGAATCAAGAGTTACGGGGATAAGGCAGAAAAGTGGAGTTGAGGATTATCACATCAGATCAGTCATGATGTCATTAAATGGAGGACCAGACTCGATGGGCCGAATGGTTAACTTCTGCTCCAACGTCTTATGATCGTATTGGATTTGTGATCCAGGTGCCTGTATTAACGATCTAGAGATTGAGTTCAAATCCCACCATGGCAGATGGGGAATATAACCTCTGCCCTCTGCTTAGCAAGCCACTCAAGAGGGTGACTCGCCACCGCCTCCTAGAGGGCAATTAGGGATGGGCAGTAAATGCTGGATTTTTCAGTGATGGCCACACCCCGTGAATGAATTCTCTCTCCGATCTCCTGCCCAGAATCTTAGCCATCAAAATCAACCAGTGAGGAACATTGATCTCATTGCCGCTTGTGGGAGCTTGCCAGGTTTCAGACATTACAACAGTTATTGCACTTCAGAAGGACTTCATTAACTGGGCGACACTTGGAAGTACTGAGGGTGGGAAAGGCGCTGGATGAATGCAAGCTCTTTCCTTCGAAACAACCTTTAGAGTGTGGCCTTTCTAAAAGATCCCCAGGTGTGGTTCTTTTTACAAGCGTGAGGCTCTCTGAAAGTGAAACATAGAAATGTTAACTTATTTACCAGAGAAACTGAGAATTGTATTTGTATTTTATTTGCTTCTGATTGTTGTTGTCATTCTTTTAAGGTCTTGCCTTCACCCGAGATTTAAGAATCAATCTGGTGAGTTCCCTCATTAACTTTGGCAAGTGCATCACTGGTGCCAAACTATTACTTCACTTTTAAATAGATAGAATTTACAGTGCAGAAGGAGGCCATTTGGCCCATCGAGTCTGCACCGGCTCTTGGAAAGAGCTCCCGACCCAAGGTCAGCACCTCCACCCTATCCCCATAACCCAGTAACCCCACCCAACACTGAGGGCAATTTTGGACACTAAGGGCAATTTATCCTGGCCAATCCACCTAACCTGCACATCTTTGGACTGTGGGAGGAAACCGGAGCACCCGGAGGAAACCCACGCACACACGGGGAGGATGTGCAGACTCCGCACAGACAGTGACCCAAGCCGGAATCGAACCTGGGACCCTGGAGCTGTGAAGCAATTGTGCTATCCACAATGCTACCATGCTGCCCTCGACCCACCCACCCACCCACCCCTACCCCCTCACTCCCCTTCACAAGCACCCACTGCTCCCCCACCCCCACCCCCACCCCACATACACACAAAAGACCAGGGTACGCTAGGGATCAGAGATACAAATATTTGTTCTGTGGCCAAAGAGTGACTGAGAAACGGCCTCAGAAATGATCCAAGATATTAAACTGTAAAGCGAAGGCAAACCCAGATCGTGCTAAGCTATGATAATCAGACTGGAGAGAGGGAGATGTGGTTTGAATCAAAGACTAATTTAATGCTGACATCATGCTTTAAAAAAAATTGTTCACGGGGATATTAGGCCATAATTTATTGCCCACCCCTAATCACCCTGAGAAGATGAAGATGCACTACCATCGTGTGTTCCCTCAGAATCTTTATATGTTTCAATCAGGTCATTAGTTCTAAGCCCCAATGAGTGTAGGCCCAATCTGCACAATACTTCTTCATGAGATGACCCCTTCACCCCAGGAATCAGCCGAGTGAATCTTTGCTGAACAACCTCCTTAAATAAGGAGACCAAAACTGTACACCGTACTCCAGGTGCAGTCTCATCAATGTCCCGTACAAGACTTACCTACTTTTATGCCCCATTATCCTTTCCATTAAAGACCAACCTTCCATTTGCTCTTGTAACTACTTGCTCTACCTGTATGCATATTATCTTAAACACCTCCATTAGCTAGCAGCTTAACCTAGCCTATGTAAACTGTAATTTAACACTTTTATCATTGCCACCCAATCTGGTGAATCTGCACTGCATCCTCTCCTGAGAGGGAGTGCCCAGATTTGAACACAGTTACTCCGGATTATAGAATCATCGAATTTACAGTGCAGAAGGAGGCCATTCAGCCCATCGAGTCTGCACCGGGCCTTGGAAAGAGCACCCCCTCTTAAGCCCACACCGCCACCCCATCCCTGTAACCCAGCAACTCCACCCAACCCCTTTTTGGCAATTTAGCACAGCCAATCCACCTAACTTGCACATCTTTGGACTGTGGGAGGAAACCGGAGCACCCGGAGGAAATCCATGCAGACATGGGGAGAACATGCGGACTCCGCACAGACAGTGACCCAAGCCGGGAATCGAACCTGAGACCCTGGAGTGCTAACCACTGTACTACCATGCCACCATTATGTCTAACCCAGAGCTCTGCATGGGGGAACATTACTTCCACGCCCCCCTTAAAATAAAGGCTGACGATCCATTAGCCTTTTACATCTTTTGCATACCTGTTCAACAGCTGTTAGTTATTTCTGTACTTGGGACCCTAAACTCTCTCAGATTCTCCACACTTCCGAGCTTCTCACCAGATCGGACTATCTTGGGTCCGAGGTGAATGACATCTCACTTTCCCCCCAGTGAACTCCATCTGCCACAGTTCTGTCCACTCATTTAATATTGGGGAGGCAGCACGGTTTTGTGAAGGGGAGGTCGTGTCTCACTAACTTGATAGAGTTTTTCGAGGAGGTCACTAAGATGATTGATGCAGGTGGGGCAGTGGATGTTGTCTATATGGACTTCAGTAAGGCCTTTGACAAGGTCCCTCATGGTAGACTAGTACAAAAGGTGAAGTCACACGGGATCAGGGGTGAGCTGGCAAGGTGGATACAGAACTGGCTAGGCCATAGAAGGCAGAGAGTAGCAATGGAAGGATGCTTTTCTCATTGGAGGGCTGTGACCAGTAGTGTTCCACAGGGATCAGTGCTGGGACCTTTGCTCTTTGTAGTATATATAAATGATTTGGAGGAAAATGTAACTGGTCTGATTAGTAAGTTTGCAGACGACACAAAGGTTGGTGGAATTGCGGATAGCGATGAGGACTGTCGGAGGTTACAGCAGGATTTAGATTGTTTGGAGACATGGGCAGAGAGATGGCAGATGGAGTTTAATCCGGACAAATGTGAGGTAATGCATTTTGGAAGGTCTAATGCAGGTAGGGAATATACAGTGAATGGTAGAACCCTCAAGAGTATTGAAAGTCAAAGAGATCTAGGAGTACAGGTACACAGGTCATTGAAAGGGGCAACACAGGTGGAGAAGTTAGTCAAGAAGGCATACGGCATGCTTGCCTTCATTGGCCGGGGCATTGAGTATAAGAATTGGCAAGTCATGTTGCAGCTGTATAGAACCTTAGTTAGGCCACACTTGGAGTATAGTGTTCAATTCTGGTCGCCACACTACCAGAAGGATGTGGAGGCTTTAGAGAGGGTGCAGAAGAGATTTACCAGAATATTGCCTGGTATGGAGGGCATTAGCTATGAGGAGCGGTTGAATAAACTCGGTTTGTTCTCACTGGAACGAAGGAGGTTGAGGGGAGACCTGATAGAGGTATACAAAATTATGAGGGGCATAGACAGAGTGGATAGTCAGAGGCTTTTCCCCAGGGTAGAGGGGTCAATTGCTAGGGGGCATAGGTTTAAGGTGAGAGGGGCAAGGTTTAGAGTAGATGTACGAGGCAAGTTTTTTACGCAGAGGGTAGTGGGTGCCTGGAACTCGCTACCGGAGGAGGTGGTGGAAGCAGGGACGATAGTGACATTTAAGGGGCACCTTGACAAATATATGAATAGGATGGGAATAGAGGGATACGGACCCAGGAAGTGTAGAAGATTGTAGTTTAGTCGGGCAGCATGGTCGGCACGGGCTTGGAGGGCCGAAGGGCCTGTTCCTGTGCTGTACATTTCTTTGTTCTTTGTTCTTTGTTCTATTAGTATTGTCAGCAAACTTGGGTGTTTGGCTCACTACTTCATCTAAGTCATTTATACATATAGTGGAAAGACCGGAGGCCCTGTATGAACCGTTGAGGTTCACCGCTTGTTGCATTGTGGCAACCTGAGGTGGTGGCTCAGTGGTATTGTCACTGGAGTAGCAATCCAGAGACCCAGGTTAATGCTCCCCGGGTTTGAATCTCGCCACGGCAGATGGTGGAATTTAAATATCTGGCGTTAAAAGTCAAATGATGGCCCCAAACATTGTTGATTGTTGTAAAAACGCAACTGGTTCATTTAAGACCTTTAGGAAATCTGCCATCTTTACCTGGTCTGGCCTACAGGTGACTCCAGACCCACAGTATTGTGGGTGACTCTTAAATGCCTTTTGGAATGGTCTAGCAAACCACCCAGTAATACTCGAGCGACAGGCACCAGAAACGACAACGGAAAACCTAGTCCTCTCAACCCTGCAAAGTTCTCCTCACTAACATCTGGGGGCTTGTGCGAAAATTGGTAGAGCTGTCTCACAGACTAGTCAAGCAACAGCCTGACATAGTCATACTCATGGAATCATACCTTACAGACAATATCCCAGGCGCCCCCATCCCTGGCTATGTTCTGTCTCACCAGCAGGACAGACCCAGCAGAGGTGGTGGCTTCAGTCAGGAGGGAGTTACCCTGGGAGTCCTCAACATCGACTCTGGACCATATGAAGTCTCATGGCTTCAGGTCAAACACTGGCAAGGAAACCTGCTGATTACCACATACCATCCTCCCTCTGCTGATGAATCGGTGCTCCTCCATGTTGAATACTACTTGGAAGAAGCACTGAGGGTGGCAAGGGTGCAGAATGTACTCTGAGTGGGGGGGACTTCAATGTCCATCGCCAAGAGTGGCGAGGTAACACCACTACTGACTGGGCTGTCTGGGTCCTAAAGGTCATGCCTACTAGACTGGGACTGCAGCAGGTGGTGAGGGAACCAACAAGAGGGAAAACCACACTAGACCTCATCCTCATCAACCAGCTTGCCACAGGTGCATCTGTCCATGACAGTGTTGGTTGGAGTGACCACTACATAGTTCTTGTGGAGACAAAGTCCCACCTTCACATTGAGGATACCATTGATCAGAAACTGAACTGGACTAGGCAAATTAGTACTGTGGCGACCAGGGCAAGTCAAAGGCTAGGAATCCTGCGGAGAGTAACTCCCCTCCTGACCCCCCAGAGCCTGTCCATCACCTACAAGACACAAGTCAGGAGTGTAATGGAATACTCTCCACTTGCCTGGATGAGTGCAGCTCCAAAAACACTCAAGAAACTTGACACTATCCAGGACAAAGCAGCCCTGCTTGATTGCTCCCCCTTCCACAAACATTCAAACCCTCCACCACCGACGCTCAGTGGCAGCCGTGTGTACCATCTACAAGATGCACTGCAGTAACTCGCCAAGGTTCCTTAGGTAGCTCCTTCCAAACCCCCGACCCCTACCATCCAGAAGGACAAGAGCAGCAGATACCTGGGAACCCCACTGTCTGGAGGTTCCCCTCAAAGTCACTCATCACCCTGACTCGGAAATAAATCGGCTGCTCCTTCACTGTCGGTGGGTCAAAATCCTGGAACTCCCTTTTTTAGAACATATTTTATTGAGGCATTTATAATTTTAACACTTTTCAACGATGACATCCAACAGAACCCACAATGAAAATAACCATCATTCCCCCCCCACCCCCCCCCCCCCAGACACAAACCCCAACCAACATGGCTTATAACGACACTGGAACTCCCTTCCTAACAGCACTGAGGGTGCACCTACACCACACGGACTGTAGCGGTTCAAGAATGCGGCTCACCCACCACCTTCTGACAGGCAACCAGGGATGGGCAGTAAATACTGGGCCTGGCCACACATCCCGTGATTGATTTTTTAAGAACTGCCTCCTATCTCCTAATGTAATCTCTATCCAAACCAACGGATTGTCTCCAATTCCATGTTTACTCAATTCTTTTTTTAAGTATTATGTGTAACCCTATCAAGTGCATTTTGGCAGTCTTCAAAAAATTAATCATCTAAGTCCATTAGACATGTCTTGCCCATTACCCTGCTCAGTCATTCTGTCCTTAACAGATTCCAGTGACTTTTCCACAACAGACGTTGGGCTAATGGGTCTGTAGTTCCCTCGTTTATCTCGCCTACCCTTAAATAATGGAGCAATAGTGGTGGACA
The DNA here is from genome assembly GCF_047496885.1 of Scyliorhinus torazame. NCBI lineage: Eukaryota > Metazoa > Chordata > Chondrichthyes > Carcharhiniformes > Scyliorhinidae > Scyliorhinus > Scyliorhinus torazame. The sequence goes on along the minus strand of NC_092735.1, from coordinate 11,753,340 downwards.
TCTTCCCCTAGGGCCCCGTCGCCTCCTCTCCTGTGTTTCACTGACTGTTCAGGGTCGGCAGATCATTCCACACACACCCCTCCGACCATTGTGTACCTGGCACTAAGGATGGCAGGAGCTGCCTTCATTGCTTTCCTTTGACCCAGCCTTCCTCTGCCAAAGATCAGGAAGGGATTCAGAGACCGTTGTGGGTGCCTGTGGTCCTTTGATTATGAGCCAGGCCACCAGACAACTTCTTTCATCTGTCTTGAACCACCCTCATCCACAAATGCCCTGTTGAGCAGACCTGTCAGACTGGAAACACAAAGCGCCGTCGGTAAAAGCTGAGATTAATGGTTCCTTGTGTTTTTGTTCAATCTCACCAGCCCACCCCTTTGAGGATCACCACCGAACAGTGTCTGAAGCTTCAGAAGAATATCACTGCGGCCGTTCTCCTCATTGGGTACGTACATCGCCCGTCCGTGACACCCCCAGGCTGTTTACCAAGGGGCCAGCTGGTGGCTGGGGCCTGGGCTCTGAATCAGGAGGTTGTGAATTCCAATCTCACGATCTAAGCCAACACTTCCATTGCGGTGCTGCACTGTGCGACCTGCCACCTTTCTGTTGATGAGTTAGTATAAGAACATAAGAAGTATGTGGTGGAGAAGACAATATCGCCCTCTAGCCTGCTCTGCCATTCAGTACGATTGTGCAGGTGAACCCCAGTATAATTTAGCCTCTTGGGAAAGGGGAGACAGGCCACAATTCACCCCCCCCCCCCCCCCCCCCTCCCCTCCCCCGGCCCCGTCATCCCTCCCTCAGACAGAATGTGCTGCAGCCAATCAGGTGATGGAGCAATGGGTGTCTCCACTGCACAAAGGGGGTTCTACTGGGCTGACGGGGGTAATTCTTCAGCCCCCGGGTCTCACCACAGCAGCAGCCTGATGTCCGTGACCCTGTGCCATTCTTTCGTTTTCAGCGCCAAGGATGGACTGTTGAAGGACGAGAAGTGGAATCCGAACAAGCCACCATTTAGTCTCATACTGGAGGGATACCACAGTCTGGCTAATCAGGTAAAAGAGGCATCTCAGATGTCAGGATTGAAACCCCATCTCTCCGCAGTCGGGCCCTTTAAGAACAAACGTCATTCCACCTGAACAGGCTTTGAATTGGAGAACAATCCAATACCTTTAAACGGGCAAGACCTATCTTCCCTCCTATTACAGCGCACCTCTGCGCCTCTCATTTCTCCTGCTATTTTATAAAGTTTCTCTTTAGGTTAACTTGCAGTAATCATGGCATAAGAAAACAAGGAATGCTCCAAGTGGAACTCTAAAAGCAGACAATAACTTTAAACGGTGCACGAGGACATTGGAGAGGCCGTGTCCTGTTGTCCCACTTTATTGACCAGGAGATAGTTGTTTGCTCATTTGCTCATAAAGATGGATGAGTTCATTCTCCGTCAGATTTCTGTGCACAGATATCTAGCGATCAATAAATTACCCAATCAAACTGCTCAGTCAGTGTCGACATTCAGCAGCCTCATTAGGGCAGCGCAGTAGCATTGTGGATAGCACAATTGCTTCACAGCTCCAGGATCCCAGGTTCGATTCCGGCTTGGGCCACTGTCTGTACGGAGTCTGCACATCCTCCCCATGTGTGCGTGGGTTTCCTCCGGGTGCTCCGGTTTCCTCCCACAGTCCAAAGATTATGCAGGTTAGGTGGATTGGCCATGATAAATTGCCCTTAGTGTCCAAAATTGCCCTTAGTGTTGGGTGGGGTTACTGGGTTATGGGGATAGGGTGGAGGTGTTGACCTTGGGTCGGGTGCTCTTTCCAAGAGCCGGTGCAGACTCGATGGGCCGAATGGCCTCCTTCTGCACTGTAAATTCTATGATAATCTATGATTATGTCCGATACGACGCGCACACTGTCAATGGCTCCTTTCTAAACCACATCTTGATGGAGCGTTGTCTGTACTCCAACGCTTCCGTGCTCACAGTTACTGTTTCTCTCGCTGTGTGTGACCATCTCTGACTTTTCACACTCTGACTGAGGTGTGGATTATCAGTGCGTCTCTAACCGCTTTGGGCTTTGTTGTGTAAACAGCTTTGAGATCATCTTTGGTAGCTGCATCTTTCTGGATTATGAGCAGGTTTAACTTGGCCATTTTGTGATCTCTCGCTGCAGTTCCTCCCTACCTTGTCTTTATTAGAGAGTTGCTGCTTAACATGTAAAGACATGAATGTAGGGAAAAGCGAGGTGTTCCCGGTGAATGAGCTGGGACAACAGGCTAATTTAGGGGAGATGCCATTTAAGGTAGCGAGGGATAGGTTTAGGTATTTGGGGATTCAGGTAGCGAGGGAATGGACGGGGCTCCATAAGTGGAACTTAACGAAGCTGGTGGAGGAGGCCAGGGAGGATCTTAGGAGGTGGGATACACTGCACTTAACGTTGGCGGGGAGCGTCCAAGTGGTGAAAATGAATATTCTGCCGAGGTTCTTGTTTATCTTTCAGGCTCTCCCCATCTTTGTACCAAAGGCCTTTTTCGGAAAGTGGACACGATCATCTAGGACTTTGTATGGGCGGGAAAGGTGCCGAGGGTGGGGAGGACCCTGCTACAGAGGCAGAGGCAGCAGGGGGGGTTTGGCATTGCCGAACTTGCTTCATTATTATTGGGCGGCGAATGCGGACAAGGTGCGGCGGTGGTGGGAAGGAGAAGGGGTAGAGTGGGTTAGGATGGAGGAGGAATCTTGTAAGGGGTCTAGTTTGAGGGCTATGGTGACGGCAGCATTGCTAATGGCTCCGAGTAGGTATTCAGGGAGCCCACGGTGAAGAGATGGAATCAGCTGAGGAGGCATTTTAGGGTGGAAGGAATGTTGGTGCTAACGCCACTATGCGAGAATCATGGGTTTGAGCCGGGGGGGGGGGGGGGGGGGGGGCGGGAATGGACAGTGTATACAGGAGGAGGAGGGAACTGGGGTTGGTAAAGGTGAGGGATTTGTGTTTGGAGGAAGGGTTCGCCAGTCTGGAGGAGCTAAGGGAGAGGGTAGAGCTGCCGAGGGGTCGTGAGTTCAGGTATCTGCACAAAAGGTCTGGAGGGGATTCCCTGGGTTGCCGGGATACATCCTGCTGGAGTGATTGCTGCATCTGGATGTGGAAGGGGAGGGAAAAATTGGGGATATATATAAATGGCTGGGGGAGCAGGTAGGCGAGCGGGTGGTGAAGATCAAGGAGAAATGGGAAGCAGAGTTGGGAATGGAGATCAATTGGGGAGTATGGAGTGAGGCACTGTGAAGGATAAACGGGACCTCCTCTTGTGCGAGGATGAGCCTGATACAGTTTAAGGTGGTGCACAGGGTGCATATGACTCGGGCGAGAATGAATGGGTTCTTTCAGGGGGTAGCAGATGAGTGTGAGAGGTGTGGGCGGAGGCCAGCGAATCACGCCCACATGTTTTGGGGTTGTGAAAAATTGGGAAGATTCTGGGCGGGAGTGTTCGCGGTCTCAGCCAGGATAGTGTGAAGGAAGTGGACCCGGACCCTTTGGTGACGATATTTGGGGTTTCAGAGAAGCCGGAGCTCATGGAGAGGAGGAAGGCCGATGTCATGGCCTTCGTCGCTCTGATTGCACGGCGGAGAATTTTGCTGGAGTGGCAGTCGGCATCGCCACGGGGGTAGCGGCTTGGATGGGTGACCTGTACCACTTCCTGCGGTAAGAGAAGATAAAGTATGAGTTAAGGGGCTCAGCAGGGGAGTTTGAGAAAGGTGGGGGATGTTTGTGACAGTGTTTGAGGAGCTATTCGTCGTGGGGGGGTGGGGAGAGGAGGGGGTGAAAAAGGGGGAAAATCTGTACAGACTGTATAGTTGATTGCTGGGAAGTATGTTTCCCGGGGTGTTTACTTGCTGTAACCTGCTTTGATACATTCTTGTAATAAAATACATTTTTTAAAAAAACATAAAGACACGAGACGGCACGGCGGCGCAGTGGTTAGCACTGTTGCCTCACGGCGCCGAGGTTCCAGGTTCGATCCCGGCCCAGGTCACTGTCTGTGTGGAGTTTGCACATTCTCCCCGTGATTGCGTGGGTTTCGCCCCCACAACCCAAAGGTGTGCAGGGCAGGTGGATTGGCCGCGCTAAATTGCCCCTTAATTGGAAAAAAAATGGAGTGCTCTAAATTTTAAAAAAAAGATGCCAAACCATGTTTAAAAAAGACCACATCTAAAAATACGTTTTAAGTAACTGTGAAACTACCTAATCATTCAGGAGGGTGAAGGAACCTAGTCCCTAGGTTTTTGCTTTATTAGTCAATTCCAAGCTCTGGGTTTTCTGTGACAGTCTCTTTGTTGTGTGGACCAGCACGTTCAGAATTTTGGGGGGAAATTATCCAGGCTTAAATCGGGTACAGCAGACGGCAGGATAGCAAAATGGGTAACTGACACACACCGTTGAGAGTGGGGCATCCTTCTCCTCAAATCCCTGGGTGCCATCAACCACAGGTTGTTTGGTGTTTTCCTGACTGATAGCTATAATTCTCCCCGATTTTTAGAAAAATTGGAGAACCACAAGTTGCCAGAGCACGGTGGCACAATGGTTAGCACTGCTGCCTCTCAACGCCAGGGCCTAGGTGGGGTACTCTTTAAAGGGTCATTACGGACTCAATGGGCCAAATGTCCTCCTGCACTGTAGAGTTTCTATGAACTACTGGGCTAGGGTTTTTCAATTACTTTTGAATGTTGGTTATTGCCATGGGACAAAGTTCCATTAGTCATTCTGATACCACTGCCACACAGTTAGAGTGTGTTGACAAATAGCAGTTAAAAGCATCTAGATATTGTATCATAAAAATACCAAACCTAATGGTTTACAACTCTCCCCTAACTACTGTGTGTGCAACTTGCGTAAAATTATAGCACGGAAGAAGGCCATTCAGCCCCTCTCTCGCTCCCCCCCCCCCCCCAGCTCAACGCTCTGCTCCTCTCCCCCTATTCCCAAGGGGGGTAGGGGTAGCTCTCTCACTCTTTCACTATTCCTTGGTTAAACTCTACCACCCTGACTCTCCTCGCGAATATCTCATCCTCTATTCCTCCCTCTTCGTTTTCCCGCAGTTCCGATTGGAGAAAGTCGAAGGGACTCATCACGTCCACCTGAACCAGCCGGACCGGGTTGCAGGAATTATCAGCGAGTTTCTCAGGATGGGGGTCTCCTCCAAGCTATGAGGGTGGAACACGGACACTGGTTAAAGAGCGGGAAGCACCCGGTTACCGGCAGCAAAACAAGCAGACAGCTGGGTCTGACCAGTAAATAACCAATTTAACTATCTGTTAACGGGAAACATTAATGGCCATGTAAAATTAATTGCTGGCTTGAATTGAGATGTCAAGATGATTTTGCTTGCTGGCTACCTTGCTGGTGGTTTGTTGAAATAACAGACATGGACAGCAGATTAATTGCGAAATGGTGAAAGCTTGCTGGCTATATAGTGGGTGTGGAAATTTGGATTTTTTGCTTCGTTCACAGAAAATTAAATTCTTGAAGCCGATAGTGTGATTGAGCCACGGCGAATGTCATTGGTCCCCTCTGGCCATGGCAGTCCAAGACCACCCCCCCCCCCCCCCCTCCTTTGGGGGCTGGGTTTGCCATACTGCCCGAAGTTCTAATGCACTGTAACTAATTCAGCGATACCCCTCCAAGGGGCCCGCTGCATTGGATTAATTGCACTAATGCTAACACCTTGCTTTTGTCTAAAAGTGTAAATCTCTTCATCCTATCGAGGATTCGTTTGTGTGTTTGCATCGAATTTACAGGACGGAAACAGCCCATTCGCCCCAACTGATCCACGGTGGTGTTTTCTCAGCCTTGCTGTGTGTAGTTCTTTAGTAGTCCAGAGGGGTGTCTCCTCTGTCATTCCAGAGAGGGAGAGGAAAAGAGGCACTCGGCCATACCGGGAGAATTTGGTAAGATTGTGAGGGAGAATGGCCTTATTCAGTCATGATTACTCTGAAAGAGCTAAGTTGCCGTTTACATTGCTGTAGGATGTCTTAAAGCAGTTCATTGCCATGGTGAAAGTGTACTTTTGTCATTCATTATTAAATTGTAGATTTGATTTATTTTTCTTACCTGTAACAGCATACACCAGTTTCATTGTGTTTCCAAGCAAGAAATAAGACATTCTTAGTCGAATGGATTGTGACCGAGTCTGTCTCCTGTCTTGTAACAGCGAGGTTAATATATTAGTTAATAAGTTGAGCATTTTGTTCGGGAAGTTCTGAACTGTGGATGATTCTGAATAGGTTTCAGAATGTGACAACTGGCAATTAATTATGGCTGAACGGTTTTTGAAGCAAATGCAGGAAGCACATTGGGCAATATCTCTTCAACGTCCGATACAATGGCCAGAATGTTACAGCTGTTCCACCAGTGTGATCTTCCAATCGTGCGGGGGGGTGGGGGGGGGGGGGGGTGGTTGTATACAAAAGGATGCCCTGCTAACAGTGGTGGGACCTGAAGATCACGCTGCTGGCCAATGGCGGACTATCTATGGGGGGGTGGGAGCATGGACAACCACGCCAAATGACTGGTCAGTTAATCTGTCTTTTTTGCTGGTAAAAGCAAATTACTGCGGATGCTGGAGTCTGAAACACAAAACAGAAAATGCTGGACCACCTCAGCAGGTCTGACAGCATCTGTGGAGAGAGCGGAGATGACGTTTCGAGTCTGGATGACTCTTTGTGAAAACTAAAGAGAACTGGAAATAAGGTCAAATTTATAGTGGTGTAGGGGTCTTGCAGCGATGGGGCTGGATAAGGGGCCAGGGGGATGGGAGTTTCTTGCTGTTGTTGATTGAGTGAGGACTCTTATCCAGTACGTCGGAATTATTTACCTTTGTTTTTTGTTATTACTTTATCAGCGTTACAAGGCCAGAGCACAGAGTGTGGACAGGGGAAAACCCCTAATCCAGCTCCTTGCCTGCTCCAAAAACCAATTCAAATTGAATCCAATTCATGGTCCCCACAAGAGAGACATACCAGATCCAGGCATTACACCTGACCTCACGCTCATCTTAGCCAAAAGGCCGAGAAGCGATACTTTTGTTGAAATAGTGCCAAAGGATTTTCACTTCCACTTGGTGCCTCACCCAGTTCTGGGCCCTAAGCTTTCGACGATTACGTTCGCCCCCATTTTCAGCCAGAAGTACCAAGTGGATGATCGGTCTTGACCTCCTCTCGAGGTCCCCAACAGTCACAGAAGCCCGCCTTCAGCCAATTCGAGGCACTCCCATGTGAAGTGACTGGAAACCCCACCACATGGAGGTTCCCCTCCAAGTCGCTCGCCATCCAGACTTGGAAATATATTGTCCGTTCCGTCACTGTCGCTGGGGCAAGATCCTGGAACCCCCCCCACCACCACCACCTAACAGCACAGTGGGTGTACCTACACCTCAGGGACTGCAGTGGTTCAAGAAAGCAGCTCAGCACTTCCTTCTAAAGGGCAACTAGGGATGAGCAATAAACGCTAGCCTAACCAGCAATGGCCACGTCCCGTAAGCTGAATTTTTAAAACGTCAAGCACACTGTGGGTGCAGCGTAGGATACAGACAATATCTCAGCTGGAGGACTGAAGACCGTGCCCACTGGCCAAGCTGTTCCAATATTGGCACCTGCCTGACAAAGCAGAAAATTGTCCTGGCATGTGTCTCGTCCACAAAAAAGGACAAATCCAATTCCTGCCCCATCAATCTATTCTCAATCAGTAAAGTAGCTGGTGGTGTTATTGCATTCCCTCTGCAATAACTTACTCATTAATGCACAGTTTGGGTTCTGTGAAAACCATTCAGTTCCAGGTCTCATTATAGGCTTGGTCCAAACGTGGACAAAAGAGAATTCCAGAGGTAGGATCGAAGTGAGAACCTTTGCCATCAATGATGTGGAGATGCCGGCGTTGGACTGGGGTAGGCGCAGTAAGAAGTCTTACAACACCAGGTTAAAGTCCAACAGGATTGTTTGGAATCACTAGCTTTCTGAGCACTGCTCCTTCCTCAGGTGAGCTATTCAAAATTCCCAAGGGGTTTTAGTTGCCTACTTGAAAAGGATTTTTTTTTTGCTGGGCTAAGCAGAAGCTGATTGGGTAGTTTCTTTCTCTTTAAGAGCATGTTACCCAACCCCTCCCTCTCAGCCCATCTACTACAAAATACCTCGTTTCTGCCTTTGTTACTTCCACACTCGACTACTTCAATGGTTCCCAGCCAAAGTCGGAGTGCAGGAGCGAGTGATCACCCTATTTGATCTATGATCTATTGGGAGATTCCTGGCGGGGGAAGGTATCCTTATCAGGCACAGCTTCAGAAATTGAACATTTTCTAAGGAGGAGATTTTATAGAGGCGTTCAAAATCATGAAGGGGTTTGAAAGAGTAATTACTCAAAGAAAGAATCTTTCCAGTGACGGGAAGGTTCTAGACTCCCCAACCAAGGAAAACATCTTTCCTGCATCTATCCTGTCTATTCTTTCAAGTATTCTGTAGGTTTAAATGAGATCACCTCTATTTCTTCAAAACGCTAGAGAATAGACGCAAAATCCCCAATCTTCTCTTCATAAGACAGTCCTGCCATCCCCAAAACAAGTCTGGTAAACCTTTATTGCAATCCCTCTACGGCAATAATATCCTTCCTAAGGTAAGGGGAACAAAACTGCTCTCTCTGCTCCAGATGCGGCTCCATTAACCTTCCTGCTGCACCTGCATGTTTGTCTTCAGCGACTTACGGACAAGGACACCCAGGTTCACAAGAAGGTGGACAACGGTCTCGATGGCAACATGTCGAAGGAGTGAGACTCCGGGCATGCAGGAAGGATCTAACGGAAGGTCTCTCTCACCAGCAGCCAAGCTATTTCTTGGTGCTTGTTGGAAAGATCTGGTGAAGAGTCATTCTGCCAATTGACTTTGACACTCTGCCCTGGGAAGCATCCGACAAGATCTACCGTCTTCTTTTCCCACAGGGCCGTGAGGTTAAATGCAGAGCATTGCCCGATGGACTTGTGGCCAGAGGTGTTTTCTGCATAGGACCTTTCCACGAAGACAGGGTACAATTAATTGGCGAGTTCCACAGCTATGAATCCAGACCCACCTTCGCAACCCAAGGGACAGGTAGAACCTCAACATGTAGAGACAATAGGTGTTTGCATAGGCTCATCTTGATATAGCCACACACTAAGAATGAGGGTGACATTGGGTACATTTTCTTTTCACCTTTATCTAGAGGTTGGTACTTTGTGTCCCTGTGGACATGGCACATTTCCAATTTCCGGATAAAGCAGATATCTGAAGTGACCAACACAGCATTGAAGTAAGACACCTTCGGGTATTGTGTAGCTACCTGGGTTGGCCACTTCCCGACTTAAAATGGAGAACCGCAAAGACTACAGGGAAATTCAGCCAACAACGGCAAAACTAGCAGGTGCAAAGTTTCCTGTGCATTAGACTTTGCAGAAACCCAGACAGCACTGAAACTAACAGCCATCTGCATATTGATGAGCGATCCCCAGGAACAATTGGAAACAGTTAAGGTAAACAAGGCCAAGCCAGACTCCTCGGCGCCAGCAGGAGCCAAGACAAAGGAAGGCCAACGGACATTTAGGGACTGCCCAGCGATCAGGGAACAGCTCCAGTATTGGAGAAATCGATCCAAGTGATCGGAACGTAGTCCAATCACTTGGAACCAGGTACGGGGTCCGACCAAAAGGGCGTGAGGCCCTGGGGACTACAAAATAGAGTCCCCAAGTTCAATTTGTTCTTCTTGGCAGGGTCACTCAGCAGCTCGAACCGACCCTTGACAGTGACCTGCCTAGCTGCTACATCAACCAAGTAAGTCTCCAGTCAACGCTCGCTACGAGATAGGCGCTCCTAGCTACCAGTCCATACCAGCTTTGAAGCCTGCAGACTTAGAACCCAAACAAAAGGCCATTTGTTCCCATGACCTGGTGGGCCAGTTCCAAAGCTAAGGATAGGCCTATAGTATAGAGATAGTCTAGAAAGTAGAGTTTTATGCATGAGTAGCGATTGTGTATAATAAATGTGTTTTGATTTGAAACTTACTAACTGGTGTATTGAGTTATTGATCAGTACTTGAACTTGAACCTCATGGCGGTATCATAAAGATACCTGGTGACTCTAGAGCAAAGGTTATAGAAACAGAGAAAATTAAGTAAAGATACAACGAGCAACATTTACTGCTGTGTCTGAGCCAAATTAAGAACCAACCAAAAGTTAGCAACATTAAGTGGCGACTCTGGTGGGAGTCGACTGAGAAGTGGCCTAACCACTCCGAGAGAACCCAAAATTTGAATTGAGAATCCAATTGGGAACAAAACAGTCACAAGTGTTCAAGCAGTTCTGATCAATCCTCGTAATTCGGAAGTGTGTTAATGCATGCGTAACTAACAGGGCTATAAGGTAAAACTGATAGATTTTTGTTGCGAAAAACTGTCGGGAGTTTGTATTCCGGAAAGTAGCGAACGCCGTACCCGTGATTACAGCACCGCCTTAGCACCCCTCGTTCCGAATTTAAAAGAGCATTCAGATAGGAAAAATGGCAATGAAGGCAATGGAACGCCTCATGAACCCTCAAGAATTTGTGGTCGCAGCGACCAGCAGCAGAGTAGGTCACTGTCCCGTTTGAGAAGAAGAGATCAGGAAATATCTCAAAGGGAAAGGATGGCCCCTTTGGAGTGAATTCTGTGACAATGAGGAAACAGGTCCCGGGATTATAGGACATACTTGGTGGGAGAACCTGAGCGAAATCCGTAAGAAGAGCTTAGGGAAAGCTCGCAAGCCGATGGCAATCGTGTCCTGTCTGGCACAATTGCGAGGCACAGAGGAGGTCGTTCGGATGCTCCGCAAAGAGATAGAAGAGAGACATCGAATGAGCAAGGTCGATGTTAGTGAGATCGAGAGAGAGAACGTAGAGTTAAGAAGGAAGTTGGCAGCAAAGGACGGAGAGGTGGATGATGCCAAGAGGGCACACCAGTCTTGTCTAGCGCATCTGAGCAGCTTCCAAACCCAATATGAAAAGGCCTATCAGGACACGCAACGTGCAGTCCTGGTAAGAGAAGAGACAGAGAAACAGGTAGAGGCATTGCAAAGGCAGTGCAGTGATTTAAAAGCAGTGTTAAGAGCACTCCATGCTGCCACCACGGAGCACAGACAAAGCTCAGTGGATCATTCAAAATGCAGGAAGCAGATTGCGGAACTGCAGTCTTTGCTTTCAGTACAAAATGGGTTTCAGAGCACCTTTGGATCCCAATTAGATGAAGAGGATGGCCCTGAGTGGCAAGAACTAAACAAAACCGCGCAGAGATATGTACAGGGAACATGTGCACAAGGAAAGCCCCAAAAGAGAAAAGCACCCCAACCCCCCACAGAACAGATAGATCAGGCATTCATGAATCCAGTAACTACCCACCGCACAGTCACATCGGAAGGAGACGCGGAATTATTTTTTAAAAAAAATAATTTTTATTAAGGTTTTCACAGAATATCAATAACAAAATGAAAAAGGAATCCAACAGGGTTAAATACAAAACACAGTCAAAAAACAACCCTCCATACCCCCCTCCCCCCTATACATAAATAATAAATTAACACCCCAACTTAACACAAAGCCAACACAGCAAATATATACACCCCCCAGTGTAAATAAACATAAATAAAGTAACCCCCCCCCGAGTTGGTGCTGCCATTGACCAATGTCTACCGTTCTGCCAGGAAGTCTAAGAACGGGTCCCACCGCCTGAAGAACCTTTGTACCGACCTTCTCAAGGCAAATTTCACCCTCTCCAACTTAATAAACCCCGCCGTATCGTTGATCCAGGATTCCACGCTTGGGGGCCTCGCATCCTTCCACTGAAGAAGAATCCTCCGCCGGGCTACCAGGGACGCAAAGGCCAGAATTCCGGCCTCTTTCTCCTCCTGCACTCCCGGCTCCTCTGCCACCCCAAATATTGCGAGTCCCCAGCCCGGTTTGACCCTGGATCCTACCACCCTCGGCACCGTCCTCGCTACGCCCTTCCAAAATTCCTCCAGCGCTGGGCATGCCCAGAACATATGGGTGTGATTTGCTGGGCTCCCTGAGCACCTAACACACCTGTCCTCACCCCCAAAAAACCGGCTCATCCTTGTCTGGTCATGTGTGCCCTGTGCAGCACCTTAAACTGTATGAGGCTGAGCCTCGCGCACAAAGATGAAGAGTTCACCCTCCCTAGGGCATCTGCCCACATCCCTTCCTCAATCTCCTCTCCCAACTCCTCCTCCCACTTACCTTTCACCCCCACCACCAAGGCCTCCTCCTCCTCCTGCATCACCTGGTAAGCTTCCGAGATCTACCCCAGTCCCGCCCACCCCCCCGAGAGCACCCTGTCCTGTACTGTGTGTGGCCGTAGCCGCGGGAATTCCACCACCTGCCGTCTGGCAAACGCCCTTACCTGTAAGTATCTGAAGGTGTTCCCCGGGGGGAGCCCGTACTTCTCCTCCAGCTTCCCCAGGCTCGTGAACTTCCCGTCCACAAACAGGTCTCCCAACCTTCGTATCCCTGCCCTGTGCCACTCCGAAAACCCTCCATCTGTCCTCCCTGGGATGAACCGGTGGTTCCCCTGTATTGGGGTCCACACCGAGGCCCCAACTTCCCCCCTGTGCCGCCTCCACTGCCCCCAGAGTTTGAGGGCAGCCGCCACTACCGGGCTCGTGGTATACCTCCTTGGAGGGAGCGGCAGCGGCGCCATTGCCAGCGCCCCCAGACTCATACCCACACAGGACGCCGTCTCCAGCCTCTTCCATGCAGCCCCCTCCTCCTCTATCACCCACTTGTGCATCAACGTCGCATTGGTGGCTCAGTAGTACCCACAGAGGTTGGGCAGCGCCAGCCCCCCCCCATCTCTACCCCGCTCCAGGAACACCCTTCTCACCCTCGGAGTCCCTCGCGCCCACACAAACCCCATTATGCTCCTGTTGACCCGCCTAAAAAAGGCCTTTGGGATAAACACAGGGAGGCACTGGAACAGGAACAAAAACCTTGGGAGCACCGTCATTTTGACTGACTGCACCCTACCCGCCAAGGACAGCGGCAACACGTCCCACCTCTTGAACTCCTCCTCCATTTGCTCCACCAGCCTTGTGAAATTAAGCCTATGCAGAGCCCCCCAGCTCCTGGCCACCTGGACCCCCAAATACCTGAAGCTCCTCTCCGCCCTTTGTAGTGGGAGCTCGCCAATCCCCCTCTCCTGGTCCCCTGGGTGAACCACGAACAGCTCGCTCTTCCCCATGTTGAGCTTGTACCCCGAAAAGTCCCCGAATTCCCTGAGGATCCTCATTACCTCCGGCATTCCCCCCACCGGGTCTGCCACATATGACAGCAAGTCGTCCGCATAGAGCGACACCCTATGCTCCTCCCCACCCCGCACCAACCCCTTCCAGTTCCTCGACTCCCTCAGTGCCATAGCCAGGGGTTCAATCGCCAGTGCGAAGAGCAGGGGGGACAAGGGACACCCCTGCCTCGTCCCTCGGTGCAACCAAAAGTACTCAGACCTCCTCCTGTTCATGGCCACACTCGCCATCGGGACCTCATACAACAGCCTGACCCACCTGACAAACCCCTCCCCAAACCCGAACCTCTTCAGCACCTCCCACAGGTACCCCCACTCTACCCTATCGAAGGCTTTCTCAGCGTCCATCACCACCACTGTCTCCGCCTCCCCCACCCTCGCCGGCATCATGATAACGTTCTGAAGCCTCCGCACATTCGCGTTCAACTGCCTCCCCTTCACGAACCCCGTCTGGTCTTCGCGGAACATCTGCGGCACACATTCCTCAATTCTCGTGGCTAAGACCTTTGCCAGCACCTTGGCATCTACGTTTAACAACGAAATTGGCCTGTAAGACCCACACTGCAGGGGATCCTTGTCTCGCTTCAGGATCAAGGAGATCAGTGCCCGGGACATTGTCGGGGGCAAAGCCCCCCCCCTCCTTTGCCTCATTGAAGGTCCTAACTAGCAACGGGCCCAACATGTCCACATTTTTTGTAGAATTCGACCAGGAAACCGTCCGGCCCCGGTGCCTTCCCCGCCTGCATGCTCCCTATCCCTTTGGTCAGCTCCTCCAGTCCAATTGGGGCCCCCAATTCCGCCACCAGTCCCTCCTCCACCTTTGGAAACCTCAATTGGTCCAGAAAGCGGCCCATCCCTCCCTCCTCCAGTGGGGGCTCGGACCGATACAATTCCTCATAAAACTCCCTGAAGACTCCATTAATGCCATCCCCACTCTGCACCACACTCCCTCCCCTGTCCTTAACTCCCCCGATCTCCCTAGCTGCGTTCCGCTTCCGAAGCTGATGTGCCAGCATCCGGCTTGCCTTTTCCCCATACTCATAAATCGCCCCCTGGGCCTTCCTCCACTGCACCTCTGCCTTCCTGGTGGTCACCAGGTCGAACTCGGCCTGGAGGCTGCGCCTCTTCCTCAACAGTCCTTCCTCAGGCACCTCCTGTCTACCCTCACCATCTCCCCCACCAGCCTCTCCCTCTTCCTCTGCTCCCTCCTCTCCTTGTGGGCCCTAATGGAGATCAGCTCTCCCCTCACCACCACCTTCAGCACCTCCCATACCATCCCCACTCGGACCTCCCCGTTATCGTTGGCCTCCAGGTACCTCTCTATGCTTCCTCGGACCTGCTCACTCACCTCCTCGTCCGCCAACAGCCCCACCTCCAAGTGCCACAACGGTTATTGCCAAACACTCGGTATCCTCTACTCTCGCTGTCAGCGCCCTTCTCAAAATAAAAAAGTCGATTCAGGAATAAGCCTTATGGACATGTGAGAAGAATGAAAATTCCCTAGCCCCCGGCCTTGCAAATCTCCAAGGGTCCACCCCTCCCATCTGGTCCATAAACCCCCTCAGCACTCTAGCCGCCGCCGGCTTCCTACCCGTCCTAGACCTGGAGCGATCCAGTGCCGGATCCAACACCGTGTTAAAGTCTCCCCCCATTATCAGGCCCCCCACTTCCATATCTGGGTTCCGACACAACATGCGCCGCATAAAACCCGTATCGTCCCAGTTCGGGGCATACACATTGACCAGCACCACCCTCTCCCCCTGCAGCTTACCACTTACCATTACGTACCTACCGCCATTGTCTGCTACAATGCTCGACGCCTCGAACGACACCTTCTTTCCCACCAAGATCGCCACCCCTCGATCTTTGGCACCTAGCCCCAAATGAAACACCTGACCTACCCACCCTTTCCTCAATCTTACCTGGTCTGCCACCTTCAGGTGTGTCTCCTTGAGAACGACCACATCCGCCTTCAGCTCCTTCAGGTGCGCGAACACGCGGGCCCGCTTGACCGGCCCGTTCAGTCCCCTTACATTCCAGGTTATCAGCCGGATCAGGGGGCTACCCGCCCCCTCCCCCGCCGACTAGCCATAACCCCTCCTTGGCCAACCACACGCCCACACCCGGCCTGTTTACACCCCCCCCCCCCCCCCTCCGGCTAGGACCCCCATTGCACTTCCGCAAGTCAGCTGACTCCTGCTGACCCCAGCCACTCCCGCCCCTCCTTCGACTCCTCCCATTGTGTGACACACCCTCCTCTTCCATTCCCCATCCGCAGGCTCTCCACCTCCCCTTCCATCCCAAGCGCGGGAAACAGCCCTCGCTTCCCGGCCCTGCCCCCTCCAGTCTTCAGCGCGGGAAAAAGCCCACGCTTACCACCTACCCGGCCCCCCCCTCCTCTGACGCAGCTCCTTTTACAGGCCCAGTCCCCTCACCCCCGACTCGGGCCTGCCCCTCCCCCGCGGGGCCCCATCACACTGCCGGCCATCCACCCCTGTTCCATTTGCTTACCCCCCTCCAAGAGCCCCCCCGACCAACCCAACCAAAACAGTGCCCAACCCGCCCTAACCACCCTCACCGAACCAGAAAGAAAAAAACAAGAGCAAAGGACCCCCCCTCAAAAAGTAACATATCAACCGCAGTCCCCAATCGCCCATCCCGACCCTCAATCTGTGTCCAACATCTCGGCCTGAACAAAGGCCCACACCTCCTCCGGAGACTCAAAATAATGGTGCCGGTCCTTGGAGGTGACCCACAGTCGCGCCGGCTGCAACATGCCAAACTTCACCCCCTTCCTGTGCAGCACCGCCTTCGCTCGATTGTACCCAGCCCTCCTCTTCGCCACCTCCGCACTCCACTCCTGGTATATTCGAACCTCCGCGTTCTCCCACCTGCTGCTCCTCTCCTTCTTGGCCCACCTGAGCACACACTCCCGATCGACGAACCGATGAAACCGCCCCAGCACCGCCCGCGGAGGCTCGTTAGCCTTGGGCCTCCTCGCCAGCACTCTGTGGGCCCCTTCCAGCTTCAGGGGTCACTGGAAGGACCCCGTTCCCATCAGCGAGTTCAACATGGTGACCACATAGGCCCCCACGTCCGGCCCCTCCAGCCCCTCCGGGAGGCCCAGAATCCACAAGTTCTTCCGCCTCGATCGATTCTCCATATCCTCGAACCGCTCCTGCCATTTCTTGTGGAGCGCCTCGTGGGCCTCCACCTTTACCGCCAGGCCTAAGGTCTCGTCCTCGTTGTCGGAGATCTTTTGTCGGGCCTCGCGGATCGCCACCCCCTGGGCCGTCTGTGTCTCCAGCAGCTTATCGATGGAAGCCTTCATCGGCTCAAGCAGGTCCACTTTAATCTCCCTAAAGCAGCGCTGGATAACCTCCTGCTGCTCCTCCGCCCACTGCCTCCACGCTGCCTGGTCTCCGCCCGCGGCCATTTTGTTCTTCTTCCCTCGCACCTTCTTCGGGTCCACCACCACCTTTTTAGTCGCCCCGCTCCTGGTAAAAGCCATATACTGTCGGGGAACTCTCCTTCCCACAGCGGGAGAGGTCGTAAAAATGCCGCTGGGGGCCCTGAAAAGAGCTCAAAAGTCCATTTTTTGCGGGAGCTGCCGAATGTGCGACTTAGCTCCGCATAGCCGCAACCGGAAGTCCAGATGCGGAATTCTTTTACACCACCCCCTTAACCGTGACCCAATTACGGGACGCGTGCAAAAAGATCACACCGTTCCTCCCCACCTCAGAGCCCCACCACTTCTTTGCTAGAGTGAAGCAGCAGGCGACCATGTACGGTCTGGATGAGCGTGAGCAAGTGAAGCTCACAGTTTTAAGCTTAGACCCTTCGGTTGTAGCAGCCCTTCCCGACCCACAGAATGTAGGAGGAGGCACCCTTGCAGAGATCCTGTAACAGAGGTGACCCAGTAGAAGGCCTGAATAAGTGCAGGCAGAAGAAGACAGAACACCCCACAGCGTTTGCTGGACGCCTGTGGATCCATTTTACAGCCGTTTTCGGCAACTTAGTCGCGCCCATTTGTCCCCAGACAACATGGCCAAATGGACCCGCACCCTTATCTCCCATGCCACAGAGGCAGGACAAAAGGCTTGTACTAACTATTACCCCTCGGAAGAAGCGCACAACGAAAAGTGGGTTTTAATAAGGTTGTCCCTGAGGGCAATCTGTCCACAACAAACCCGCAATTAGGAAACCCGAAGAACAGCAGGCAGAGGCAGATATCCAAGCAGTTAAAGCGCACCAGAACCCCGCATGGGTGAACGAAGGCAGGAACAGCCCCCCACAGAAACAACAGGAGTGTTACAACTGTGGACAATTAGGTCACTTTGCATGAGAGTGCAATGCCCCACGAAAGCCACAGAAAGCCCAGCAGGCAGGCACTCTGAATAATAACAGGACAAAGCCCATACATTGTGTGAGCGCCCGTTCAGACCAGACAGACATGAACGGAACAGACTGACGGTGTTCGGGCTTCCCCACCTGGGTCTGCGACACCCTTTGGGATAGGTCTGGCCGACCAGTAGTTGCAGCGAAAATACGGGGACAGCCCATCAAATTTCTCTGGGACACAGGAGGGTCCTGCACCTCAATTAATTCCTCCACCATGTTCCAAAAAGACACGTGGCCCACTACAGCCACAATCACCCTCAGCGGCTTCACAGGCCACTCACAACAGGGACACATCACAGCCCGTGTACCCATTCAAATTGGCAACATTACAACAAGGCACCCCATAGTTTTGGTCGATCTGCCCCACACAGCAGAACACATTTTGGGCATTGATTTCATGAACTCTTTTGACCCAGTAAATCAATGTGTCTGGAAAATGACAAAGTCAGCAAGAGCCCCCGCAACGCTCACAGTAGGTGAGTATGCAAACAAGATTAGCGCAGTCAGCGAATTTTGGTTTGACCCGACCACGATTAGCACAGACAAACAGGTTAGGGCAGTTCTCCAAAAGAACAGGACCGCATTTGTAAGCCATAAACATGACTGCGGCAGGATGGCTGGTTCGGTTCAAATAACAGGACCTGACCCTAGACCTCAGAAGCAGTACGGATTTCCCCAAGAGGCAGAGGGAGAAATCTCAAAGGTTATTGACAGCTTATTAGAACAAGGAGTACTTAGATCGGCAGCCTCTACTAATAATGCCCTGATTTGGCCAGTGAGAAAGCCCGATGGATCATGGCGACTGACCATTGATTACCGGGAACTCAACAAAGTCACCCCCGCAGCAGCCCCCACGGTAACCACCAGTCCCGAGACCATGCTCAAACAGGGACTCAACTCACGATATTTTACGGTTTTGGACATCTGTAACGGATTCTGGTCCATTCCATTGGCAAAAGCGTGCCAGTACAAATTTGCCTTCACTTTTAAAGATCAGCAGTACACGTGGACATGCCTTCCACAAGGATTCCACAACTCCCCCTCCATTTTCCACCGACAGCTGGCAAATGGTTTATCGAAATGTTCTCGCCCCGAATGTCTGGTCCAGTATGTAGACGACCTATTGCTGCAGACAGACACTAAGGCAGAGCACATCGAGCTTCTGTCCGAACTCCTGGAACTCCTACAGCAAATTGGATGCAAAGTGAACCCCCAAAAAGCCCAAATTTTGGAAAACAAGGTGGTATATTTGGGAACGATTATCGCGCATGGTAAACGCGAGATCGAGCATAAAAGAATTGACTTGATTGTCAAATTGCCTCTTCTCCAGAATGTTTCAGCCCTCCGGTCATTTTTAGGACTGGTTGGCTACTGCCGAAACCATATTGACGGTTTCGCCACCAAAGCAGATCCCCTCTCGCAACTCCTAAAGAAAGGAGCCCCTTGGGAATGGCTTCTGCGGCATACAGATGTTGTAGATGTTTTAAAGCGCGCACTCATTGCAGCCCCCGCACTACAGGTTCCAGACCCGCTTTCCCCCTATACTATATAGATAGCTAGTACAGATCGTACCCTTTCGGCCGTGCTCCTCCAGGAACAGCACAAACAGTTAAGACCGGTAGCTTACGCCTCCAGAGTTTTAGATCCTGTGGAGCAGGGATTTTCGGCCTGTGAAAGGCACCCGCTCGCAGTTTTCTGGGCAGTTCAATACTTTTCATACATCACCGGACTAAACCCCATCACAATCCTCACGGAACACCTCCCCACCCAACTTTTACTAGACAGACGACTTAAGCACGGTACAGTAAGCCAGATTAGAGCAGCCAGATGGACCCTTCTTTTGCAGGGACGGGACATCACTGTTAAAAGGACCAAGACCCACACTTTCCTAGCCGACAACCTTCAGTACCCAGGCACCCCCCATGAATGTGTAATCATCTCACCGCACCACAACACAGGCCCCTTTATTGCAAAAACCCCCCCCAAAAAGATAGGTATTTCACCCCAGAGCCCCCAGCGCACAGACACGTGCGCACCCTTGAGAATATATGTGGATGGTTCTTCTACTGTATTAGACGGGAAGCGCATTACAGGATGCAGCATATATGTTGAGGACGCGCAGGGACACGCCCTAGAAGAGATCTCGTTAAAACTACCAGGCCACTCAGGCGCGCAGGTGGCAGAACTAGGGTACATTGTGGATCACCCAGATTCCTCCCCCAGCCCAGCAGACATATACTCAGACAGCCTCTATGTCTGTAACAGCCTCACAGAATTCCTACCCCTGTGGAAAGCAAGACGATTTGTTTCCACGGACGGAAAACCCCTCCCTTCAGCCCCATTGCTCCAGCACATTTTAGACAAAGCCCAGGACAGGATATTCGGCATTATTAAAGTTCGCAGTCACCACCGTTCCTCCCCCCTGGGAAATGTAAAAGCCGTCGCACTGGCTAAAGCAGGTTCCAGACATGGATATTTTTGGAACCCCCCCGAAAGCGCCCCAGTGAATGCAGTTCAGGTCTCACAGACTAATATCGAGGATTTAATGCAGGCCCAGAAGCAAGACAGTAATCTCAGGGAGATTCTAAAAGGAAAATTTCCAGAACCATACGATAGGTTTAAAAATGCGCTGACCACACATGACGGTGTGATCCTAAAAGACACCCTTTATGTGGTTCCTGAACAGGACAGGAATCAGCTTATTTGTTTGTTCCATGATTGTCATGGGCATCAGGGAATTGACCCCACTACAGCCCACCTCAGGCAGCTCTGTTGGTGGCCGAATTTAAAGGAAGACGTCACGCACTATGTGGAAAATTGCCTTATCTGTGCCCAAAACAATCCGGACAGATATGCAAAGAAAGCTCAGCTTAGCCACACCCGCCCCGTTAATGGCCCCTGGACTAACCTCCAGAGTGATATTATAGGATCATTGCCCCCTTCCAGGAATGGTTACAAGTATGTCTTCGTCGTTATAGACACATTCACAAAATGGGTAGAAGCATTCCCACCTAGAATGAACACGGCAAAGACTACCGCAAAGATTTTAACCCACCACATCTTTACGAGATGGGGACTCCCCCGCAGCATTGAATCTGACCAAGGTTCCCATTTTACGGGACGTGTCATGAAGAACATCCTCACAATATTTGGCATTACCCAAAAATTCCACATCGTATACCACCCCCAGTCAAGTGGTATCGTGGAGCGAATGAATCGGACCCTAAAAGCAACCCTCAGGAAAATGGTCGAACAAAACAGCACCACTTGGGAGTCAGTCCTCCCTTTTGCACTAATGTTTTTACGTAACACTGTTTCCACATGGCACTTCCGGTGGCGCCCTTGAGGAAGCAGGTCGCAGGTCGGATCGCTCCCGCCCACGATGGGCAAACGGACCTGTTTCAAAGGATTTTTTCGGGACCTGGCGACCTGAATCGGTGGAGGAGATGAAGGGAAGAGTTTCCCCCCCCCCCCCCCCGGGGTATGGACAGTTGGACCAGAAGTGGTCGAGTGGAGCGGCAAGGATCGAAGCGGGAGCAGCGGGGACCCCAGACCGGGCGGTGAAGCATGGCGGACGGCAGGGACCAGGGAGCGGAGGCTCACTGGCCAAGGGAGCAGCGGGGACCCCAGACCGGGCGGTGAAGCATGGCGGACGGCAGGGACCAGGGAGCGGAGGCTCACTGGCCAAGGGAGCAGCAGATGGAGTTTTTCAGGAATTGCTTCACCGAACTGAAGAGGGACACGTTGGACCCGATGAGGGCGGTAATGGACCGAATGGTCGAGGCGCAGGCGGTCCAAGGGAAGGCCCTCAGGGAGGTCGAGGTGAAGCTCTCCAGCCAGGCGGACACGGTAACGGAGCTGGCGCACGAGGTGGAGGAGCTGAACTCCTGCCAGAGGAGGATGCAGGCGCAGCTGGAAGAGCTGGGGAATAGAGCCAGGAGGCAGAACCTGAGGATCGTTGGCCTCCCCGAGGGCTGCGAGGGATCGGATGCGGGTGCATACGTGATGGGTATGCTCGAGGCGCTGATGGGACCGGAGGCCTTCCCTCGGCCCCTGGAGTTAGATGGGGCGCATAGAGCCCCCGCAAGGAAGCCCAGGACGGGCGACCGACCGAGGGCCTTGGTGGTCCGCATTCACCGACTTGCTGACAGGGATCGTGTGCTGCGATGGGCCAAGGCGGAGAGGAGCAACAGATGGGAGAACTGCGAGGTGCGCATCTACCAGGATTTGGGAACGGAGCTGGCCAAGAGAGAGAGAGAGGGGGGCCCTGCACTTGATATCTTTTGGCGGGAGATCGGGGCCTCTGATGGGGGGATGGGCTAGGGGTTGGTTAAGGGACTTGAAAGGGCTCGGGGAGATACAATCAGGTTAATGGGTCCTTGGTGTGTGGGGGGAGGGCCCGAGTGCTCGGGCGGGAGACAGTCAGGCACCAAGGGCAGGGGTCAGCGTAGCTAGCGTAGGTCAGGGGGCACCAGGGAGAGTAGGAGAAGGGGCGGGCTCGGGCCAAGCGCAGGGCGGACCTGGCAGGTCAAGTCTCGGGGGAGGGGGGGGTTTGTGGGGGGGGGGGGGGCAGCCGGGAAGGAGAGCAGAGAAGACTTAAGTGGGCAAGAGGGGGGGGATCAGGGATCCCCCGGGGGAGAAAGTCGCTTGCAGGGAACAGCGTAGGAAACCGACAGCAGCAGCACCCGGGGAGGGGGGGGGGGGGGGGGGGGGGGCGGCGGGGGGGTTAGAGCCACATTAGTTTAGTTGAACACGTGGGGCATGGACAAACAGAGCTGATAGGGGAAGTGCCTTATTAATATGTTTATTCTTTCCCACTGTTCGTTTTCAATATGTTAAGGCTTTTTGCATATGGCCTTTTTTCTCTGTAAATGTTACAAATTTGTTTTAAATAAAAGATTTCAACAAAGAAAAACAAAAAAACACTGTTTCCACATCCACAGGATACACCCCACACACTCTCATGACCGGACGCCCCATGAAAGGCACAGAATTTTTATTAGGACTTGACTTGACCAGCCCCGAAGTGACGGCCCTCACACACGAGAACGCAGTCAAGCAATTGGTTGAAAATGTAAAAATGGTTCAGCTAGCAGCCGCAGTAAAATTAGGCACCAGGAAGAAACAGAGCAAGGCCTGTTTCGATAAGACAGTGCATGCGACTGAGTTTGATGTAGGACAGCAGGTCATGCTCTCCATTTGCAACCCCAGCACATTCCTGTCACCGAAGTATTCGGGTCCGTACTCCATTGCGGACAAAGTAAGCCCCTCCGTTTATAAGATTAAGTACCCCAACAGGAAGACCGCGTCGTTTCATATTAACCAACTCAAGGCATATGGCTCGCAGTCTAACCACGTACACCACGTCATGCTCGACGCAGCAGACCACGCCCCGCCCACAGCCAACGTATCCCTACCTCCCCCAACACATCCACCCCACCCACGGACCTCGACTCCACCCCCGAACTCTAGACTCCGCCCCGGAACGCCCACAGACAGCTGCAGCAGAGACAGCGACTGTGACACAGACAATAGCCACAGCACATCTCCCTACTATCCCCATGCAACAGGCCCCACACCCAGCGAATCTGAACACGATTCGAGTGATCCCTTCCTGATCAAATTCCTTGACAGATCTAACCAAAGACCACCGCCCTACAATGACAACCCCGACTCCGTCCCCACAGGATTAGACACCACCTTTTGGCACCGTGACAATTCGTACAGGCTCGTCCGAAACGACGAGCTGGACCCTAAGTCACACCATGCAGCTTTGGCAACCCTCATCCATTCACGAGTATGGCATCCGGGAGAAGATGTTGACATTGAGTCTGACTCCCTATACGAGAACCCCTTTGCGACCCTGTTCGCAACTGATAACTGAGGTGTCCAGAGGATGTTTGAAAAAAGGAACCGCTTTGGAGAAATGGTGTCCTTTCTGATGGAACCTGCACCATGTTCGTTGAATGTTTGTTTGTTAGTGTTATTGTTAAGTGTTGTATGTAAAATCGGAAAAATTTTCACGGCCCCACGTCACCACCCCTTTGATGCCCAATGATTGTTAAAAGAACAAGTTTGTACCAGACAATAGTTCAGAGGAACTCGTCTGACGACAGAAAATCGTTAAAGGATCAAGTTTGTCGCAGACAATAGTTCAGAGGAACTAGTCTGTTGACAGAAAATTGGTAAAGGTACAAGCATGTCCCAGACAATAGTTCAGAGGAACTAGTCTGTCGGCAGACAACAATCATAACTACTCTCCTGATTCGAAGGTAATCACGAGAGGCAGCCCCCCACGACGACCACATTCTTACCCGTTCTTGCCGGTTGCTCAGGCAGTGGAGAAACCGCATTTGTCTCCGCCCTGCCTGAGGACCCCCCTCTGGTCAGCTTCGCTTGGGTAGAGCACATACGGCATTGATCACCGTCCTACCCGGGGATTCCATCCAAACCTTACCCGCGCGCAGCCCATACGTACCCCATTTTTGGCTCGTTACGTTCAAAATTCTTTTTGGTTCTGGCAACCCTTTGGTTGCTTCCCTATGCTATTTACATCCTCAAACACTGGGATGGTAAATCACACAGGCTGCGAGACGGCTCGCAGTGCGGCAGTATTTTCTTAGATGTCTAGTCCAAATATTCGCTTTTTTTTTAAAATGAACATGGTGACCAATTTAAAGGGAAATTGGCATTAAAAGACAGACATGCTAACGTACAAGATATTAAACAAGAGAGTAACAGAAACTATGCTTGATCCACAGAATTCCAGAAGCTCCAGGAAGAGAGAAGAGACGAAAAGGAGAGAAGAGAAGAAAGAAGGGAACAATGAAGACTGCATACGTGTTTTTCGTTATCATTATAATTTGTATTCGGTTACGCACGAACGCGAACCCCCTGACCCCAAACCCCCTGACCGTCAATGATTCACTTCCCCAGAGCCCAGTGACAAGTAACAACACACCATCATGGTGTGATAGGTTTATAACGTGGTACTCCCTTTCATACGTAATTGAATCCCTTCTAGCATTGGCGATATTCTGCAGCATCGTGCAGACTATCCACTTGAGGAAATGGCGAAGGAGAGCCTACCACTCTCACACCCCGGTATACAGGATAAGATCCCCTACTTTCGGTTTTCACCAGGCCCCCGAATCCCTGGATCTACAATTGTAAATAAAGACAGATTGTACAACTCTGTGTTTGACCTCCAAGCCAGAGGAAAATGTGAATGCTGCCATTATTTTTGTATTGTTAGGAAGTTAGTATGATTGGATGTTTAAGTGAGTGTAGTTTATGGAAGATAGTTAGAGGTACCGTTTTTTAATGTTGTAATGCATGCCCCTGTTGTGACATAGTGCCTCTTAGAATTGTCAGTTAAAATTTTCTTACATAGATATGGTCAGTGTAGAGGCCATGGAAGAGTGCTCGCTGGGTCAGGGAATAAAGACGACGCAGTTATGTGATCCTTCAAGCTTCGCGTTAGGGATCACAAGGAGGGCCTGTAGCCACCTGGGTTGGCCACTTCCCGACTTAAAATGGAGATCCGCAAAGACTACAGGGAAATTCAGCCGACACAGGCAAAAACGAGCAAGTGCAAAGTTTCCTGTATGTTAAACTTTGCAGAAACCCAGACAGCACTGAAACTAACAGCCATCTGCATATTAATGAGCGATCCCCGGGAACAATTGGAAACAGTTAAGGTAAACAAGGCCAAGCCAGACTCCTCGGCGCCAGCAGGAGCCAAGACAAAGGAAGGCCAACGGACACTTAGGGACCGCCCAGCGATCAGGGAACAGCTCCAGTATTGGAGAAATCGATCCAAGTGATCGGAACGTAGTCCAGTCACTTGGAACCAGGTACGGGGTCTGCCCAAAAGGGCGTGAAGCCCCTGGGGACTATAAAATAGAGTCCCCAAGTTCAATTCGTTCTTCTTGGCAGGGTCACTCAGCAGCTCGAACCGACCCTTGACAGTGACCTGCCTAGCTGCTACATCAACCAAGTAAGTCTCCAGTCAACGCTCGCTATGAGATAGGCGCTCCTAACTACCAGTCCATACCAGCTTTGAAGCCTGCAGACTCAGGACCTGAACAAAAGGCCATTTGTTCCCATGACCTGGTGGGCCAGTTCCAAAGCTAAGGATAGGCCTATAGTATAGAGATAGTCTAGAAAGTAGAGTTTTATGCATGAGTAGCGATTGACTGTGTATAATAAATGTGTTTTGATTTGAAACTTACTAACTAGTGTATTGAGTTATTGATCAGTACTTGAACTTGAACCTCGTGGCGGTATAAAGATACCTGGCAACTCTAGACCAAAGGTTATAGAAACAAAGCAAATTAAGTAAAGATACAACGAGCACCATTTACTGCTGTGTCTGAGCCAAATTAGGAACCAACAAAAGTTAGCAACAATTGGTAATTGGTGTTTACCTGGCAATGGGCTGGATGTAAGAGTGGGAACTTAGATTTAATTAATAGAGAAAGCTCTTTCATCAGATTGGGAACATTAACTCTTGACCTATGTGGTAGTATGCATTAGGGGTCATGTGGGACTGTGAAGCCGTGATGTCATTGGCTGACAGATCCCGGGTCCTGGTTGGCTGTTGATCTCTAGCTCCGCCCTGAAGGCGGAGTATAAGAACCAGGAATTCTCCCCGCAGCTCCAGTCTGTTGCTGAACTGCGGGGAACGAGTCACGCTTAATAAAGCCTCATCGACTTCACCTCTATTCGTTTCTCGGGAGTCTTTGTGCGCTACAATTTATTAAGCGTGCTTAAAGGACTATGGAGCTCAGGATCGTCCCGGAATGCCTGAGGATCAGCCCCCACGCAGTGAACTCAGCAGCAGTTTTTAAACACTGGCAGACTTGTTTCGAAGCCTACCTCCGAACGGCCCCCGGCTGGGTCACAGAAGACCAGAAACTACAGGTCCTGCACTCGAGGGTAAGCCCGGAAATTTACCCTCTCATAGAAGACGCAGAGGATTTCCAGACGGCGTTCGCAGCACTAAAGAGCATCTATGTTCGCCCAGTGAACCAGATCTACGCACGCTACCAACTCGCAACGAGACGGCAAAGTCCCGGAGAATCGCTAGACGAATTCTACGCCGCGCTGCTAATTTTGGGACGGGCCTGCAGCTGCCCGCCGGTAAACGCGATTGAACACACGGACATGTTAATTCGCGATGCATTTGTGGCTGGTGTGAACTCTCCCCAAATCCGCCAAAGACTTTTAGAAAAAGAGTCGCTACGACTCTCAGAGGCACGGGCCCTTGCAGCCTCACTAGATGTGGCCGCGCGAAACGCCCGCGCCTACGGCCCCAACCGCTCCGTGGACCCCCGTCGCGACAAACCCCCCCCCCCCCCCCACAGGCTTGCGCGGTTCAGACACCAAGTCGTCCCGGGGGAGCCCGCTGCTATTTCTGCGGCCAGGTGAAACACCCCCGGCAGCGCTGCCCGGCCCGCGCAGCGATTTGCAAGAGCTGCGGGAAAAAGGGCCATTTCGCGGCTGTGTGCTGGTCCCGGGGGGTTGCCGCTGTCCCCGGAGAAGAAGGAGTCCTGCGCGTTCCAAATGCTCCCCAACCCCCCCCCCCCCCCCCAGCGCCCCATGTGCGACCCGCAGGTGCCGCCATTTTGGGTCCCGGCCACCACGAGGGGAGGAGGGGCGCCGCCATCTTGGGACCCCCCCAGCCCTGCGCGACGCATGGGGGTGGCCATTTTGTCCACCCCCGCCGCCATCTTGTGACCCCCCAGCCATGTGCGATGCATGGGGCGGCCATTTTGTTCACCTCCGCCGCCATCTTGGACGGCAACAATGGACCCCAGCATCGACGGCTCCACGGGGTTCGAGGAAGACGCTGAAGCACTACGACCACGTCTGGCCTCAATGACGCTGGACCAAGCACAGCCCCGGACGCTCCAGACGACGATAACAACGGTGCTGATCAACGGACACGAGACACCATGCCTGGTCGACTCCGGGAGCACAGAAAGCTTCATCCACCCCGACACGGTAAGACGCTGTTTTTTGACCATCCGTCCCAGTGCGCAAAAGATTTCCCTAGCTGCAGGATCCCACTCCGTACAGATCAAAGGCTTCTGCATAGTGACCCTAACGGTGCAAGGGAGGGAGTTTAAAAACTACAGGCTCTACGTCCTTCCCCAACTCTGCGCGCCCACATTACTGGGATTAGACTTCCAGTGCAATCTGCAGAGCCTAACTTTCCAATTCGGTGGCCCAATACCCCCACTCACTATCTGCGGCCTCACAACCCTCAAGGTTGAGCCCCCATCCTTGTTTGCAAACCTCACCCCGGATTGCAAACCCGTCGCCACTAGGAGCAGACGGTACAGCGCCCAGGACCGGACATTTATTCGGTCCGAAGTCCAGCGGCTACTGAAGGAAGGCATAATCCAGGCCAGCAATAGTCCCTGGAGAGCACAGGTGGTAGTAGTAAAGACAGGGGAGAAACAAAGGATGGTCATAGACTATAGCCAGACCATCAACAGGTACACACAGCTAGATGCGTACCCTCTCCCCCGCATATCCGACATGGTCAATCGGATTGCCCAATATAAGGTCTTCTCCACCGTGGACCTCAAGTCCGCCTACCATCAGCTCCCCATCCGCCCAAGTGACCGCAAGTACACAGCCTTCAAGGCAGACGGGCGATTATACCACTTCCTAAGGGTCCCATTTGGCGTCACAAATGGGGTCTCGGTCTTCCAACGGGAGATGTACCGAATGGTTGATCAACACGGGTTGCAGGCCACGTTCCCGTATCTCGACAACGTAACCATCTGCGGCCACGATCAGCAGGACCACGACGCCAATCTCCAAAAATTCCTCCATTCCGCTAAAGCCTTGAACCTCACATACGAGGACAAGTGCGTTTTTAGCACAAACCGGCTAGCCATCTTGGGATATGTAGTGCGCAATGGGATAATAGGCCCCGACCCCGAACGTATGCGCCCCCTCATGGAATTTCCCCTCCCTCACTGCTCAAAAGCCCTAAAACGCTGCCTGGGGTTCTTTTCATATTACGCCCAGTGGGTCCCCCAGTACGCAGACAAGGCTCGCCCCCTAATACAGACCACGACCTTCCCTCTGTCGACAGAGGCTTGCCAGGCCTTCAGCCGCATCAAAGCGGATATCGCAAAGGCCACGATGCGCGCCATCGACGAGTCCCTCCCCTTCCAGGTCGAGAGCGACGCCTCCGATGTAGCTCTAGCGGCCACCCTTAACCAAGCGGGCAGACCCATGGCCTTTTTCTCCCGAACCCTCCACGCCTCAGAAATCCGCCACTCCTCAGTGGAAAAGGAAGCCCAAGCCATAGTGGAAGCTGTGCGACATTGGAGGCATTACCTGGCCGGCAGGAGATTCACTCTCCTCACTGACCAACGGTCGGTAGCTTTCATGTTCGATAATGCACAGCGGGGCAAAATTAAAAATGACAAGATCTTAAGGTGGAGGATCGAGCTCTCCACCTTCAACTATGAGATCTTGTACCGTCCCGGAAAGCTGAACGAGCCGTCCGATGCCCTATCCCGCGGCACATGTGCCAACGCACAAATTAACCGTCTCCAAACCCTCCACGAGGACCTCTGCCACCCGGGGGTCACTCGGTTCTACCATTTTATAAAGTCCCGCAACCTCCCCTACTCCGTGGAGGAGGTCCGTACAGTCACAAGGAACTGCCACATCTGTGCAGAGTGCAAACCGCATTTTTTCAGGCCGGATAGTGCGCACCTGATCAAGGCTTCCCGTCCCTTTGAACGCCTCAGTCTGGATTTCTTTTTTTTAATAAATATTTTATTGAAAAGTTTTGGTCAACCAACACAGTACATTGTGCATCCTTTACACAATATTATAACAACACAAATAACAATGACCTATTTTATAAACAAAAAATGAATAAATAATAAATAACAAAAATGAAAACTAACCCTAATTGGCAACTGCCTTATCACAAGTAACACTCTCCAAAAATATAATTTAACAGTCCAATATATAATTATCTGTCGCAACGACCTATACATATTATACAGTATATATTAACAACCCTGAGAGTCCTTCTGGTTCCCCCCCCCCCCCCCCCCCCCCCCCCCCCCCCGATCCTGGGCTGCTGCTGCTGCCTTCTTTTTTCCATTCGACGAACGGTTGCCACCGCCTGGTGAACCCTTGAGCCGACCCCCTTAGAACGAACTTAATCCGCTCTAGCTTTATAAACCCTGCCATGTCATTTATCCAGGTCTCCACCCCCGGGGGCTTGGCTTCTTTCCACATTAACAATATCCTGCGCCGGGCTACTAGGGACGCAAAGGCCAAAACACCGGCCTCTCTCGCCTCCTGCACTCCCGGCTCTTGTGCAACCCCAAATATAGCCAACCCCCAGCTTGGTTTGACCCGGACCCCCACTACTTTTGAAAGCACCTTTGTCACCCCCATCCAAAACCCCTGTAGTGCCGGGCATGACCAAAACATATGGGTATGATTCGCTGGGCTTCTCGAGCACCTCGCACACCTATCCTCCACCCCAAAAAATTTACTGAGCCGTGCTCCAGTCAGATGCGCCCTGTGTAATACCTTAAACTGAATCAGGCTTAGCCTGGCACACGAGGACGACGAGTTTACCCTGCTTAGGGCATCTGCCCACAGCCCCTCCTCGATCTCCTCCCCCAGCTCTTCTTCCCATTTCCCTTTTAGTTCATCTACCATAGTCTCCCCTTCGTCCCTCATTTCCCTATATATATCTGACACCTTACCATCCCCCACCCATGTCTTTGAGATCACTCTGTCCTGCACCTCTTGTGTCGGGAGCTGCGGGAATTCCCTCACCTGTTGCCTCGTAAAAGCCCTCAGTCGCATATACCTGAATGCATTCTCTTGGGGCAACCCATATTCTCGGTCAGCGCTCCCAGACTCGCGAACTTCCCATCCACAAACAGATCTTTCAGTTGCGTTATTCCTGCTCTTTGCCACATTCCATATCCCCCATCCATTCCCCCCGGGGCAAACCTATGGTTGTTTCTTATCGGGGACCCCCCCAAGGCTCCAGTCTTTCCCCTATGCCGTCTCCACTGTCCCCAAATCTTCAGTGTAGCCACCACCACCGGGCTTGTGGTGTAGTTCCTTGGTGAGAACGGCAATGGGGCTGTCACCAGAGCCTGTAGGCTAGTCCCCCTACAGGACGCCCTCTCTAATCTCTTCCACGCCGCTCACTCCTCCTCTCCCATCCACTTACTTACCATTGAAATATTAGCGGCCCAATAATACTCACTTAGGCTCGGTAGTGCCAGCCCCCCGCTATCCCTGCTACGCTGTAAGAATCCCTTCCTCACTCTCGGGGTCTTCCCGGCCCACACAAAACCCATGATGCTCTTTTCAATCCTTTTAAAAAAAGCCTTCGTGATCACCACCAGGAGGCACTGAAACACAAAGAGGAATCTCGGGAGGACCACCATCTTAACCGCCTGCACCCTCCCTGCCAGTGACAGGGATACCATATCCCATCTCTTGAAATCCTCCTCCATTTGTTCCACCAACCGTTAAATTTAACCTATGCAATGTGCCCCAATTCTTGGCTATCTGGATCCCCAGGTAACGAAAGTCCCTTGTTACCTTCCTCAACGGTAGGTCCTCTATTTCTCTACTCTGCTCCCCTGGATGCACCACAAACAACTCACTTTTCCCCATGTTCAATTTATACCCTGAAAACTCCCCAAACTCCCCAAGTATCCGCATTATTTCTGGCATCCCCTCCGCCGGGTCTGCCACGTATAGTAGCAAATCGTCCACATACAAAGATACCCGGTGTTCTTCTCCTCCTCTAAGTACTCCCCTCCACTTCTTGGAACCCCTCAACGCTATCGCCAGGGGCTCAATCGCCAGTGCAAACAATAATGGGGACAGAGGGCATCCCTGCCTTGTCCCTCTATGGAGCCGAAAATATGCAGATCCCCGTCCATTCGTGACCACGCTCACCATCGGGGCCCTATACAACAGCTGCACCCATCTAACATACCCCTCTCCAAAACCAAATCTCCTCAACACCTCCCACAAATAATCCCACTCCACTCTATCAAATGCTTTCTCAGCATCCATCGCCACTACTATCTCAGTTTCCCCCTCTGGTGGGGCCATCATCATTACCCCTAACAGCCTCCGTATATTCGTGTTCAGCTGTCTCCCCTTCACAAACCCAGTTTGGTCCTCATGGACCACCCCCGGGACACATTCCTCTATTCTCATTGCCATTACCTTGGCCAGGATCTTGGCATCTACATTTAGGAGGGAAATAGGTCTATAGGACCCGCATTGTAGCGGGTCCTTTTCCTTCTTTAAGAGAAGCGATATCGTTGCTTCAGACATAGTCGGGGGCAGTTGTCCCCTTTCCTTTGCCTCATTAAAGGTCCTCGTCAATACCGGGGCGAGCAAGTCCACATATTTTCTATAGAATTCGACTGGGAACCCATCCGGTCCCGGGGCCTTTCCCACCTGCATGCTCCTAATTCCTTTCACCACTTCTTCTACCTCGATCTGTGCGATCCCAGTCCCACCCTTTCCTGCTCTTCCACCTTGGGAAATTCCAGCCGATCCAAAAAGCCCATCATTCTCTCCCTCCCATCCGGGGGTTGCGCTTCATATAATTTTTAATAAAATGTCTTGAACACTCCATTCACTCTCTCCGCTCCCCGCTCCATCTCTCCTTCCTCATCCCTCACTCCCCCTATTTCCCTCGCTGCTCCCCTTTTCCTCAATTGGTGTGCCAGCAACCTGCTCGCCTTCTCCCCATATTCGTACTGTACACCCTGTGCCTTCCTCCATTGTGCCTCTGCAGTGCCCGTAGTCAGCAAGTCAAATTCTACATGTAGCCTTTGCCTTTCCCTGTGCAGTCCCTCCTCCGGTGCTTCCGCATATTGTCTGTCCACCCTCAAAAGTTCTTGCAGCAACCGCTCCCGTTCCTTACTCTCTTGCTTCCCTTTATGTGCCCTTATTGATATCAGCTCCCCTCTAACCACCGCCTTCAACGCCTCCCAGACCACTCCCACCTGGACCTCCCCATTATCATTGAGTTCCAAGTACTTTTCAATGCACCCCCTCACCCTTAGACACACACCCTCATCTGCCATTAGTCCCCATGTCCATTCTCCAGGGTGGGCGCCCTCCTGTTTCCTCCCCTATCTCCAAGTCTACCCAGTGTGGAGCGTGATCCGAAATGGCTATAGCCGTATACTCCGTTCCCCTCACCTTCGGGATCAACGCCCTTCCCAGCACAAAAAAGTCTATTTGCGAGTAGACTTTATGGACATAGGAGAAAAACGAGAACTCCTTACTCCTAGGTCTGCTAAATCTCCACGGGTCTACACCTCCCATCTGCTCCATAAAATCTTTAAGTACCTTGGCTGCTGCCGGCCTCCTTCCAGTCCTGGACTTCGACCTATCCAGCCCTGGTTCCAACACCGTATTAAAACCCCCCCCCATTATCAGCTTTCCCATCTCTCGGTCCGGAATGCGTCCTAGCATCCGCCTCATAAAATTGGCATCATCCCAGTTCGGGGCATATATGTTTACCAAAACCACCGTCTCCCCCTGTAGTTTGCCACTCACCATCACGTATCTGCCCCCGTTATCCGCCACTATAGTCTTTGCCTCGAACATTACCCGCTTCCCCACTAATATAGCCACCCCCCTGTTTTTCGCATCTAGCCCCGAATGGAAAGCCTGCCCCACCCATCCTTTGCGTAGCCTAACCTGGTCTATCAGTTTCAGGTGCGTTTCCTGTAACATAACCACATCTGCCTTAAGTTTCTTAAGGTGTGCGAGTACATGTGCCCTCTTTATCGGCCCGTTCAGCCCTCTCACGTTCCACGTGATCAGCCGGGTTGGGGGGGCTTCCTACCCCCCCCCCCCCCCCCCCCTTGTCGATTAGCCATCCCCTTTTTCCAGCTCCTCACCCGGTTTCCACGCAGCTGTATCTCCCCCAGGCGGTGCCCCCCCCGCCCATCCCCTCCCATACCAGCTCCCCCCTCTCCCCAGCAGCAGCAACCCAGTAATTCCCCCCTCCCACCCCCCCCGCTAGATCCCCCGCTAGCGTAATTACTCCCCCCATGTTGCTCCCAGAAGTCAGCAAACTCTGGCCGACCTCGGCTTCCCCCCGTGACCTCGGCTCGCACCGTGCGACGCCCCCTCCTTCCTGCTTCTCTATTCCCGCCATGATTATCATAGCGCGGGAACCAAGCCCGCGCTTCTCCCTTGGCCCCGCCCCCAATGGCCAACGCCCCATCTCCTCCACCTCCCCTCCTCCCCCCATCACCACCTGTGGAAGAGAGAAAAGTTACCACATCGCAGGATTAGTACATAAAACTCCTCTTTCCCCCCTTTTTAACCCCCCTCTTCGCCCCCCACATTCGCCCCACCACTTTGTTCAAATGTTCTTTTTAATAACCCGCTCATTCCAGTTTTTCTTCCACAATAAAAGTCCACGCTTCATCCGCCGTCTCAAAGTAGTGGTGCCTCCCTCGATATGTGACCCACAGTCTTGCCGGTTGCAGCATTCCAAATTTTATCTTCTTTTTATGAAGCACCGCCTTGGCCCGATTAAAGCTCGCCCTCCTTCTCGCCACCTCCGCACTCCAGTCTTGATAAACGCGGATCACCGCGTTCTCCCATTTACTGCTCCGAGTTTTCTTTGCCCATCTAAGGACCATTTCTCTATCCTTAAAACGGAGGAATCTCACCACTATGGCTCTGGAATTTCTCCTGCTCTCGGTCCTCGCGCCATCACTCGGTATGCTCCCTCCACCTCCAACGGACCCGCCGGGGCCTCCGCTCCCATTAACGAGTGCAGCATCGTGCTCACATATGCCCCGACGTCCGCTCCCTCCGCACCTTCAGGAAGACCAAGAATCCTCAGGTTGTTCCTCCTTGCGTTGTTCTCCAGTGCCTCCAACCTTTCCACACATCGTTTCTGATGTGCCTCATGCGTCTCCGTTTTCACCACCAGGCCCTGTATGTCGTCCTCATTCTCGGCTGCCTTTGCCTTCACGACCCGAAGCTCCTGCTCCTGGGTCTTTTGTTCCTCCTTTAGCCCTTCGATCGCCTGTAGTATCGGGGCCAACAGCTCTTTCTTCATTTCCTTTTTGAGCTCTTCCACACAGCATTTCAAGAACTCTTGTTGTTCAGGGCCCCATGTTAAACTGCCACCTTCCGACGCCATCTTGGTTTTTGCTTGCCTTCCTTGCCGCTGTTCTAAAGGATCCACTGCAATCCGGCCACTTTCTCCTCCTTTTTTCATCCGTATCCAGGGGGGATTCCCTTCTGGTTTACCGCACAGTGTTTTTAGCCGTCAAAATTGCCGTTGGGGCTCCTATCAAGAGCCCAAAAGTCCGTTTCACCGGGAGCTGCCGAAACGTGCGACTCAGCTGGTCATCGCCGCACCCGGAAGTCCTCAGTCTGGATTTCAAAGGGCCCCTCTCCTCCACCGACCGCAACACATACTTCCTGAACGTGGTGGACGATTACTCCCGTTTCCCCTTCGCCATCCCCTGCCCTGACATGACAGCGGCCACAGTCATTAAAGCCCTTAGCACCATATTCACACTGTTCGGTTGCCCCGCATACGTCCATAGCGACAGGGGGTCCTCCTTCATGAGTGACGAGCTGCGCCAGTTCCTGCTCAGCAAGGGTATAGCCTCGAGCAGGACGACCAGCTACAACCCCCGGGGGAATGGGCAAGTAGAGAGGGAGAACGGCACGGTCTGGAAGACCGTCCTACTGGCCCTACGGTCCAGGGATCTCCCAGTTTCATGTTGGCAGGAGGTCCTCCCGGACGCCCTCCACTCCATCCGGTCGCTACTGTGTACCACCACTAACCAAACGCCTCATGAGCGCCTCCTTATCTTCCCCAGGAAGTCCTCCTCTGGAACGTCGCTGCCGACCTGGCTGGCGGCCCCAGGACCCATCTTGCTCCGGAAACATGTGCGGGCGCACAAGTCGGACCCGTTGGTCGAGAGGGTTCACCTCCTCCACGCGAACCCGCAGTACGCCTACGTGGAGTACCCCGACGGCCGACGGGACACAGTCTCCCTGCGAGATCTGGCGCCCGCCGGCAACACACACACCCCCTCGACACCAATCACCCCCTCCCTGCCACCGGCGCACCCCGCGACAACCCCCTTCCCGGGAGGATCGGTCCTCCTCCCAGGTCCGACCAGAAGTGAAGCTGAAGCAGAAACCGTAAAGCTCCCGGAGGCGACAACACTGGAACAAGCACCACCACCACCGGGGCTGAGGCGATCGACAAGGACGACCAGACCGCCCGCCCGACTCGTGGCATCGGTGTAACACTAGAATGTTGTGGACTTTAACGAGAATGTTTTTTGTTTTTTTTCCTTTTCCCTCTTACGAATACTGTAAATAGTTCAAAACAAAAAACCCTGTACATAGCCCAGTGTAGGGCACTGTAATGACATGCAAAAGTTTTTTTCCTCCCAGGACCAGCCTTGTAAACCCCTACCACCATGCGAAGCACCACCCCGCCGGGTTCATTTTTAACAAGGGGTGAATGTGGTAGTATGCATTAGGGGTCATGTGGGACTGTGAAGCCGTGATGTCATTGGCTGACAGATCCCGGGTCCTGGTTGGCTGTTGATCTCTAGCTCCGCCCTGAAGGCGGAGTATAAGAACCAGAAATTCTCCCCGCAGCTCCAGTCTGTTGCTGAACTGCGGGGAACGAGTCACGCTTAATAAAGCCTCATCGACTTCACCTCTATTCGTCTCTCGGGAGTCTTTGTGCGCTACAACCTATAAGACCAGAAGATACAGGAGAAGAAGTCGGCCATTTCTGCCAATCATTAATTCCGGTCTTTGGATTGAGAGTCCAGTGACATGACTGTTACCGTCCCCTGTTTTAACATGCAGTCCTTCTGAAGTGTGATCACCGTCATTGAAGTCTGTTCAGAGAGTTAAGGGAAACTCTTATCAAGGTGTTGAAAGTCGTGAAGGTTTAGATCGTGTAAATAAGGAGAAACGTGTTCCTCCGACAGGCGAGCAGAGGATACAGGTTTAAGGCAAACAATGAGATTTTTTTTTTTCTCAGGATGTGGGACATCACTGGCAAGGCTGGTACTTATTATCCATCAGCGAGTTGTTATGGTCCGGAATGCGCCAACTGAAATGCAGATGCAAAGGTGGCACAGTGGTTAGCACTGCTGCCTCAGCACCAGGGATCCAGGTTCAATTCCAACCTTCGGTGACTGCGGAGTTTTCACTTTCTCCCCGTGTCACAGAATCATAGAATTTACAGTGCACAAGGAGGCTATTCGGCCCATCAAGTCTGCACCGGCTCTTGGAAAGGGCACCCTACCTAAACTCACACCTTCACCTCCCCGTAACCCAGTAACCTCACCTAACCTTTTTTGTACACCAAGGCCAATCCACCTAACCTGCACACCTTTGGACTGGGAGGAAACTGGAGCACCCGGAGGAAACCCACGCACACACGGGGAGGATGTGCAGACTCCGCACAGACAGTGACCCAAGCCGGAATCGAACCTGGGACCCTGGAGCTGTGAAGCAACTGTGCTAACCACTGTGCCACCATGCCGCATGAGTTTCCTCCGGGTGCTCCGGTTTCCTTCCACAGTCCAAAGATGTGCAGGTTAGGTGGATTGGCCTTGGTGTCACGGTTAGATGGGGTTACGGGGATAGAATGGCGGAGTGCGCCTACGTAGGGTGCTCTTTCGGAGTGTTGATGCAGCTGATGCACGATCAATTGCACAAAGACTAAAGTTGGGTACAACTGTGGCTTTATTACAGTCAGATGCGTGGCCTCCTGCTGCCGCTGGCGAAATGGCAGGGCACTGGAGGTCATGCATATTTATACAGTTCTCCCTGGGCGGAGCCAGCCGGCAGGAGCTACCGGCGAACCTGTAGTGCAGGTCCTACCTTACATCTCCTAATACAGTGGATCACCACACAGGCTCAATGGGCTAAATGGCCGCCTTCTGCACTGTCGGGTTTCTATGAAGTAGACCGGATGTGGGACATCCTGGATGTAAGAGAGGGAACTTGCGAAACAGAATTCAACATGTTCTCCAAAAGGAAACATTGAAGGATATAAAATGAGAGATATTGCAGGATGAAGTGAGAGTGAAATTGTGACAAAGACAGCTCACCACCACGCTGGGGGCAAAGACAGCTTACCACGCTGGGGGTAATTAGGAATGAGCCACACACGCTGGCCTCACAGCCCATGAAAGAATAAAAAGATGAAATGCAATGCAGGTAAGTGAGGTCATCCATTTTGAACCATGAATGGATGGAAAAAATTAAATATTCAAATGGTCCGGTTTTATCAATAAATTGACCCATTAAGTCAGGAACCGAGATAGATGATGTTGCAATGGTGATAATATTTCTTGTGATGGGAGGAACATGGGATGAGAACCTCAGTTCGAGGTTGAGAACGCCAAGGCTCTTAGCTGCTCTGGTTCAAGCCAAGACAAGTGCCTGGGACGTGGAGTCGGAGCCAAGGGGAAATAGATTGACGATTATATCAATGAAATAGCTTTACTCACCAACTGTCTTATTCTGCTTCACTTCCAATGTCGTGGAGGAAACACAGCAGCTAATTTACACAGAGCGAAGTCCCACAAACAACAATCTCAGAGTGGTTAGCGCTGTTGCTTCACAGCGCCAGGGACACGGGTTCGATTCCCGGCTTGGGTCACTGTCTGTGCGGAGTCTGCACATTCTCCCTGTGTCTGCGTGGGTTTCCTCCGGGTGCTCCGGTTTCCTGCCACAAGTCCCGAAAGACGCGCTTATTAGGTGAATTGGACATTCTGAATTCTCCCTCTGTGTAGCCGAACAGGTGCCGGAGTGTGGCAACTACTCGGGGATTTTCACAGTAACCTCATTGCAGTGTTAATGTAAGCCTACTTGTGACACTAATAAAGATTATTATGTGATGATGACCAGATTATCTGTGAAAAGGGGCTTTTCATAGTAACTTCATTGAAGCCTACTTGTGTCATAAGTGATTATTATTATCTCCTTTAGTTACATCGATTTTAATGATAAACGTTGGCCAGGATACTGGGGAGAACAGCCTGCTCTTATTCAAACAGGACCTTGGGATATTTCACATCAGCTGAGACAGAATATAGTTAGCTTAATGTCTGACTTAAAATTCGGCACCTCCGACAGTGCAGCATTTCCTTAGTACCACACTGGAGTGTCAGCCTGGATTAGCTGACCAAATATGTGGAATGGGGCTTGAACCTCCAGTCTTTGACAAATATTTTTATTGGTCACATTTTATATCACATGTTTTTAGTTTAAACCTGGAGTTACAGGGGGGTGTACCCACGTAACCTCCAGTCTTTTGACTGAGATAGTGAAAGTGTTATCACATCTTGTCTAATACAGTTCAGTTTCTCTCCTCTCGCATCCCTCTCGCATCTCTGAACCTTCATCGATTGGCTCAATCACTATGTCCGCGGTGGTTTTGATTCCTCTGTAGATCTTGGGCACGCTCAAGGTTGAGATAGACAGATTTTTAATCAGGAAAGGAATCGAGGATTATGGGGATTAGGCGGGAAAGTGAAGTTGAGGATCACCAAATCAGATCGGTCGTGATCTCATTGAATGGCGGAGCAGACTCGATGGGCGAAATGATCTACTCTCTGCTACGCTTTATGGTAGGAAACAAGATTGCTTTGGGTCCTTTTAGATGACATTTGACTCTTGGAAAATAAAATAAAAACTTGTTTAACAGCCTTTCACCCGAGGAAGGAGCAGTGCTCTGAAAGCTAGTGATTCGAAACAACCCTGTTGGACTTTAACCTGGTGTTGTTAGACTTCTTACTGCGCCTTTTTAAAAGTCAGGACAAACCTCAGATTATTGTCTGCTGCTCATAAAATACAGGAAACGGACACAAAATAGAAAGTGGTGATTTCAGACAGAGTAACAAAAGACACAATGTGCCCCTTGTAGGGTAGTCCAGAGCCAGAAAAGTCACCTAATGTAAGTCTATTTCGGGGGGGGGGGGGGGGGGGGGGGAGAGCGGGGAGGTAACTTGACAGAATCTTGTCAGGAGATTTTCCAAGGTCTGATCAACTTCTGATTTGAACCGTAATCCATTGTTGTATTTTCTTATCTTTCCAAGGATGTGGGTACCGTTGGTTAGGCCAGTATTTGCTGCACTTCCCTAATTTTTCCTTAAGCAGGAGAGTTTGGGAGGTGCTGTTACAAGAGGCTTGGTAAGTTGCTGCAGTGCATCTTGTAAACTGTACACACCACTGCCAATGTGCGTCGGTGGTGGAGGGGAGTGAATGTTGAAGGTGGTGGATTGGCTGCCAATCAAGCAGGGCTGCTTTGTTCCAGATGGTGTCAAGTTTCTTCAGTGGCACAGTGGTTAGCACTGTTGCCTCACAGCGCCAGAAACCCAGGCTCAATTCCTGCCTTGGGTGACTGGGACCTCAGCGCCGTGAGGCAGCAATGCTAACCACTGCGCCACCGTGCTGTCCCAAGAGTGAGAATTTGACAATCAAAATGTTGTTGGACTAGATGCTATAAAGTAGGGGTGATCAGATTATAGTTGCGACAAACCCTTTTTCTGTATTTTCTTCCCTCCCCAATCTATTGTCATGAGAATGTCACTTTAAGAAATGTTTGGCTGCTCATGTTACTGCAGTGATGTCAAAGTGTGGGTAGCGGTGGCGCAGTGGGTTAGCACTGCAGTCTCACGGTGCGGAGGTCCCAGGTTCGATCCCGGCTCTGGGTCACTGGCCGTGTGGAGTTTGCACATTCTCCCCGTGTCTGCGTGGGTTTCACCCCCACAACCCAAAGATGTGCTGGGTAGGTGGATTGGCCATGCTAAATTGCCCCTTAATTGGAAAAAATGAATTGGGTACTCTAAATTTATTTTTAAAATTAAAAAATAAATTTTTAAAAGTGTGGGTAGAGCGGAGCTCTGGCTCATCTTTTTAGTTTCACTTTGAGAAAAGCTTGGGTGTGTCTGTTTTTTTTGTTTCGTTTTTCAGTGTGTTGGAGCTGAAGCCAGACAAAGCAGGTGTACTGCTGTTCTCTCTGCCATGAAAAGACTTTCTCTTGATCATTTGGTGAATTCAGAATTATAAATGTTTTCATAGAACATAGAACATAGAACAATACAGCGCAGTACAGGCCCTTCGGCCCACAATGTTGCACCGAAACAAAAGCCATCTAACCTACACTATGCCATTATCATCCATATGTTTATCCAATAAACTTTTAAATGCCCTCAATGTTGGCGAGTTCACTATTGTAGCAGGTAGGGCATTCCACGGCCTCACTACTCTTTGCGTAAAGAACCTACCTCTGACCTCTGTCCTATATCTATTACCCCTCAGTTTAAAGTTATGTCCCCTCGTGCCAGCCATATCCAACCGCGGGAGAAGACTCTCACTGTCCACCCTATCCAACCCCCTGATCATTTTGTATGCCTCTATTAAGTCTCCTCTTAACCTTCTTCTCTCCAACGAAAACAACCTCAAGTCCATCAGCCTTTCCTCATAAGATTTTCCCTCCATACCAGGCAACATCCTGGTAAATCTCCTCTGCACCCGCTCCAAAGCCTCCACGTCCTTCCTATAATGCGATGACCAGAACTGTACGCAATACTCCAAATGCGGCCGTACCAGAGTTCTGTACAGCTGCAACATGACCTCCCGACTCCGGAACTCAATCCCTCTACCAATAAAGGCCAACACTCCATAGGCCTTCTTCACAACCCTATCAACCTGGGTGGCAACTTTCAGGGATCTATGTACATGGACACCTAGATCCCGCCACACTTTCAAGAATTTTACCATTAGCCAAATATTCCGCATTCCTGTTATTCCTTCCAAAGTGAATCACCTCACACTTCTCTACATTAAACTTCATTTGCCACCTCTCAGCCCAGATCTGAAGCTTATCTATATCCCTCTGTAACCTGCTACATCCTTCCACACTATCGACAACACCACCGACTTTAGTGTCGTCTGCAAATTTACTCACCCACCCTTCTGCGCCTTCCTCTAGGTCATTGATAAAAATGACAAACAGCAACGGCCCCAGAACAGATCCTTGTGGTACTCCACTTGTGACTGTACTCCATTCTGAACATTTCCCATCAACCACCACCCTCTGTCTTCTTTCAGCTAGCCAATTTCTGATCCACATCTCTAAATCACCCTCAATCCCCAGCCTCCGTATTTTTTGCAATAGCCTACCGTGGGGAACCTTATCAAACGCTTTGCTGAAATCCATATACACCACATCAACTGCTCTACCCTCGCCTACCTGTTCAGTCACCTTCTCAAAGGACTCAATAAGGTTTGTGAGGCATGACCTACCCTTCACAAAGCCATGCTGACTATCCCTGATCATATTATTCCTATCTAGATGATTATAAATCTTGTCTCTTATAATCCCCTCCAAGACTTTACCCACTACAGACGTGAGGCTCACCGGTCTATAGTTGCCGGGGTTGTCTCTGCTCCCCTTTTTGAACAAAGGGACCACATTTGCTGTCCTCTGGCACTATTCCTGTAGCCAATGATGACATAAAAATCAAAGCCAAAGGTCCAGCAATCTCTTCCCTGGCCTACCAGAGAATCCTAGGATAAATCCCATCAGGTCCCGGGGACTTATCTATTTTCAGCCTGTCCAGAATTGCCAACACCTCTTCCCTACGTACCTCAATGCCATCTATTCTATTAGCCTGGGGCTCAGCATTCTCCTCCACAACATTATCTTTTTCCTGAGTGAATACTGACGAAAAATATTCATTTAGTATCTCGCCTATCTCTTCAGACTCCACACACAATTTCCCATCCCTGTCCTTGACTGGTCCTACTCTTTCCCTAGTCATTCGCTTATTCCTGACATAGTAGTGACTTTTCAGTAGTGACTTTAACCTGATGTGCTTCT
Source organism: Scyliorhinus torazame (assembly GCF_047496885.1). Classification (NCBI taxonomy): domain Eukaryota; kingdom Metazoa; phylum Chordata; class Chondrichthyes; order Carcharhiniformes; family Scyliorhinidae; genus Scyliorhinus; species Scyliorhinus torazame. The sequence goes on along the minus strand of NC_092735.1, from coordinate 11,710,634 downwards.
GTTAAAGGTTATGTTTTTTGTAAGTCTTCTGGATGCTAAAAGGACAGCGTAAGCATTACTTAGTGTTGTATTCTTTGGGGGTTGTATTTGAATTGATGGCTGCTAAAATGGTCACTATGTTCTAAAAAGGTTAACGTGAGTTCATAGAATAAACATTGTTTTGCTTTTAAAAAATACTTTTCCATTTCTGCTGTACCACACCTGTAGAGTGGGCCGTGTGCTCCCCATACCACAGTCTATTAAAAGTTGTGGGTCAGGTGAACTCCATGATGCACTTTGGGGTTCTCTAATCCCTGGCCCATAACAAATTGGGGGCTCGTCCGGGATAAAAGTCTATCTGTTGGATTGGCTTAGTGAACTTAAAGACAGTGAGGGGTGAACATATTGTGGTTGCTTTTCAGGTGTGGTATTTTAGTTTAAGTAGGGAGTGTGTTGTGGACAATGGCTCTTTCAGAGGCTCCTAAGTTTTTGGGGGTGGAGACGGTCACACGCAGTACCTTATGGACAGAGACTAAAAGCAGACTGTTAGATTTGGCAAAAACATCGCAGTTAACATTATCTGACAAAATGCGAAAAGATGTGGTAATTATGGCGGTGGCTAAGCATTTAAAGTTGCCTGAGATACAGTTTGACTCATTGGAGGTGGCAAAAATTCAGTTACAAATTAAACAAATGGAACAGGAGAATGAATTAAAGCAGCTTGAATACGAAAGAGATAGAGAGGAAAAAGAAAGAGAAAGGGAGATACAGAGCAGGGAAAAAGATAAAGAGTGAGAGTTTGAACTTCAGAAAATGGCCATCAAACATAACAGTCAGTTAAAATTGGCAGGCATAAAGGGAAACGTACAGTTGGATAATAGTGATGAGGATAGTGAGAAAGAGCGTCATAGTTGAAGGCTTGGTGGAGATCTATTTAAATATGTCCAAGCATTGCCAAGGTTTGATAAGAAGGAGGTAGAAGCCTTTTTCATTTCATTTGAGAAGGTAGCTAAAATGAAATGGCCACAGGACATGTGTGTATTACTGATTCAAACAAAGCTGGTAGGTAGGGCTAGTGAAGTGTTTGCATTACTACCGGAGGAGGTATCTGAGTTGTATCAGGAGGTGAAAAAATCCATCTTAGGTGCATATGAACTGGTGCCTGAAGCCTACAGCCAAAGGTTTAGAAATTTAAGGAAAGAATTTGGTCAAACATACATGGAGTTTGAAAGGATCAAACAGAATAATTTTGATAGGTGGATAAGGGCTTTGAAAATAGACAAACATATGAAGCTCTCAGAGAAATTATACTTTTGGAGGAGTTTAAAAATTCAATTCCTGATGTAGTGAGAACTCATGTGGAAGAGCAGAGGGTTAAAACTACGAGATTAGCAGCAGAAATGGCAGAAGATTATGAATTAGTTCATAAATCGAAGGTTGGTTTCCGACATCAGTTTCAGCCTGTGAGGGATAGAAACTGGGGGCATGAGAAATACTCAAGTGGTAAAGGTGATCTGATGGGAGAAAATAAGGAGAGTGTACCTCAGACTAAAAAAGAAATCCAGGACAGTGGAAAAGAAATGAAAAGTTTTAAATGTTTTCACTGTAATAAACTAGGCCATGTAAAGTCAGTGTTGGTGGTTGAAGAAAAGCACTGGGAAGGATGTTGTGGTAAAACAGGATAAGACAGTGTGGTTTGTTAAAGTGGTAAAGGAAAGCCCAAGTGAAGCGATGGAGGTGCAAAAGATTGTACAGCCAGATCAAGAGGTGAGTGATAAGAACGTGCCAGATCACTTTAAAGAATTTACTTGTGTGGGTAACGTTTATCATGTGTATCAGGAGGAGCAGGTAAATAAGTCACAATTTTAAGAGATACGGGAGCTAGTCAATCTTTAATGGTAAGAACATAGAACATAGAACATACAGCACAGAACAGGCCCTTCGGCCCACGATGTTGTGCCGAACCTTTGTCCTAGATTAATCATAGATTATCATTGAATCTACAGTGCAGAAGGAGGCCATTCGGCCCCACTGAGTCTGCACCAGCTCTTGAAAAGAGCACCCTACCCAAACTCAACACCTCCACCCAACACCAAGGGCAATTTGGACATTAAGGGCAATTTATCATTGGCCAATTCACCTAACCCGCACATCTTTGGACTGTGGGAGGAAACCGGAGCACCCGGAGGAAACCCACGCAGACACGGGGAGGACGTGCAGACTCCGCACAGACAATGACCCAAGCCGAAATCGAACCTGGGACCATGGATCTGTGAAGCAATTGTGCTATCCACAATGCTACCGTGCTGCCCTTAAGAACAAATAAATCTACACTATATCATTTTCCCGTAATCCATGTATCTATCCAACAGCTGCTTGAAGGTCACTAATGTTTCCGACTCAACTACTTCCACAGGCAGTGCATTCCATGCCCCCACTACTCTCTGGGTAAAGAACCTACCTCTGATATCCCTCCTATATCTTCCACCTTTCACCTTAAATTTATGTCCCCTTGTAATGGTGTGTTCCACCTGGGGAAAAAGTCTCTGACTGTCTACTCTATCTATTCCCCTGATCATCTTATAAACCTCTATCAAGTCGCCCCTCATCCTTCTCCGCTCTAATGAGAAAAGGCCTAGCACCCTCAACCTTTCCTCGTAAGACCTACTCTCCATTCCAGGCAACATCCTGGTAAATCTTCTTTGCACCTTTTCCAGAGCTTCCACATCCTTCCTAAAATGAGGCGACCAGAACTGTACACAGTACTCCAAATGTGGCCTTACCAAAGTTTTGTACAGCTGCATCATCACCTCACGGCTCTTAAATTCAATCCCTCTGTTAATGAACGCGAGCACACCATAGGCCTTCTTAACAGCTCTATCCACTTGAGTGGCAACTTTCAAAGATGTATGAACATAGACCCCAAGGTCTCTCTGCTCCTCCACAATGCCAAGAACTCTACCGTTAACCCTGTATTCCGCATTCATATTTGTCCTTCCAAAATGGACAACCTCACACTTTTCAGGGTTAAACTCCATCTGCCACTTCTCAGCCCAGCTCTGCATCCTATCTATGTCTCTTTGCAGCCGACAACAGCCCTCCTTACTATCCACAACTCCACCAATCTTCGTATCGTCTGCAAATTTACTGACCCACCCTTCAACTCCCTCATCCAAGTCATTAATGAAAATCACAAACAGCAGAGGACCCAGAACTGATCCCTGCGGTACACCACTGGTAACTGGGATCCAGGCTGAATATTTGCCATCCACCACCACTCTCTGACTTCTATCGGTTAGCCAGTTCGTTATCCAACTGGCCAAATTTCCCACTATCCCATGCCTCCTTACTTTGTGCAGAAGCCTACCATGGGGAACTTTATCAAATGCCTTACTAAAATCCATGTACACTACATCCACTGCTTTACCTTCATCCACATGCTTGGTCACCTCCTCAAAGAATTCAATAAGATTTGTAAGGCAAGACCTACCCCTCACAAATCCGTGCTGACTATCCCTAATCAAGCAGTGTCTTTCCAGATGCTCAGAAATCCTATCCTTCAGTACCCTTTCCATTACTTTGCCTACCACCGAAGTAAGACTAACTGGCCTGTAATTCCCAGGGTTATCCCTAGTCCCTTTTTTGAACAGGGGCACGACATTCGCCACTCTCCAATCCCCTGGTACCACCCCTGTTGACAGTGAGGACGAAAAGATAATTGCCAACGGCTCTGCAATTTCATCTCTTGCTTCCCATAGAATCCTTGGATATAACCCGTCAGGCCCGGGGGACTTGTCTATCCTCAAGTTTTTCAAAATGCCCAACACATCTTCCTTCCTAACAAGTATTTCCTCGAGCTTACCAATCTGTTTCACACTGTCCTCTCCAACAATATCGCCCCTCTCATTTGTAAATACAGAAGAAAAGTACTCATTCAAGACCTCGCCTATCTCTTCAGACTCAATACACAATCTCCCGCTACTGTCCTTGATCGGACCTACCCTCGCTCTAGTCATTCTCATATTTCTCACATATGTGTAAAAGGCCTTGGGGTTTTCCTTGATCCTACCCGCCAAAGATTGTTCATGCCCTCTCTTAGCTCTCCTAATCCCTTTCTTCAGTTCCCTCCTGGCTATCTTGTATCCCTCCAATGCCCTGTCTGAACCTTGTTTCCTCAGCCTTACATAAGTCACCTTTTTCCTCTTAACAAGACATTCAACCTCTCTTGTCAACCATGGTTCCCTCACTCGACCATCTCTTCCCTGCCTGACAGGGACATACATATCAAGGACACGTAGCACCTGTTCCTTGAACAAGTTCCACATTTCACTTGTGTCCTTCCCTGCCAGCCTATGTTCCCAACTTATGCACTTCAATTCTTGTCTGACAACATCGTATTTACCCTTCCCACAATTGTAAACCTTGCCCTGTTGCACGTACCTATCCCTCTCCATTACTAAAGTGAAAGTCACAGAATTGTGGTCACTATCTCCAAAATGCTCCCCCACTAACAAATCTATCACTTGCCCTGGTTCATTACCCAGTACTAAATCCAATATTGCCCCTCCTCTGGTTGGACAATCTACATACTGTGTTAGAAAAGCTTCCTGGACACACTGCACAAACACCACCCTATCCAAACTATTTGATCTAAAGAGTTTCCACTCAATATTTGGGAAGTTAAAGTCACCCATGACTACCACCCTATGACTTCTGCACCTTTCCAAAATCTGTTTCCCAATCTGTTCCTCTACATCTCTGCTACTATTGGGGGGCCTATAGAAAACTCCTAACAAGGTGACTGCTCCTTTCCTATTTCTGACTTCAACCCATACTACCTCAATAGGGTGATACTCCTCGAACTGCCTTTCTGCAGCTGTTATACTATCTCGAATTAATAATGCCACCCCCCCACCTCTTTTACCACCCTCCCTAATCTTATTGAAACATCTATAACCAGGGACCTCCAACAACCATTTCTGCCCCTCTTCTATCCAAGTTTCCGTGATGGCCACCACATCGTAGTCCCAAGTACCGATCCATGCCTTAAGTTCACCCACCTTATTCCTGATGCTTCTTGCGTTGAAGTATACACACTTCAACCCATCTCCGTGCCTGCAAATACTCTCCTTTGTCAGTGTTCCCTTCCCCACTGCCTCATTACATGCTTTGGCGTCCTGAATATCGGCTACCTTAGTTGCTGGACTACAAATCCGGTTCCCATTCCCCTGCCAAATTAGTTTAAACCCTCCCGAAGAGTACTAGCAAACCTCCCTCCCAGGATATTGGTGCCCCTCTGGTTCAGATGCAACCCGTCCTGCTTGTACAGGTCCCACCTTCCCCAGAATGCGCTCCAATTATCCAAATACCTGAAGCCCTCCCTCCTACACCATTCCTGCAGCCACGTGTTCAACTGCACTCTCTCCCTATTCCTAGCCTCGCTATCACGTGGCACCGGCAACAAACCAGAGATGACAACTCTGTCTGTCCTGACTTTCAACTTCCAGCCTAACTCCCTAAACTTGTTTATTACCTCCACACCCCTTTTCCTACCTATGTCGTTGGTACCAATGTGCACCACGACTTCTGGCTGCTCCCCCTCCCCCTTAAGGATCCTGAAGACACGATCCGAGACATCCCTGGCCCTGGCACCCGGGAGGCAACATACCTTCCGGGAGTCTCGCTCGCGACCACAGAATCTCCTATCTATTCCCCTAACCATTGAATCTCCTACAACTATTGCTTTTCTATTCTCCCCCCTTCCCTTCTGAGCCCCAGAGCCAGACTCAGTGCCAGAGACCTGGCCGCTAGGGCCTTCCCCCGGTAGGTCATCCCTCCCAACAGCATCCAAAACGGTATACTTGTTTTGAAGGGGAATGGCCACGAGGGATCCCTGCACTGTCTGCCTGTTTGTTTTTTTCCCCCTGACTGTAACCCAGCTATTCTTGTCCTGTACCTTGGGTGTGGTTACCTCCCTGTAACTCTTCTCAATCACCCCCTCTGCCTCCCGGATGATCCGAAGTTCATCCAGCTTCAGCTGAGGAGTTATGTAGTTTGGGAAGAATGTTGCCAGAAAAGGTGGTGATATGTGGAATTCAGGGTGAGAGGAGTAGTGTTCCATTATATAAGGTAAGGTTGGAAAGTCCAGTGAAGAGTGGTGAAGCGGTAGTAGGAGTAATAGAGAAACTATCTTGTCCAGGAATACAGTTTATCTTGGGTAATGATAGAGCTGGATCGCAGGTGGGAGTGATGCCTACTGTGGTTGATAAGCCAGTGGAAAATCAGACAACTGAAGTGTTGAAGGACGAATATCCTGGGATTTTTCCGGATTGTGTAGTAACAAGGTCGCAAAGTCACAGGTTAAGACAAGAGGAGAAATCAAAGAGTTAAGATGAAGTTGAAGTGCAGTTGTCAGAAATGATTTTTCATAGATTATCATAGAATTTACAGTGCAGAAGGAGGCCATTCGGCCCATCGAGTCTGCACCGGCTCTTGGAAAGAGCACCCTACCCAAGGTCAACACCGCCACCCTATCCCCATAACCCAGTAACCCCACTCAACACTAAGGGCAATTTTGGACACTAAGGGCAATTTATCATGGCCAATCCACCTAACCTGCACATCTTTGGACTGTGGGAGGAAACCGGAGCACCTGGAGGAAACCCACGCCCACACGGGGAGGATGTGCAGACTCCGCACAGACAGTGACCCAAGCCGGAATCGAACCTGGGACCCTGGAGCTGTGAAGCAATTGTGCTATCCACAAGAACAGGTGGAGGATGAGGCAAATATTTTTAGTTCAGGAAAATTGGCGGAGTTACAACAGAAATAAATAAATCAGATGTATCAGAAAGCATACACGGAAGAGGAATCTGCGTGTATACCAGAATGTAAAGGTAATGTCTTGATGAGAAAATGGAGATATCTACATATGCAGGCGGATGAAAAGTGGGCAGAGGTTCATCAAGTAGTATTGCTAGTAGGATATAGAAAGGAGATGTTGCTAGTTGCACATGAGGTACCAGTCGGAGGTCATTTGGGAATAAGGAAAACTCAAGCTAAAATACAATAACATTTTTATTGGCCTGGACTACATAAAGATGTAGCTAAATTTTGTCAATCATGTCACACATGTCAAGTTATAGGGAAACTTCAAGCAGTGATAAAACCAGCACCCTTAATACCCATTCCAGCATTTGAGGAACCTTTTACAAGGGTCCTAATTGATTGCGTAGGACCGCTTCCTAAAACAAAAAGTGGGAATCAATATCTTTTGACTATAATGGATGTGTCTACTAGGTTTCCAGAGGCCATTCCAGTATGTAATATTACAGCTAAAAAGATTGTGGAGGAGTTACTCAAATTCTTTACTAGATATGGACTACCCGCAGAAATACAATCGGATCAAGAATCAAATTTTACCTCAAGGTTATTCAAAGAAGTTATGGATAGCTTAGGAATAAAACAATTTAAATCAACTGCGTACCATCCAGAATCACAAGGAGTGTTAGAAAGGTGGCATCAGACATTAAAGACAATGTTGAGGGCTTATTGTCAAGATTATCCAAAGGATTGGGATAAAGGAATTCCATTCGTACTGTTTGCAATTAGGAATGCACCTAATGAGTCAACCAAATTCAGTCCTTTTGAACTAATTTTTGGTCATGAGGTAAGAGGACCACTTAAATTGATTAAGGAAAAATTGGTGAGTGAGAAATCGGAAATTACATTATTGGATTACGTGACAAATTTTAGGGAATGATTAAACAGAGCAGGTGAATTGGCTAGGCAACATTTAAAAGTTGTACAAAATGTGATGAAACGGGTAGCAGACAAGAAATCCAAAGTTCGTAGTTTTGCCATTGGAGATAAAGTTTCAGTGTTGTTACCAGTGGTAGGTGAACCTTTAAAAGCAATGTTTTGTGGACCTTATCAGATTGAAAGAAAATTAAGTGAAGTGAATTATGTGGTACAAACACCAGATAGAAGGAAGACTCATCGAGTGTGTCATATGAATATGCTTAAAAGATACTTTGAAAGGGAAGGAGAGAAAAAGGAGGAGGTTTTAATGACTCTAACTCAAAGTGACAAACCAAATCCAGATGACTGTGAATTTGACATACCTCAAATTAAATTGGAAAACGAGGATGTTCTTAAAAATTGGGATAAATTGTTGAGTTACCTTCCAGAGGAAAAACAGACTGACCTGAAAGAGTTATTGATATCACATGGGCAAGTTTGTGGAGATAAGTTGGGAAGTACTAAAATGGCTACACATGATATAGATGTGGGAAATGCTGTTCCTATCAAACAACATCCATACAGAGCCAGCAATCCTCGCTCTACACCTCGGAGGCCTCCAAGGTTATCTTCCGTTGCAGAGTCCGCTCCGTGGAGCAGGACGAAAAGTGCTCACGCTTCTTCTTCCAAAAGGTGCACAGAGAGACCTCTGTGATCAGCAGCCTGAAGGAAGAAGATGGCTCTGTAAAGTCATCGCATCTGACATCCTGAGGATCAGCCAATCCTTTTATGCCGGACTATATGACCTGAAGCCAACAGATAGCACTGTTTCCCAGACCTCCTGTCATCTATCACGGAGGTCTTAGGCGACAGCGAGCCGGAAAACCTGGAAAAACCGCTAACTCTGGATGAGCTGACAAAGGCCGTCAGGTCCTTTGAGACGAGTAAAACTCCCGGAAGCGACGGCTTGCCGGTTGAGTTGTATTTGGCTCTGTGGGACTGGATGGGCCCAGGCCTGCTGGGAGTGTACGAGAGTATGCTTCTGGACGGCAGCATGTCAGAATCCATGAGGAAAGGCATCATCACCCTCATCTACAAGCAGAAGGGGGAACAGGAAGAAATCGAAATTTGCGACCCATTTCACTGTTGAATGTGGATTATAAAATTCTAGCCAAGGTCATCGCCAATCGGGTCAAGTCTGCTCTGGAGTCGGTGATCCACCCTGACCAGACCTGTGCTGTACCCGGCAGGAAGATCTCTGATAGCCTCACACTACTCAGGGATACGATCGCCTACGTGCAGGCCAGGAGGGTGGACACCTGCCCCATCAGCTTTGACCAGGAGAAGGCTTTTGGCAGAATATCGCACACCTACATGATGGATATGCTCTCCAAAATGGGGTTTGGGGAGGGAATTCGCAATTGGATCAAACTGCTCCACACAAACATCTATAGCGCAGTTTCAATCAATGGGTGGGAATCAGAAAAGTTCCAGATCAAATCTGGAGTCAGGCAGGGCTGCCCTCTCTCCTCGGCCCTGTTTGTGTGCTGCATAGAACCTTTTGCCGAGTTCATCAGGAAGGATCCGGGTATAAGAGAAGTGACGATCCCAGGCAGCGGAGGTGTGCAAATCAAGCCTCCCTGTACATGGACGACGTTGCCGTCTTCTGCTCGGATCCCGCGTCTGTACGCAGGCTCTTGAATGCCTGCGACCAGTTTGAACTGGCCTCGGGAGCCAAGGTAAACCGCGGCAAGAGCGAGGCCATGTTCTTTGGGAACTGGGCCGACCGGTCCTTTGTCCCCTTCACTGTCAGGTCAGATTACCTGAAGATGCTGGGGATATGGTTCGGAGCGGCTGGGGCGTGCACCAAAAACTGGGAGGAGCGTGTCGCCAAGGTAAGACAGAAACTGGGCTGGAGGAGCAACGCTCCCTCTCCATTGCGGGCAAAACCCTGGTCATCAGGTGTGAGGTACACTCGGTGTTACTGTACGTGGCGCAGGTCTGGCCCATTACCCGACCCTACGCCACAGCAGGCAGCCTGGTACGACAACTGCTCGGCCCAGGACCGCAAGAAACTTCAGAGTCGTGAACACCGTCCAGTCCATCACACGAACCTGCCTCCCATCCATTGACTCCATCTACACCTCCCGCTGCCTGGGGAAAGCGGGCAGTATAATCAAAGATCCCTCCCACCCGGCTTACTCACTCTTCCAACTTCTTCCATCGGGCAGGAGATACAGAAGTCTGAGAATACGCAGGAACAGACTCAAAAACAGCTTCTTCCCCGCTGTCACCAGACTCCTAAATGACCCTCTTATGGACTGATTTCATTAACACTACACCCTGTATGCTTCATCCGATGCCAGTGCTTATGTAGTTACATTGTATATGTTGTGTTGCCCTATTATGTATTTTCTTTTATTCCCTTTTCTTCTCATGCACTTAATGATCTGTTGAGCTGCTCGCAGAAAAATACTTTTCTCTGTACCTCGGTACACGTGACAATAAACAAATCCAATCCAATCCAATCTTCAAATTTATCTGGAGATCCAAGATGGACTGTGTCCGAAGGGATGTGTATCTATGTACAAACCTCTGGAGAAGGGAGGGCGGAACGTACCCAATGCCTCCCTCATCCTGTTGGCCACCTTTGTGTGCAGCTGCATCAAGCTGTGCGTGGACCCCCGGTATGCAAACACCAAGTGTCACTACATACTGAGGTTCTACCTGTCCCCGGTGATACGAAGGATGGGCCTGGCCTCATTGCCGTGGGACGCTCCAAGTAGTTGGACCGTGCCATACCACCTGTCCCTCGTGGAAAAGCTTTTGAAGAAAAACACCTTTGACCACAAGGCAATGAAGCAGTGGTCAGCACGTAATGTCCTCGAGGCCCTCAGGGAAAAGGAGACTGTGGAAGGCGTTGGATGGTTCCCTGAGCAGACTGCCAGAGTCATCTGGCAGAACGCCACATCACCAGAACTTACAAACAAGCACCAAGACCTAGCTTGGCTGGTGGTGAGAAGAGCCCTCCCCGTCAGATTCTTCATGTACGCCCGAAGGCTCAGCGCCGTTGCACGCTGCCCTCGGAGTGGCTGTGGGGGAAATGAGACGGTCACTCACCTCCTTGTGGAATGTGCTTTTGCAAAGAAGGTCTGGAGAGAGATGCAGTGGTATTTGTCAAGGTTCATCCCGAGCAGCTATGTGAGACAGGACTCTGTGCTCTACGGACTGTTTCCAGGGACACACACCGAGACAAACATCAACTGCTGCTGGAAGGTCATCAACTCGGTGAAAGACGCTCTTTGGTCAGCCCGAAACTTGCTGATCTTCCAGTGCAAAGAGCTGCCCTCGACCGAGTGTTGCAGACTGGCACATTCCAAGGTCCAGGACTACGTGCTGAGGGCCGCACTCAAGCTTGGGGCAGCTGCCACCAAGGCGCAATGGGGAAAGACCCCTGTGTAAGGTCTTTCCAGCAAATGTACACCGAGGGGCGGGTAACAGTGTAAACCCCCCTCGGTCTGGGCCACCAACACTCCAATATATAAAAGAAACATGACAATGTAAATATTTAAGAAGGAATTGTAACGTAAAGAGCGATATGTGTAAGGTTATCAAATTGAATGGAAGAAAGTCAAGGGAATGTGTAACTCTGATGGAAATGTACAGTCAAGATAATTCGAAATGTTCTGTAATGTTTATGATAGATTTTATGAATAAAGTATATTTTTGGAAAAAAAACCTTTCCAGTTGCTCTCCAGGCTTGGCTGGGGAGGTAGCTGGCTGATGTGGCTTATTTCCTGGAAAATTTGTTTGTGCAGTCAGAGCCAATTAAAACCCGACACAACACAGGAAGATCAAACGGAAGAGAAAAAAATGGCAGTTGCAGAGCTATTGTGTCAAGAATAAAATTAAAAAGGTATCCACTGATGCGACCATCAATTCACTCGAAGAAACGTAGAGAAGTAAACCATGGTTTTAATCAGCTTAGAACTGTGCCTGCCTGTGACCGGTACAATACTGAAGGCGGCCCCGCAGGTCAGCTGCTCTTATACTTCCTCTAAAGGGGAGGAGCCGACTTCCGGGTGCGGCGATGACCAGCTAAGTCGCACGTTTCGGCAGCTCCCGGTGGAACGGACTTTTGGGCTCTTGATAGGAGCCCCAACGGCAATTTTAACGGCTAAAAACACCGTGCGGTAAACCAGAAGGGTGTTCCCCCTGGACACGGATGGAAAAAGGAGAGGAAAGTGGCCGGATTGCAGCGGATCCTTTGGAACAACGGCAAGGAAGGCAAGCAGAAACCAAGATGGCGTCGGAAGGTGGCAGTTTCATATGGGGCCCTGAACAACAAGAGTTTTTGAAACGCTGCGTGGAGGAGATAAAAAAGGAAATGAAGAAAGAGTTGTTGGCCCCGATATTACAGGCGATTGAAGGGCTGAAAGAGGAACAAAAGACCCAGGAGCAGGAGCTTCGGGTCGTGAAGGCGAAAGCAGCAGAGAATGAAAACGATATACAGGGCCTGGTGGTGAAGTCGGAGATACAGGAGGCACACCAGAAACGATCTGTGGAGAGGTTGGAGGCACTGGAAAACAACGCAAGGAGGAACAACTTGAGGATTCTTGGCCTTCCTGAAGGTGTGGAGGGGGCGGACGTCGGGGCATATGTGAGCACGATGCTGCACTCGTTAATGGGAGTGGAGGCCCCGACGGGTCCGTTGGAGGTGGAGGGAGCATACCGAGTTATGGTGCGAGGATCGAGAGCAGGAGAAGCTCCCAGAGCCATAGTGGTGAGATTTCTCCGTTTTAAGGATAGAGAAATGGTCCTTAGATGGGCGAAGAAAACTCGGTGTAGTAAATGGGAGAACGCGGTGATCCGCGTCTATCAAGATTGGAGTGCGGAGGTGGCGAGAAGGAGGGCGAGCTTTAATCGGGCCAAAGCGGTACTTCACAAAAAGAAGATAAAATTTGGAATGCTGCAACCGGCAAGACTGTGGGTCACATATCAAGGGAGGCACCACTACTTTGAGACGGCGGATGAAGCGTGGACTTTTATTGTAGAAGAAAAATTGGAATGATTGGACTACGAAAATGAACGTTTGGACAAAGTGGTGGGACGAGTGGGGGGGGGGGGGGGCGAGGAGGGATTGTATTGTATGATTAATCCTGCGGTATGGTAACTTTTCTTTCTCCCACAGGTGGTGATGGGGGGAGGTGGGGAGGGAGAGGAGATGGGGCGTTGGCCATGGGAGGCGGGGCCGAGGGAGAGGCGCGGGCTTGGTTCCCGCGCTATGATAATTATGGTGGGAATAGAGAAGCAGGAAGGAGGGGGCGCCGCACGGGGCGAGCCGTGATCACGGGGGGAAGCCGAGGTCAGCCAGAGTTTGCTGACTTCTGGGAGCAACATGGGGGGAGTAATTACGCTAGCGGGGGGTCTAGCGGGGCGGGGGGGGAGGGGGGAATTACTGGGTTGCTGCTGCTGGGGAAAGGGGGGAGTGGGTACGGGAAAGGATGGGCGGGGGGGCACCGTCTGGGAGAAATACAGCTGCGTGGGAACTGGGAGAGAAGCTGGAAAAAGATGATGGCTAACCGGCAAGGGGGGGGGGGGGGGGGGGGGTGGGAAGCCCCCCAACTCGGCTGATCACGTGGAACGTGAGGCGGCTTAACGGGCCGATAAAGAGGGCACGAGTACTCGCACACCTTAAGAAACTTAAAGCAGATGTGGTTATGTTACAGGAAACGCACCTGAAACTGATAGACCAGGTTAGGTTGCGCAAAGGATGGGTAGGGCAGGTGTTCCATTCGGGGCTGGATGCGAAAAACAGGGGGGTGGCTATATTAGTGGGGAAGCGGGTAATGTTCGAGGCAAAGACTATAGTGGCGGATAACGGGGGCAGATACGTGATGGTGAGTGGCAAATTACAGGGAGAGATGGTGGTGTTGGTAAACGTGTATGCCCCGAATTGGGACGATGCCAATTTTATGAGGCGAATGCTAGGACGCATCCCAGACCTAGAGACCGGAAAGCTGATAATGGGGGGAGACTTTAACATGGTGTTGGAACCAAGGCTGGATAGGTCGAAGTCCAGGACTGGTAGGAGGCCGGCAGCAGCCAAGGTGCTTAAGGATTTTATGGAGCAGATGGGAGGGGTGGACCCGTGGAGATTCAGTAGACCTAGGAGTAAGGAGTTCTCGTTTTTCTCCTATGTCCATAAAGTCTATTCACGCATAGACTTTTTTGTGTTGGGTAGGGCATTGATCCCGAGGGTGAGGGGAACGGAATATACGGCTATAGCCATTTCGGATCATGCCCCACACTGGGTAGACTTGGAGATAGGGGAGGAAACGAGGGCGTCCACCCTGGAGAATGGACATGGGACTAATGGCGGATGAGGGGGTGTGCCTAAGGGTGAGGGGATGCATTGAAAAGTACTTGGAACTCAATGACAATGGGGAGGTTCAGGTGGGAGTAGTCTGGGAGGCGTTGAAGGCGGTGGTTAGGGGGGAGCTGATATCAATAAGGACACATAAAGGGAAGCAGGAGAGTAAGGAACGGGAGCGGTTGCTTCAAGAACTTTTGAGGGTGGACAGACAATATGCGGAAGCACCGGAGGAGGGACTGTATAGGGAAAGGCAAAGGCTGCATGTGGAATTTGACTTGCTGACCACAGGCACTGCAGAGGCACAATGGAGGAAGGCGCAGGGTGTACAGTATGAATATGGAGAGAAGGCGAGCAGATTGCTGGCACACCAATTGAGGAAAAGGGGAGCAGCGAGGGAAATAGGGGGGGTGAGAGATGAAGATGGAGAGACGGAGCGGAGAGCGGAGAGAGTGAATGAAGTGTTCAAGACATTTTATAAAAGATTGTATGAAGCTCAACCCCCGGATGGGAGGGAGAGAATGATGGATTTTTTGGATCGGCTGGAAATTCCCAAGGTGGAAGAGCAGGAAAGGATGGGATTGGGAGCACAGATCACGGTAGAAGAAGTGGTGAAAGGAATTAGGAACATGCAGACGGG